>NC_044555.1:5414500-5723000 GCF_007565055.1 Rhinopithecus roxellana
TCTGAATTTCCATTAATGAGCATTTTCTCTTCTACTAGGTGGAGATGGAAATGCCTTTGATAGGATAATGTATTCCACAATTCAGAATGAAGCTTAAGGCATGTGTTCACTAAAAGTATAAGATCTTTTCCCTAGAAGGTTCTGATCTGTCTTATGAAGAGTAGAGGGATTAAGAAGTTCCTGGGCATGTTGTAGGGAAGTAGGTATTTCAAGAAAGGAAAAGGATACCTGTTAATAGTTTGCCTAAGGTGGCATCTGCTAATGTTTCTAACTTCACAAAAGAGAAAAGAGGACATCCTAGGGCATAAGTCCTCCAGGAGTCAAATATAGAAGCTCTCCTGATAGCCTATGGAGTCCCTGCCATCAGACACTCCCTTCCCAATATCCTTCATACATACATGTAATCACTCATTGCAGGCTGGAGATTATTTCAATGCTGGCTTGAAATGTTGCTGAGCATTAGGAGGAGGATAAAGTGGGGCAATACTTTACAGCATCCTGCACCACCTTCCTTATCCCATACAATTACTAACTACTTTCCTGAGACAAATTTCCAAGTCAAATTGTAAATCAGCCATGAGTCTTACACAACCAAATGAACTGACCAAGCTCCCCATAGTGTCAAGTCCTCAGGTAGAGATTTTAGAAAGTAGTTTAGGAGGCAGGCTAAAGAATATAGCCAGCCAGCTTGTCTTACCATTAACTTTATTTCCCTTTCTATCAGGGACAGGTAATCTTGTTTAGCTGGCCACTTAGTCTTAATAAACCAACATGAAAGTTCTAATGGGAATGCTAAAAATCTCATTTTGTGAGTCAGATGATTTCTGGTTACCAGAGGCACAATTTTCTATCTCCAGTTGGCCAGGTATTTGACGTCTACTGGTGTGAGAAAAATGACTTTATAATGGGGAACTGAACAAATGTTTGAGTTTTATTTTGTCTTGAGAGTAATTATTACTAGAATTCTCTTGCCCTTGTTTTGCCTGTCACACTAAAAACAATATTTCAAAACTGAAATATGTGCCATGGAGTAAGGCATGTAGTTGTGCAAAGAAAATTGTAAGGTTTGAAAATAATCTTTCTTGGCATCCCTGTCTATTCCAAATCTAAAATAATTTTAGAATAAATTGAAGCACTCTGAATATTTATAAACTATTTAAGGAATCCAGTATATCTAGTTTCCCCAAGAAAAGTCATGTCAATGATCCTTGGAAATTCTTTATTTTTATCCCTGTTCTACAACATGGCAGGGAGTAGGATGCTCCATGAAGCTTTCAACCTTATATCATGTTGCTCCTTGTCTAATTTAGAACATGATACATCACTTTTGCTACTCTAGCCTCAGTGGTGGAACACCGAACCCTGACATGGATGTTCTCTAGAGTAGACCCTGGTCCCTTCCCTGTGTTTTGGCCACATCCTATCCCTGCTACTCTGAGCTTTTGGCTTGAAGAGAGCGGGAATGACTGCAAATTTGGTCTCTGCACTCTGTTCAATGAAGAGGTAGAGAGAGTGGCTGCTATTGCAGCATGTGCAGCAGATGCATCTGCCTAAATCCATATGCAGTAGTCACAGGGAGAAAACACTGTGGGCTCTTTTCTCTGGCAAAGGAGGCAAAAAGGCCCAACGTGTCTCCCACCACACCGACAAACAGAGCTGGGCAGCAGCTGAGACAGCCATAGCCGCAGTTAAGAAGGAGTGAATTAATTATTCTGTTCCTCACTTAGATGTTGAAGCAGTTGCCCATAAGAAGCAGCTCTTTTCAGCACTTGTGCCATACATTCCTACTCATTTTTCATGCATTCTGGAGCATATGGGTTGTGTAATTGGATGGTTCACCCAATCCCATCACCATCTGCTCTCCAGATAAGCTGCACAAGCCTTTGGTAAAGTAATGAAAGATTTGACTGTCCAAAGCCTCTTCTCCCAAGCAAAATTTTATACTTTCAAAATAAGTATATTATCAAATGAATTCTGTCCATATGTATCTATATAAATTTTTTATTACATCACATGTAAAAAAACACAAAATAATTTTGTTGAATTGAATCTATACTGTTACCAAGTATACAGAAATAATAATTGTATTAATTTTAAAATAAAGTTGCCCTTAAAATGGTACCACAGATTCACATTTTAAATAGATTTGTCTATGTGGAAATTTCTCTACATATCAGTCATATCAATGGTCTTCTCAAACAAATATGAAAATGAATTAATTTGCATGATTTGCTCAAAAAATCTCACAAACTTCAATTTGACTTGTGAGGTATTGATTTCAAGATATGCTAGAATTTGAAGTGGGATTCTAGTCATAATACAACTAGGTTGCAGTTACACTTCTCTGTGATTCTATGCTCTCTCCTCTTTCTTGATTTTCTTTATTTTCAGACTGTTTATAAGATGGATTGAGCATTTTCCAGCATCACATCCAGACATGACAAATCCAGAACACAAAGAATCTGTATTCTATGACTCTTTCATAGAATTGAGAAAATATCTCTTTAAAGTTCCCCAGATTTTTTTCCCTTATATTATTCACCAGAATTGGTTGAATATCCATTTCTATACCAATCATGAGCAAGCAAAATAAGGTTTTCATGATTAGCTTACATCAGTCCTTGGATAGTCAAGCATCAGGAGTATTTATAGTTATCCATTAAATACACACAAAGGCTTCCAATAATCTGTTTACTTTGATATCTTCCTGCCATCTAGTGGATTATGCATCTGGCTTATACCAGGGAAGCGTAGGAAATGTTAGGTTTTCCAGCCAAAGTGGTCTAGATGCTTACTCTTAATTTCTTTAAATAGTTCAAAAAAATAACACTCAAAGTTATCTTTGCATAGAAACTATAATTCTAGCATTTGTTTAAATTGTTCAGATGGAAATATAAAAACAAAATGATGTAGCCAGACTAACTTTAAGAAGTATCGCTTCTGATGTGTGTTCCTGCAATGATTGCACTTATTGACAGGTGTTATTTGTGTTTGAAATCTCCTAGTACTTATTCTTCTTCAAGTGAGATATTGAAGAAATAAAACAAAGAGACTGGGAACCACATTTAATGCCAATCGGAAATGCACATGTAAAACAACAAAAATTTTCCTTATTCTTATCTGAGTGTAGAAAGAAGTATGGATAAATGCAGTATACCCAGAATAAATCTCAAAGAAGACAATATTAAATATGAATATGGATTCAGTTCCCCCAAAGGAAACCTATGTATGGTAGGAAAACCAGTAATTATTATGTCTAGTGCACATCCCCAAGATGACAAAATTGACTTCTTAGTAACTTTAATTTGAAGAGGCTAGTCAGGCATTTATCCATTTTTTCTAAACCTAGACTGTGTTTTGAAATCATAAAAACAGATAATTTAACAGTGAAAAATAATAGAACTGTTACTTGCAAGTTATATGAAGCAACTGTTTGATTCAGTCTTAAAACGAAATTGCTTAATCTACTCATGCTTTTGCATAAGAATTCAGTAGTCTTAGACCATTTTCTAAGAGTAAGTTTTATTTTTCCATTCTTCAAGTTTTGGACTTTGGTGCCAATATGTCAATCATATCATCATTTGTGCTCAGTTTCTAAGACTTTTAGGACCTCTGGAATATTTCCAATTTAAAAGTGAGCAGAATAAAATAGCAGAATGAGCCACGAATTTTGGAAACGATGGAACATAAGAAAGCTGTGAGCCTTGAAAACCTAAGCAGGAAATGATATTTTAAGAGTCTTGGCTGGGCACGGTGGCTCACGCCTGTAATCACAACATTTTGGGAAGTTGAGGCGGGTGGATCACTTGGAGTCAGAAGTTCGAGACCAGCCCGACCAACATGGTGAAACCCTGTCTCTACTAAAAATACAAAAATTAGCCAGGCATGGTGTTGTGCGTCTGTTATCCCAGCTGCTTGGGAGGCTGAGGCAGGAGAATCACTTGAACCTGGGAGGTTGAGGTTGCAGTGAACCAAGATCATGCCACTGCACTCCAGCCTGGGCAACAGAGTGAGACTCCGTCTTAAAAAACAACAGCAACAACAAACAGTCTTAACTACTTTAAGAGAGAGATTGCCAATAAATAAACCAGTGAAGACTCTTGCAAAATGCACAAGAGAGTATGATTATTAAACCATATTTTATTTTATTTTCTAATTTTCTTCTTGGTGTTTTCAACCTACAATGTTTAATGTGAGGCATTAAAATGTTATGGTTAGTTCAGAATCATATTAACATTAAAATACTATATGTATGTAGTCTAAAATGTATTCTTTGAAGTATTATGTATTTAAAACCTTTTTATATAATTCAAACTGATATTCAATGCAATAAATATAGATGGCACTCAGTTATCAATCCTTTTAAATATATCTTTACCATTTTGAAGGAGGTGGTTTTGCAACATTTTCTGCACTTTTGCGCTTGTGTTCTGCTTTAATCTCCTATTTATACTGATTTCAAAATAGATCCATTTAACTGTTGGCTAAAATGCACAAATAGGATTAAACCTCACTATGGTTTGTTGAGTGAAGCAAAAGATAGCAAGTCTCATTTTGCTGAGAAGATTCTGGCTCTATTCAAAAGACAAAAAGGAAAACTAATAATGTAGGATTAATCAGATTTTAATTTCCCTTGTTTTGACCCTTGATTCTTTTACCTTTTTTATCGTCTCTTTTCCGTTTTGCCCCTTTTGCTACCTCCTTCGCTGCTGAATGTTGAAAAACTGTAAGGCTTGCAAAAACAGCTATGAAAATAACTTTTCTGACAATTGCCAGGAGGAGATTGAATCAAGGATCCTGAGCAAGAGGCATAAAAAATCATTCCAACCTAGAGTTTTCCAGTAGTTAAAAAAGAAAACTGCATCCTGTCTTGCACCATTTTCTTTTCCAGGCTCTATAAAACTCCAATACAGACTCAAAGTCCTTTTCTCTCTTATGACTTCACTAAAAATTTACTGCTCTTTATTGAAGCTGCTATATAAGCTGAAACTCAAAGCTTTTAGGAAGAGGGAAGGCAGAGTTGTGTTTCCTCCATTTTCTTCTTCTTAATTCCTCCATTTTCTTCTTCTTAATTGTCTTCAGTTGAACAATCTTCCATATTTTGAACAGGTATATTCTGGTGTCCCACAGCACAAAAGTGACATGATAATTCCTAATTCTAGTTTTCAGTCTCGGGGTTTGTCTACTTCGTAATATATCTGAGAATCTTTAGCAAAAGTAAACCTGATTTTTTCGTGTTAAATTTAAGAAATATTGATTTATATACTATATTTCTTCTATACTAAAGAGGAGAGACATCTTCTCTAATATAATTACAGAACCGAAGAGTATTCCAACTCCAAACATTATTTTGGTTTTAGTCACTGGAAGTTCTTGCTTCTCAAATTGGCAAATGACTTCTTCTGAGCTTCTAAGCAGTATCCCCAAAATGAGGCCAATGTAAGCAGCCACAAGTCTGCTGGGCAAAGCAACAACAGCAGCAGCAACAACAACAACAACAACAACAACAACAACAACAACAACAACAACAAAATAGCCATTATCTTTCAACTTTCAGTCTTTTTACTGGTGCTTGGTGTTATATAAAATATGACTTTCAACTGCTATTGTAATCAACAAGTCAACAGCTTCAACTTTCACTGTACACACATTGCAGCTTGAGCATTCCTTGCTAACCATAGGAATTTGTTTGCTGATGTCCCAGGAACAAGACAGAGGCAACTATTTCATCCAGGCTTTGGTCAGGAAACTAAAGAGGAAATACAATTTTGCCAAGAAATCTACAGTTATCACTCAATTTATTATAGTGTTGCTCTCTGAGGAATGGCAGGATAAAATAAATCTGGGAAAAGCAAAAGACAGTTTAATACAAAGGGAGCCCAGAAGGTTTCCGATCATTCCATTAAATCAGGGTTAGACGAGGGCCTTAGCATGAACACTGACTTTCAAAGAGGATGAATAATAAAAACAGCTAAACTTTATGGAGCACTTACTATGTGCCAGACAGCAATTTATATGAGATAGATTGTATTTATTTTTTAAGAGGTGAGTAAACTGAGGAAAGAATGCAAGGTCACAAATCTAGGAAGTCTTTGAGCCAGAACTTAGACCTAGATATTCTTTCCCTTCAGAAACCATGATTAGATGTATTATTCCACATTCTCTCTCGAGAATACTTGAAAAGGCTTTCTGTTTTTGTTTGAAGCTGTATGTTTCACGTGTGGCAATCAGAAGACTCTGTGGACATTAAGTAGAGTCTTTTGCCTTAGAAAAGGGGCACTTCTATGTTGGGCAAAAACTTTTTTACTCTGAACACAACTGGAATTCTTTACACTATGCCCCTTGCCAATGAAAGAGATTGTGAACTTCTTATAATGCCATACATAGCTCCTATACATCCCTCCGTGGCATGGATTGTGTCCCAGTAGTGAAAACCAAGGTATTTTCTCTGCAGTAATGTTTTCACCGTGAGGCCTACCCTTACTATCTTATTTTAAATTGTAGCCTGTGCTCATCGTATACTCCAGGTCTTTACCCTCACAAAAAGTCATTAGGACAGTTAATAGAAATTCCGAAAGTCCTCTATTCAGGACCATGGTAGGACTGTACTGTACCAAACTTGCAAGTTCAGCTTGACCATCTGATTTATTTTAGGTAATAATATATGAGCATAAATGACAGGTAACACTTCTGGCTGAATCCCTTTAATAGTCAACGCTTAATTTACCACTTTCTCTAACTGCTGCCACAGGAACCAGCCATATTCCAGATGGTTGAATGAGTAATAGAGTCTTTGTTGTTAAAGACATTAAGATTTGGGGGATAGTTATATTAGCAAGACCTATCATCTTACAAATATAATTTCTTTCTATATACTATAGTGTATTTATAGAGTATATAAATATACACATATACATTTTCTTCTTTATCATATAACATTGCTTTCTAACATACTGTACAAAATTTACTTTGTTGGTAAGTAAAGTAGTAAGTAAGTAGAAAGTAGTAAGCTTTAACCTATTATCAGAATATACATTCCAGGATAAAAGGAGAACTTTTTCTATTTAGTTTCATATTGTGTCTCAAGCACTTAGAACATGATATGCCTGGAATATAGTAAGGGTCAGTAAGTCTTTGGAGAATAACACTATTCATAAATGATGTAAATTTCAAAGATCATTGAATGCATAGGAAATGAAATTACTTGAACAACAAGGATAAATTAAGGATGTTTTCATGATAAGACATTCTTGAAATTCCCTAATAGTGGATTTATTTCAATGGGGAGAAATTGGCTTCATACTTTAAGCAACAAGGCTCTGGGAGCTATACACAGGACATTCAGGGTTATCAGCTCTTTCAGAAATGTAGGGGAGATAGAGATTTATGTTTGGATTTTATACACCTGTGGAGGACCTCTTGAATCAAATCTTATTTGAATGAAAATTAGTTTATGAAGTTTGTCAGATTCAATTTTAAAAGCAAATTAAAACACACCAACCTCATGTAATAGTTCTTAAAAATAATTTTAATGCTTTTTTAATTTAATAGTTTTTTAAAATTTACATTGCACTATCCACAAGCTTCATCTGAGATAGGTAGAATATAATTGAAATTTCAATATTTAGATTAATTATTTGTATTATTAAGAGAGGAATCCTAAGGCAGATGACCTTTTTCTTAGCATAATCATAATTATCTTATGCAAAGGAAGCTGGCATAGACTAGTCTAGAATGGAGGTTGAGAAGTAGATTACTTCAGGTATCAAGTAATAGGCTTTAGAATCTATTCTTGTCTAGCTAATCTCTCGGGGTTTGGGGGCCTTAGAACAGATAAGAGAGGAAGCAGTCAATATATAGTTTAAGGGAGAAAAAAGGTCATTGAGGTATAAAATAACAGAAATATTCAGAGGACTTAGAGAGCAATGATTTCTTAGTCTCAATTTTAAGTGGATTTCTAGTCCATGCTATTCTGTACTCTCCCTTATCACAAAGTCTTTTGCACACATTCTTGTGTTGGTTCTACATTGAAGAAAGAAGGAGGCTGGTGAAGATGAAATGTGGAGTAACATGAGTGGAAAAAAAGATCAACAGTGGTAGAGAAACAAGCAGGGACTCAGTCTTTTTGGTGAACAGAAAGTCAGTGTCAAGGAGAACTTAACATTCATGGGAGTCTATAAAAAATCTTGAAGACTCCAAATTTCTAAATTCAGGGTAAAAAAATACAAGGTAAAGACTTACTGTTTAAATGAAATATCTAGTAAGTAAAGTAAAATTCATTTATTCACCTCTTTTTAAAATTAGGGAGAAAAAGCTTTCTATATTCAGATAAAGAATATGACATACACCCAGGTGTGACATCCTTTATATGAATGCATAAAAGTTCAAAGTTAGATGTGAATAAAATTAAAACGTAAGCCTTCATTCTCTCATCCACTCATATTTACCTCTGGAGAGGTAATCATAATTAAGAAATTTTAAATTTGCAGATTGGATTCTGTGGGAAACTGACTCTGAAAAAGAGTTTTTTGTATGAGAGTTTCTGATAAACATCTGTGGAAGGAATTGAAGGATGTAGAACTGGTCAAAGATGGAAAGTGGGCTACAGTAAAATTTCAACCAAGGCTTCAGTAGAGCCCATGAAGAAATCTGGGATGATCCTTCAGAGTTATTCCACATTGCAGTAAGGGGGTTAGGCCTTTCTATCCTAACAATGACCAGTCACTGTGTGTGGGCCCTGTGATCTTAAGAAAAGCAGAAATCTTCACACTGATAGCCCACAGCTACCAGCAAGCAGCCCAACTAGAAGCTAGGAAGTGGGGGGAAATTCTTTAATTCTGAACAAGGCTCTGGGCAATACATAACATTCATGAAAGTATCATCCTAAACATCTTATTTATGCATTTCATCATATCACATGACATATTACAATATAATTAACACAATACAAATTAGCAAAATCATAGGTTCATTATACTCATTCTACTACATTTTTACACACTAAATCTTAGATCTTTCTTTAGTTTAACATACAAAATTTTTATCATTATTTTAAACAATTACTTAGTATTCCATAGTATTGTTATGCCATAAATTTCATTAACTCTTCTTATAGGAGTAAACATTTATGTCATATTCTAATATCTTCTATTAGAGGCAATGCTATAGTGAACTTAATTGTTTAGGTTTGTACATATACAGGGTTTTTTGTAAGTACACATTCTTAGAAATAGCATTTCTGGATCACACATATGGACAATTGTGGTACATGATGCTAAATTCCCCTGGGATTTAGGTCAAAAATAAGTCAGTTCACATGCCTTTGAGAGGTACACAAGACTGCATATTTTTCCACAGCTCTGCGAAGACTGTGTGTTGTAATTCTTTTTAATTTTTGACAATATGATGGAAAATAAAAATATATTTGAATGTGAAGTACCCGAATTGATATGTAACTGAACTTAATTTCCCATTGTTGTACATAACTGTTTTTCCTCTGAATCACCTGCTCACATCATTTGCCTGCCCATATTTTTTATTGTTCAACTATTTTTCTTGATATGCAGGCTTTATTTAAAGCTACTCTTTTTTTCTATTCAATATCTTATATTTTAATTTTTGTTTATGGAATCACAGACCATAAGAAATTTAAAACAAACAAAAATAACCTCAGTACACCAATACTAAAATCAGTGAATCAAACAGGAAAAATTATAAATAATAACCCAAATACGTTTTTCCCTTTACCAAAATTTGAAATTCATCTCCTTAGTGATGTTATAGCAATACAGTGTCCAAGAAGGAAAGAAAGAAATCATGCTAGGTATTTCACACAGAGGGGACACAATATATTGAATTGTTTATAAACATGTTGACTTAAAGTTTAAGTTTGCATTTGACAGCGCAAAAAGGAAAAAAAAAGGTGGGGAAGTCAAGGAGGTCCCTCTCCTTGACTTCTCAATATTATTTTCAGGTACTTCTTTGGTCAATCCTAGAAAACTATTCAACAAATTGTTGATCTTTAGTTTCCTCTCAATATCTCTTTGTTCCCCACTCATAGTATCAAAATATGTTCTTTTCCCTTAAACAAAATGTCTCTAGCAGTCTATTTCTGCCCTGAAGCCTTCCAATCATAGAAAGAAACAATCAAAAACCCATTTATCTTGCGAAGCTACTGGTAAGATCATGAGCCAGCTCTTTTCAACCTTGCAATCTTTTAAAGAACTGCAGTAAAAGGAAACTACTTAAATTCTCAAATTAATTTATTCTGGAGGAAATTGGGAAGCCATGTACGTACATAAGGTGGTATAAAAAACAGGGCAGACAGCAAGTATGTATGTTTGGGAGGGCAGTGCTTCAAATCATTCCATGTACATGTGTCGTTTGCTCCTCCCACAAAGATATAAAATGCAGGAAATCAACCCACAAAGTGTAGCCAGGTTTCCTTTTCCCCCGTGAACTGGAAAACTTAGAAAAAACCAGGGTGTCTAGAAAAACAACAGATAATGTTTTCTAAGAAAACAGTAGCATGGTTTCAGCAGAAGAAAGCCATATGGGTGTGTTTAATGTTAAACATGGGAGCTAAATGTTCAATTCAAAATATTAGTTTTAACTGTTAGCCCTTTGTGCCACTTTCTGACGTTAAAAGTTTCATACACCTTTCAAGTCACAGTCTCCACATCAGTAAAATCTGAAGATTTGACAAGTCTAGTCCCCAAATAGTTCTTTGGTAGGCATAAGAAACACCTGGCAAGCTTATTGGTTTCAATCTTGGCATTTATATGTATTCTCTGACCTATGCAGTGGTCTAATTTCAACATCAAGGGGTTAGAATAGACTTGAGTGTTTTTTCTCTATAATTTTGCATATATAATATATATATTTGCTCTTAAAGTAGAAATCTGTTTAAGTCAACTGCACTACTGAAAAATTATTCTTTTCAAAGTTATAGACCTTTTGCTATCACAAATTATTGACTGCTGTGGATACAATTTTGTGATTTTGAAAACTCAAGGTGTAAAGTACACTTTGCAAATCTCTCTGAGAAAGATTGCTTCAGAAGTTGAGAAGCACAGGTGCTGGGCACAGTAGCTCATACCTGTAATCCCAGAAATTTGGGAGACCAATGTGGGAGGATTGCTTGAGCCCAGAATTTCAACACTACAGTGAGCTGGGATCACACTACTGCACTCCAGCCTGGGCAACAGAGCAAGACTCTGTCTCAAAAAAAAAGTTGAGAAGGGAGACTCCTAGCATAATGAGAAGGGAAGAGGTGCTGTTAAAGTCATCATAGTGCCAGAATAATGACAGCGGTATCATTTGTATCATGGGATTTAAAATATTTGAGTTCAAACACTTCCTGAGAAAATACAAGAATCGTTTTTAATGCTAATATTGAACACATCTTTGATTCTAAATCTCTCATTTTTTTCCTCCATTTACAAAGAAAGGAGTGTCCCTCCTCCTGAATAAACCTAAGTAATCTGTCTCTGAATTTGATCCCATCCAATTCTGAATCCTTAGGACCTTTTCCCATTCTCCCATCACAGACATTGTAGCACCTTCCCATCTTTCCTTCATTTATGATGGTTTTTGTCTACTTCAAGATATGCACTGGTCTCCTCATCCTTTGTAAGATTAAAAATGACTGTTACCTGCATCTGCTGCTTCCTCTAATACACTCCTGTTCCTCACCTTCTTTTCACTACCAAACATTTTGCATAAAAGTTCATGAATTACTTCATCACTCATCTTCTCCATAAAACCCAGTCTTCTTATTTATGTTATTCTGAATACCAACATGCACAAAATCTACTTCTTTCCCTCTCTTTATATATGTATAGGAAGTTAGATAAATATAGATATATCTAATTAGCAAAGCCCAATGTCTTTTCCGCATTCTTCACATTTCTTCACCTACTTTGTATTTTTGCTGAATGTGTCACTGTTCACCCACCCACTCCGATGAGTGAAAATGTTAGTATTACTACAATAGCAAATAAGCTATGTTTCAGTTGTCACTAAGTACAAAACTTTAATGGCTTAAAATAGCATATGTGTTTCTCTCTCATGAAATAAGACCAACATGGGTTACTTGTGGAATGTGGAAGAAAGGACTCAGCTCATCAACATTCAGGGGCTCAAGATGGAAGAATGGTGACCTCTTGAATATTACCATTTACCAAACCAGATAAAACTCTAAAGTATCTCACACCAATTATTAAGTTTTTCAGCCTAGAAGTCGCACATATCAAGTTCTCTCACACAATATTGTCCAAAATTACATGGCCCACCGAACCATAGATAGTCCAGGAAATGAGATCTCCCAGTTGCTTAAAAAGTAAAGAACCAGAAATATCTGGTGAGAAGTATAATTCGTACCACAAATATTTTTTAAATCCTAGGCTTATTTAATACTAAATTAGTATGGTGTTCCACTTTGGTTTATTTTATATTTCTTCTTACACAGCCCCCACATATTGTAATAACCCTATATTCTACTCTTCTGCACTAACACTCCTATAGACCTCAACAACTTTCATGTAGTTAATTATCTCTTCTATGTCAATAATTCTTTAAACTGTATTTTCAAATATTCTTCTACTACTTTTATCACTCAATAGCAGAATGGGGTGTGTGAAATAGGTGCTGGAAAGTGACTTCACTTTATGATGGAGTCATATTATTGAAAAGCTGTTCTATAAAGGAATGTAAGTTCCATAAGCAAAGGCTTAAGAATGAGAGCTCTTCAGTGGTAACACAACAGGAAATATCATCTTGGGATACAGGGAGATAGATGGCTAACATCTTTCCCTTCAATTTTTCAAATAATAGACTATATTGTATCTGATAAGAGAAGATTTAGATTCAAATACAGCAAATATATTTCAGGACATATCATGTGTCAGACTTTGTGTTAGCAGTGTTCATATTTATTATCTTGCTTAATCCTCACAGCAATAAAAGAATCTAATGATTTAAGATAAGAATATAGAGGTTTAATAATAAAGGGTATAAAATAAGTCTTAGGAAAAAGTAGAAATACTTTAGAACTTTCCACCCAATGTCATTCACAAGTAAGTTTGTGATAATTATTGTAAAGGTAGAATGGTTTGACTACCAAGACCTCTGACTGTAGACATTCCTATTGTTGGCAACATTTTAAAAATTCCATTTGATGGATCTCATGATCTGGTATTAAAATTCCTATGCAGGGTTTTAAACTTAAAACTATAAACACTTTATGAACTATTTAAGAAATTTTCAAATTTAATTTTTACTATATGTGATTTTTTGTCACCCCATCTCTGTAAGGTAACATGCAAATCTGTCACATGCATATGTTATACTTCCTATAATTAGGACAACTAGATTCCCACTTCCATACGGTGACATTGATTCATAAGCTTTTTCTATACTTCCATACAGAACAATGGCACTTTTTACATAATAACACAGTTATAACATAATTTTATATTATAAATATAACATAAAAACTCTGTTACCTCCTCAAATATTTTTCTACTCCCACTAGCAGCCACAGATAGAAATCCTGTAAAACACAGTATTTTAAAAGAGACAAAGTGACAGCTAATATACCATAAATAAGGGGAGTCCATCTGTATAGAGGACCAAATATAACTTTCTGTCTGACACATTCCCACTACTCAGCCCTTCTGCAAACGCAGAGACAAGTTACTTGTTTCAGTCCTTAAAAAATGTGTCATGAACCCAGAAGCTTTGCCCTGTTCTTTTGCCTCCAATCTGCTTTATCACTATTTGCATAATTAGTCCATCTGAGTACTGCTTTGTTGTCTGTACCCCCAGATCTATTCCACCATTGCCAGCAGGAGGACTAGAAGGGGCTCAAGGAATTATGGACTCTTTCATTATATAAAAGGAGAAGCTCTGGTTCTTAATTGATCATTACAACAGTTACAGATGAAGGGACTGAACCCAACTGTGTGTTTACATTGTCAAAAGAACATGTAACTAGATTCCACCAGGAAAATTCAACAAAAGTTTAGCCTTTCCATTTTTAATTGTGGCTACAATTTTCAGTGCAATATTTTCAGGACAAAAATGTAGTCTCTAAAAAATGTCCTCCTCCCATGTTGAGGGCTACAGAAATGAGTGCTTTCAGAATATAGCAAATTTTATAGACGGCATCATGAAATACCTTATTTTCTATTTCTTTTCATGCTATACTATGCTTGCCTCTTACTTATCTTACTGATCCTCTTTTATTTCTTTGTTAACATCTGTTCTATGGTTTCTCTTTATCCTGACAGTGTTTTGATATCTCCTAACTCAAAATTTTTGGCTAGTTCTCCTAACTTCTGTTCTTGGCTCTGTTCTCTAATGTAATATTTCTATAGTTGAGTCCACCAGTAATGACAGCCATGTCAAACAATTCTGAAATACGGCTGGGTGCAGTGGCTCATGCCTGTAATCCCAGCACTTTGGGAGGCCAATGTAGGTAGATCACCTGAGGTCAGGAGTTCAAAACCAGCCTAACCAACCTGGTGAAACCCCGTCTCTACTAAAAATACAAAAAATTAGCCAGGAATGGTGGCAAACACCTGTAATCCCAGGTACGAGAGAAGCTGAGGCAGGAAAATCACTTGAACCCTGGAGGTGGAGTTTACAGTGAGCCGAGATCGTGCTGTTGCACTCTGAAAATTGTTTCCATAGCCTTATAATCTTGGAGAAGCTGCAGTTAAAAAGTTTAAGAACATAATAAAAAAGGTTAAATAAACTTGGATAGGGTTAAACTTCAGCTCCATCACTTACTAAATATGTGTTTTAATTTCCTCTTATGTAAAATGAGGGTATGGCAACATAATTCATATGATTATTGCAAAGATTCCATTAAAAATATTTGTAAAGCACTGAACACAGTGCTCAGCACACAGTGTTTGCAGAATTTGAGGGCAAGTAACTTGATAAGGTTTGGATGTGTCCCCACTAAAATCTCATATTGAATTTTAGTTCCCATAATCCTCGCATGTCATGGGAGGGACCTGGTGGGAGGTAATTGAATCATGGGGGCAGTTACCTCCATGCAGTTCTCGTGATAGTGAGTGATTCTCATGAGATCTGATGGTTTTATAAAGGGCTTTTCCTCCACTTTGCTCTGCACTTCTCCTTGCTGCTACCATGTGAAGAAGGGTGTGTTTGCTTCCCCTTCTGCCATGATAGTAAGTTTCCTGAGGCCTCCCAAGCCCTGCAGAACTGTGGGTTAATTAAACCTCTTTCCTTTATAAATTACCCAGTCTCAGGCATTTCTTCATAGCATCATGAGAATGGAACTAATATAGTAAATTAGTACTTGGTAGTGGGGCGCTGCTATAATCATACCTGAAAATTTGTAAGAAACTTTGGAACTGGGTGACAGGCAAAAATTGGAACAGTTTGGAAGGTTCAGAAGACACAAAGATGTGGGAAAGTTTGGAACTTCCTAGAGACATGTTGAATGGCCTTGACCAAAATGCTGATAGTGATATGGACAAGGAAGTCCAGGTTGAGGTGGTCTCAGATGGAGATGAAGAACTTGTTGGGAACTGGACTAAGGTCTCTTTGCTATGCAAAGGCTGGGATGCAGGGCATGAAGTCTATGCAAAGAGACTGGTGGCATTTTGCTCCTGCCTTAGAGATCTGTGGAAATTTGAACTTGAGAGAGATGATTTAGGGTATCTGGCAGAAGAAATTTCTAAGCGGCAAAATGTTCAAGATGAAGCAGAGCATAAAAGTTTGTAAAATTTGCAGCCTGATGATGTGAAAGAAAAAAAAAAACAATTTTCTGTGGAGAAACTCAAGCTGGCTGCAGAAATTTGCATAAGTAATGAGCCAAATGCTAATCACCAAGACAGTGGGGAAAATGTTTCCAGGGCATGCCGGATGCCTTCACAGCCATCTATCCCATCACAGGCCTGGAGACCTAGGAGGGAGAAATGGCTTTGTGGTCTGGAGGCCTAGGAGGGAAAAATGGCTTTGTGGGCCAGGCCAAAGGCCCTCCCGCTATGTGCAGCCTTGGGACTTCATGCCGTGTATCAGCTGCTTCAGCTCCTGCTATGGCTAAAAGTGGCCAATGCACAGCTTGGGCCATTGCATTAGAGGGTGAAAGCCCCATGCCTTGGCAGCTAACATGTGGTGTTGGTCCTGCAGGTGCACAGATGTCAAGAATTGAGGTTTGGGAACCTCCACCTAGATTTCCCAGGACGTATGGAAACAGCTGGATGTCCAGGCAGAAGTTTGCTGCAGGCATGTAGCCCTTGAGGAGAACCTCTGCTAGGGCAGTGCAGAAGGGAAATGTGGGGTTGGAACCCCTAGAAAGAGTCCCCACTGGGGCACTGCATAGTGTAGCTGTGAGAAGATGGCCACCATCCTCCAGAACTGAGAGTGGTAGATCCACTGACAGCTTGTACCATGTGCCTGGAAAAGCCACAGACACTCAATATCGACCTGTGAAAGCAGCTGGGAGAGGGGCTGTACCCTGCAAAACTACAGAGTGGAGCTGCCCAAGGCCACAGAAGACCACTTCTTGCATCAGCATGAGCTGGACGTGAGACATGGAGTCAAAGGAGATCATTTTGAAGCCTTTAAGATTTAAGATTTGACTGCTCTGCTGGATTCTGGACTTTCATGGGTCCTGTAGCCCCTTCATTTTGGCCAGTTTATCCCATTTAAAATAGGTGTATTTACCCAGTGCCTGTACTCTCATTGTATCTAGGAAGTAACTAACTTGCTTTTGATTTTACAGGCTCATAGGTGGAAGGTACTTGCCTTGTCTCAGATGAGACTTGGACTTTGGGGTTAATGCTGGAATGAGCTAAGTCTTTGGGGGACTGTTGGAAGGGCATGATTGTGTTTTGAAATATGAGGACATGAGATTTGGGAAGGGCCAAGGGCAGAATGATATTGTTTGACTGTGACCTCACCCAGATCTTATTTTGAATTGTAGCTCCCATTATCCCCATCTGTCATGGGAGGGACCCGGTGGGAGGTAATTGAATCATGGGGGTGGTTATTTCAATGCTGTTCTCATGATAGTGAGTGAGTTCTCACAAGATCTGGTGATTTTATAAAGGGCTTTTCTCTTTTTGCTCAGCACTTCTCCTTGCTGCTGCCATGTGAAGAAGAATGTGTTTGCTTCCCCTTCTGCTGTGATTGTAAGTTTCCTGAGGCCTCCCAAGCCCTGTAGAACTGTGAGTCAATTAATCCTCTTTCCTTTATAAATTACCCAGTCTCAGATATTTATTTATAGCAGCCATGAGAACAGACTAATACATAACTTTTGTGAATTTTGAAATTCAGTTAAAGAAATGTTTCACTGCCTGAAATAAAGTGACTCTCTCTGCCATCTAAACTTTTAAATTACTTAGTACTACTGGAATATAACAGAATATTGGTGCCTTTAACAGGGATGAAGCAGGGGAAATCAGTCAGGGGAAAGGAGGGTTGGTAAACTTGATCTTTGTCATCCGTTCAAATTGCACTTTAGTATAGTGAATCTTTTTAACAAGAGTCGTTTTTTATCTACTCTATGTGGCCTTGGCCAAAATAGTTTATTACTGTTTTAGCTTTATACCATAGACCCAAGATATGAATAGTGGGAAGGAAATATTATTATAGCTTGGTTCCCCTGTATTCTCTAGAAGATCACTAGAATATTGATTTCCTTTTGGCCTGATTCACTGTACAATGGTTTTATAAGGGTGGATTGTAAGAAACAAGAATTTATATATATATATATATATACACACACACACACACATACATACACACACATACACACACGCATATATAATTATACACATACAATTTCCCTTCTATTTATTATTCATAATAAACACCTATTTTTATTATTATAAAATAAACTATATTGAGATTTCTTGACTTGCCTAGAGAAATAAGGACCAGGTGCCTAGCTAAAATTAGAATTCAGTGACTGGATTTTAGAGACAGGAATGTGAGCTTGGCTAGGTCTCAACTTATACTGTATTCAATTTAAAAATCTAAGAAATGGCAAAAGCAATTCAGCACATTTCTAGAAATTAAATGGTAAAGCCTAAGAGTGAAGACTGAAACAATGCTACTGAATTAAGCTGCTGCAATCATTATGTACCTGTGGTTCCCAATTTTAATGTATTTTCACCGCATCAGGAAAACTTCCAGAAGACTAATAAAGGTGTTAAGAAGTAAAGCTAACTCCAACATACAGTCTCCTTGGCAATAAATTTTTGTATTTTGTTTTGTTGTAAT
Source organism: Rhinopithecus roxellana (assembly GCF_007565055.1). NCBI lineage: Eukaryota > Metazoa > Chordata > Mammalia > Primates > Cercopithecidae > Rhinopithecus > Rhinopithecus roxellana. Next base: position 5,432,765 of record NC_044555.1, read on the forward strand.
GCTGGTAACACTCCAGTTTGGTGCAGCCACAGGAACTGACATTTTCCAATCACTCTGGCATTTACAGCCCCCTCTTCATTCCACATCCCACTGGGATCCTCCTCCTCAGAATTCACCAGCAAGGCTCGGCCTGCCTTCACCACTGCCAATCTTGTTTCATTTTGGTTTGATGAGTGGAGGTTCGGAGAGGGTGAGAATGTTGTAACTAAGGACAGAAATGAATGATAGCACATTTGTACTACCCAGCTACCCTTTTCTATTCCCAGCTGAAGATCACCCTTAGGTATATGTGGTTTAAAAAGTAGCTGACAGAAATAGCCAAAGGAAGAGGAAAATGGATGTGAAAAAGAACGTGAAACAACCCTTCATACCACTCTCACTCCAGTCTCCCTTTCCTCTATGGCAGTTTTTCTCTTCTCTATCCTGATTTTTTCTCCTCAGACAACTCTATTCCAGACTCCTTGTTTCTTCATTTGTGAAGTTCATCTTCATCTCTCCATGTCCTTGTCTCTGTCTTACTTGAAGCCAATCTCAGGGCCATGCCCCTATACAGGTTTTTATTAATCCACCCGAGTAATATGGTTGGTAAAATTCAAAGTGATTAAAAATACCCTTTGGGATTGCATATATAATGTGAATTCCCTTGCTACTTTATATGACTACATGAGAAAGTTTGAACTCTCTGAAATAATGATAGGGCACTATAAAATGCAAGATGTTATTATTAATATAATCATATTTTTTCATGTTATAAGTATCAGAAATGGCAGTTCTCTGTATTCTGCTAACCAGCTCTGCAGCTACACATGCTAACATATTGGAAGTTATAGAGGCAATTCTAAATAAGTATAAAAATGCAACAAATGGCAAACTATTTATTAATCTCTTGAAGCTAAATTTTTTCAAGTTATTTTTATAGTATCTTTTAAAACAAAATCCCATATGAAAATAAATAAATTCTAAAAAGTATAAAGCCTAGAATTTCACAGCATTGCCCAAATAATTATGAGCTTTGTCCATATGTCAGTAGAGTTACAGTAAACTTAGTGATTAAGTTTTTCACTCAACACATTTCCAATAATTGCTTTTTCTGGATAGTGCACTGTACTAAATCCTATGGGAGATACACAAATACATAGACAATAGTCCTTATGTTCTGGAATTTTATAGTCTGGTTATAATGGAAAGCATATAGTCAAATAAACCCACAGATGAATGTCAAATAAATGAATCAGATAACGTATAGTATAGGAATTTAGAGTAGTAACAAATCCTTTTTGGAGAAAGTGATCATAGAAGTTAAAAGGAGCAGATGGCATTTAAACTGGACACCGAAATAAGATTCTACTTGGCAGAAAATTGAAGAGGTGATTAAAATAGCAATAACAACAGCAATTTTAATAATAACAACAAAGCAATCATGATGAAGTTTTTCATTTTTGGAGCATGCCCTATGTAATAATTTCTATGTTAACCCTTTATCTCTCTTATTTCATTTAATATTCAAAGCAACCCAATGATCTAGGAACTATCATTATGCTATTTTGAAAGATGAGGAAATTTGAACTTACGGAAATAAAATAATTGGTCAAGAATATAGGGAATATAAGTAAAAAGACCATAGTTTGAAAATAAACTATTGTACAACATTCAAGCAAGTGTGCTGGTTCCAGTCCATTTGTCTTAGATTCAATCATTGTTCTTTCTTGTCTCTCTATTTTGTGTCACATGATAAGCTGACCCATATATGCAGCTTTTTACCAGATTCAGCCAAATAGAGACACTGATGGGATATGATGGGTTAGAAAGAAGCTAAGAGATGTCTTCCCTTCTCTCTCTACTTTAGTTACCTCTTCCAGCAGCCACTGTGTAACCTCCATGGCTCTACTATGTGTGAGACAAAACATGTATAGTCCAATATTGACCAGGTTTTCTGCCCCTGGGCTCCTTCACAATCTTCTCCTTAACTGTCCGGTAGAGGAGTTGGTTGAAGTAGATTCCTGTTCCTGCTAATCCCTCCATTATCCTGCTAACCCTTCTTTACTTCTCAGCAATTTCATCACTGGAGCTACTAATTCCCACTATGAAACTCCTATTTGTGGAGACTTGATGTGATTTCTATTTTATTTTTATCTATGAGCCGATACTATAAAATAAAATTTCAAAATATATATAAAAGAAAAGACACAAGCAAAGATTTCAAAGTGAGGAAATAGTAGCCACATTTACAAAGCTAATGGACTCGTTTCATTGGAGTAGGGAACTCAGGAAGTGGAATTCTGAGAGTGAGTTTTGAAGGTACAAGGTGGTGGATGAGTTTGAATGGTGGGGTTTGTGCAACAGGAAATACAGAGTGATTCAAAGTTCAGAAAGAGTAATCTGAAATTCAGCAGTATGGATTTGGTGAAGGAATGATGTCAAAGAAAAATTGCACCAAATTGAGTAAACGGGCAAGGAAGAATATTGCAACAGGAGTCAAGATGATTACAAAAGGAAGAGAGATTGCACTCAACTCTGTTGATGTAGAAAAATGGGAGAGATGTTAAGTGCCAGAGACAGCTAGTGGAAAAGAACTGGAGGACCTCAGGGAGGAAGTTGGTCAATGTGATTAGGCCATCTGTGTGTGCTAATTGATGCTTATCTAAGTTAGGCTCCTACCCTCCCACAGAGACTGAAAATAGGGGTGCTCTTTCTTGATATTTACATTTCAAAGGGATGGCTTCCAGGTCCTTGAGAAAGACATTCCTGGGTTATAAAAGTCAGGAAATGCTGGGGGATTTGTATCTCAGGGGGCAAAGAATTTACAATTGCACTTTTTCTTAAGTAAATGCCTTAAGAAAAGAAAGGTCAGGGACCTACAGTCAAGAAGAAACCTGTCCAAAATTTAGTCAAGCTGAGGAGAACATTAGGGACATCTTGATCAGTGAATAAAATTAAGGAGACCAGTAGGAAGGTCATATAAGGTCATAATCTAAAGCTGTAGCAGAGAAAATGTGCAAAAATAATCAACAGAAATTGTCTGCTGGTTAGACATAGGTCAGGAAGAATAAGGAAGGGCAAATACAAGGTAAACTCAACTATTTTTCTCAGAGGGATGTGGCTTTAATAAAAATGAAATAACTGGAAATAATAACCCATTGGTGTATGGGGAAAGCCAATTGAACGGATGACCAATTCGAATTATTAGATTGATAATAGTCATTAACCAGTCGAGGACTAGCAAACCTCCAACAACATTTATTAGATGTATTTCTGTCTGAGAGAATGGAGAAATATTAATTATTTAAATGTAACCACTACTTTATTTCCATGAGGTTTTTAAAAACATATTTTGAAGACAAATAATGGGAAAGTAATATATATTACTAAAACCTTGAAGTCAATAACATAATTTGATGCTATTTTTATCCTTCTCTAGGTAAAGGAGAAAAAAAAGATAGGGACAAAATAAACAAGAATGAGGTGATGTTTGCCCACATTGTGGGTCAATGTTTTCATATATTTATCTCATGTAATTCTCAAACAACCATGAAGCATGAAGAAGATATTATCTACCCTATCTTCAGATTAAACTTTGTTTACAAGGTAACAACCAATTGCAGAGCTGCCTTTGAATCTAAGTCTACCGAACTTTAAGATCCATACTCTGTTTGCTACAACAAGGTGCTTGGGATAAGTAGACTTCAATGAGCAGGGAAATTGATTGGAACTTGCATGAAATGATGACAAGTTTTTCTGATCAAAGGCCTTTGCTCTGCTAATGCATCAAATTACAGGTGGTTTCCTCACAAACACTCAATTTTTGCAGAGCTATTCACACTTCAGGTGAAAGTATATTTTTTTCCAAGGATTAACTGTTATTATTGGCTTTTCATATGTTAACTAAATCCATGCTGTTGTTGGAGGCAGTGTTATAGTTTGATGTGCTTGTTTGCAATGATGCAACTTGGTCGCCCTCTGGAGGCTGTTTTTTAGGATTGACTAGCATGTCTTAATTTTGAAGAAAGGTCTTAACGATTTAACAACTCATTTTAAATGTGTGGAAATTATGTATATATCATACTTAATTTTAAAGTTTCAAAACATTGGGTTCAAAATATTGAAAATGTTTTAAAATGTTCAATTTAACATTTTATGGCATAGAATATTTGGAATTTCACTTTCCCTTTGGAAATATAGATGGTCATGATTCCGTTTTCATCATGGAAAATCTATCTATACTGGGGTTCTTTTTTTCTTCCCCGTTAAGAGCACAAGGGTAGTTAGCTCTATATATTAAAAAAATGAACTATATGATATCATATTTTTCACTTAATTGGAAACAAAATCTGTGGTTTTAGGTAAAGAAAACCCATCTCTATATTTCCAGATTGTTTGTATTTTTTTCTTTCTACCAGAGACAAAAGATGACAGCTTACAAAGATCTTTATAAACAGAATGTCTTGAAGGATAAAAATGTTTTGTTCCCTAGTTAATTCTTTTCAGTTTTTTTGTTGAACGAGTATTATTCCAGTTAGTGAAAATTATACAGGCAAAGTGTTTGCCATATATTTATGACAGCTGCCATGACTTAGCTGTAACTATTTTTCACAAAGTAAGCAGTTATGAGTTGCAACTTTAAACGTAGTGATTCTTTATTTGATTAAATGAATGTCAGTTTTTAAACAAATGAGCAGATGGAGAAGTCAGCCTCAGCCATTATTTGGAGTACATCATACAACCAGAGTTGTATAAAAGTCCTGTAACATGAAGTTGTTATGGAGGCTCTCTCTGGTCTTCTGAGACCATTCCACACTATTTCTCACTGTGACTTTATATTCCATTGTTAAATGTTTTGGTGCAATGTTTGAGACCCTGAAATATTTAACAAGAAAGATATATAATGCTTATTACATGGCTTCCTTATATCACTCCTCAGTTATTTCCTTGTAACAACTTGACACAGCCCCAGGGCCCTATCCAGCAGAAAGGTGGTGTCAAGCACTGCGTGTTGTATTCTATGATCTCTGGCCCTCCAATTGCCTTTTAGCCACTTTCTTGACACCTCAACACATGTTCCAGCAGAACATTTATTGAGGCAAAGGCTTTTAGGGAGTCTTGAATACATGCCGGAAATGGAGAGGGGAGAAAGGAGGAACAGAAGGGAAAAATATAGGAAAGACAAACAAAAACATTTTTTTATAAATCTTTCAGCCACAAAAATTATAGGCACCATGCAGAGCAAGTGGGAAAATTCAGATTCATGCATTAATTTACCAATTAGAATGATAGAGAAGAGTAAATAGATTAAAGAGGTATCTAAGAGGTAAAAAGGATAGGATTGGCAATTGATAGGATATAGTGGATGATGAGAGAGGGTGAAGTCAAAGTTAATGGCTAGACTTCTGTTTTCTATAACTGAATGAATGGTGCCACTATACACTAAGACAGACAAAGATGGACCAGGACCAATTAGAGGTTGTGGGAGAGCATATGCATATGTTGAGTTTTATGTTTATTTAAAATAAACAGGTTGAGATGTTAAATAGGTACTGGATATACAGAATTTAAAACTGAGGTCTTGGATACAGCAGGTCCTCGAATAATGAAGTTTCATTTAACATAATTTAGTCATAAAGTTGATGAGAAAAAAAATTAATTCCCACCTGAGGCCACAGTCTATGTGGAGTTTGCCTATTTTCCCCATGTCTGTGTGGGTTTTGGCCTCAAACTCCGGTTGCGTCTCACATCCCAAAGTTGTGCACATTAGCTGAATTGGCATGTCTACATGGTTCCAGTTTGAGTGAGTATGAGTGTGTGAGTCAGTGTGACCTATGATTGCATGGCTTTCCTGCCAGGGCTGGTGTTTGCCTGGAACTCTGAGATGCTGGGATAGGTTTCCATCACCCACCATTCTGAAATGAAAAAAACAGGATGGGAAATGAATGAATGAATGAATGAATGAATGAATGAATGAATACAAATTATTGTCAAATAAAAATTTGTTAAGTATATGACAATCCTACAAATGCACATTTATTGTCATGCCAAAAGTGCTCAGGGTGCATGCTGTATTTCCTATTATTTGTTTTTGAACTTTATGGTACAAGGGGGTGCTCCTGAAAATTTTCACTTTGCAAACATTTATTTCATAATTTAACCCATCACTGCTGTGACTGCCACCATTCACTGATTCACCAAAAAAAAAAAAAAAAAGAAATACTATCTTACTTGATTTTATCAATTTAACTTAAATGTATGTATAGCTCACATTTATTTCAATGTTTAATATTAGACGTGTTTTTGGTTTTTATCTGTAAGTCTGGTGACGGTTTTGTTACCAAAAATAGTCCATTATAGCTCATCTCTTATTTATATCTATTAGCCTATGGAAAAATTGATTTCATTATGCATAGTTTTGCTTAAAGTCACAGTTTTCAAAAATCTATCCACGATGTTAAAATAGGACCTATTGTACAGGTATGTCCAATTTTCATGGGGGTGGAAATTAAAGCTGTGGAAAGAATTTATATTTCCATAAAATATCTTGATAATTTTATAGAAACTCACATATTTTATACTACTAAAGTGAGAGAATATAATAGTCTAGAATTAAAGTTTGAAAAATTTCAACACTTAATGTTTAGAAAGAAGATGTATCTGCAAAAGAGATGGAGAATGAGCAGCCACAGAGATAAGTGAAAACCAGGAGAGTCTTAGCCCAAGGAAAATTAAACTTAAAAGAGGGAAGCAAATTCTACTTACAGATCAAGTAACTAAAAGATTATATCGGCCAGGCACTGTGGCTCACACCTGTAATCCCAGCACTTTGGGAGGCCGAGGTGGGCAGATCACGAGGTCAGGAGATCGAGACCATCCTGGGCAACATGGTGAAACCCCGTCTGTACTAAAAATACAAAAAAATTTAGCTGGGCTTGGTGGCGCGTGTCTATAGTCCCAGCTACTCGAGAGGCTGAGGCAAGAGAATTGCTTGAACCCAGTGAGCCAAGATCACGCCACTGCACTGCAGCCTGGCAACAGAGCAAGACTCCATCTCAGAAAACAACAACAACAACAAAAAAGATAGTATCTGCCCTTTGCTTCTATGGTCTTGGAAATTAGTTATAAACTGTTTATTATTGGAGTGGTAAAGGCTGGATTCTGTTGGAAGTAGACTACAGAACGAGTAGGTGATGAAGTGAAGATATTGAATATAGAAGTAAACATTTCTTAGGAATTGAAAAACTATGGTTTTGAAAAAGAAAGGAGAGGGAAAAGATAATCAAAGCAGAGGTTGTGTGGAAAAATGGTGAGTTTGATTTTGCATTTCTTCTTTGTTTGACTCTTTAACTGTTTTATCCCTAATTTGGAAGACATTAGAATGTTTCAATGCTAATGGAAAGGTGAGAAAAAGACACTAAATGATATAAGGATTCTGAGAAGGTAGAAGTAGATGTAATCCAAAGCAGGATTGAAGAAATTGTCTTTAGTATAAACGGGACTTTTGTTCTGTTAAATGAGCAAAGGAGATAAAGATGAGAGCAGAGGTGGTAAATGTATTATGTTCACTAACAGAAAAGTTCCTCCCTAATGTCTTTTATTTTCTTTTCTGTGAATTACAAGAGATTATCTGCTGATAGTACAGCAAATGATGGGAATATAGACAGTTAAAGATAGTGTGGAATGACAGAAACACACCTTGTAAAGAGTGTAATGACTGTTCCTGATAAACGGAGCAGAATTAAAGGTCAATATTGAAGGATTTTTGATGTCACTGATCATGAATTTATAAAGGAAACAATCTAAACCTTTATGTAATTTTCTCAGGTAGCCTTTTAAAGGTAGAGGTCAAAAAAAGAGACAGCAGTGGTTTCGGGTTTATCCGTGTTTAGATACAATGAAAAGACACTAGAGCAAGGGAGTTTAGGATACAATCAGAACTAATAGGCATTGGAATCTAAAATAAGGAAGGATGTAAAGGCAATATTAGGAGAAAATAAAGAAGAAAATAGACTTGTTTCAAAGTACAATCATGGTGCAGCTGTGATTTGAACAACTAAACTGGAATGTGAGAAGTTTGTTTCAAGTGATGGCACGCTTGTGTTAATGATTTGGGAGGTGGAACTGTATAATTTTTCGTTTGCTTGTTTTTGTTTTAAGACCATGTCTCCAGCCCCTTTTCTCTGATTTTTATTTTAGAGGATAGACTCACAAAATTGAATTTTCCAGTATGCCTTGACAATAAGCTTCCCATTAGCTTTTAGCAAACGGAAGCACTGATGAGATAATGGAAGGAGGGAATAAAGGAGAACACAGAATGTCCTCCTTTTTAACTTTTTTTCTTTTTTGAGATAGGATCTCATTTTGTGCCCAGGCTGGAGAGTAGTGGTGTGATCATGGCTCACTGCAGCCTCGACTCCCTGGTCTCAAGTGATCCTCCTGCCTCAGCCTCCCAAGTCACTGGGACTATAGGTGCATGCCATCATAGTTTCGTTTTGTTTTGTTTTCATTTTTGTAGAGACAGGGTCTCACTATGTTGCCCAGGATGGTCTTGAATTCATGGCCTCAAGCGATCCTCCCACCTTGGCCTCTCAAAGTACTGGATTACAGGCATGAGCCACTGTGCCCGGCTTGCCCTCCTTCCTTGAGTGTCATAGACATCTACATTTGAGGTTTTGTCTCCTTCATGGATACAATTCCTGTTAGAGATTTTCTCCCTCTATATTACTAGAATCACCAGCACCCATTCCAATTTTGCTTAGGGGATTCCCTCTTGCAAAACTCTGAGTAGCCTCCTTATCCCCATTTTGACTCTTTCGCTTTGTCAATCTTTGAAAAGAAAAGGTTAGTGTATTAAAATGCACTTTCTAAACTTCCTGAAGCAGACTATCTGTCCTTCTGAACTCTAATTGATTAGCCCCAGGAAACAGACCTTCAAAATAAGACTCTAGAATAGTTATTTATCTCTTTGAACTTGAATGTAGTAATGATCTCAGTACCAATGTAAAGAAAACAAACACTTCTTCCAAGCAGTGGAAACGTGATCATTTAAGTTACCACCAGTGTTTGTTTTGGATAAATTGCCAGTCAAAGAAAATCCTTTTGGAGGTCAAGTGGCTACTGTGCTCATTGTGGTAATAATATCTATAAGCACTATGGGGTACATTAACTGCTTCTGATAACACCAGAGAGCTTACAAGATGCAAATGATAAGTTGAGTGTTTAACCTCTCAGATCAATGCGTGGGAAGAGACGCAGACAGCCCCTATGACGGACTTAAATGTTTCTAGGGTTTTGTGGCCATAGAGCAGACGTGGCTGAGGATCAAGTTCAAATCTAAATTTGTGAGTTGCAGAATGAAAATAAAAGCTCAATGCCCATCTTTGTGTTGAGTCTCATAGATTAACATGAGGACATTGATCAAGAAGAAACTCAGTATTTAGGATTTAAGATACAGACAGGTAGGCAGACTAAGATTAATACAAAACCTTTTTTTTTTTTTTTTTTTTTGAGACGGAGTCTTGCTCTGTCGCCCAGGCTGGAGTGCAGTAGCACAATCTCGGCTCACTGCAACCTCCGCCTCCTGGGTTCATGCCATTCTCCTGCCTCAGCCTCCCGAGTAGCTGGGACTATAGGCGTTAGCCACTACGCCCGGCTAATTTCTTTTTTGTATTCGTTAGTAGAGACGGGGTTTCACTGTGTTAGCCAGGATGGTCTCGATCTCCTGACCTCGTGATCCACCCACCTCGGCCTCCCAAAGTGCTGGGATTACAGGCATGAACCACCGTGCCCGGCAATATGAAATCTTTTACCTTAAATCTTCCTGAGGTTTCCTTGACAGCAAACCTTCATTTCCCAACCCCAATCTGAGGAAATTAAGCAATGTCTTTTGCTAAATATACTTCTAAAGACCTTTTCTGGAGTAGTTAATTTTCAAAGAGTTTCTACTTTTCTCAAGACCCACTCATATTAGCACTTATTTTTTTTTTCCCCCCAGCCTGTAACTATTAAGAGAGGAGAAAGAAAAAGAATACCTGTCAGGCGGACAGTTGGGATGGGTCCTTGGTAAAACTCCTTCAAACAGAGAAACAGCCAGAAAAATCAAAGTTACAGGGACAGATAGAGCAGCCTGGGGAAAAATCAAGCTACAGTTGCACTAATAAGGGAGCAAGGCCCAACACAGAAACGTCTTTGTTCTTTGTGTAATCAGTGGGATCCCAGGAAAAAGTTTCCTCCCGTTTTCAGGCATGTACATGGTGGGCTCCATGGGAACTTGCACGGGGGGAATGCGGGGGTGGGGGGAGCTTACCTAAAACGCACAGTTGCATAAACAGTAGAAGCTGCATTTTGTACTTGCCTAAGAGATGCCCGCAGCTACACAGATAAAGAGAGTTACAGACAGCTACATAGATAAGGAAAGTTACACAAACAGCTAGAAAGATGAGGGGAGTCTCTCTTACAAGCTTGTGGATTCAACTGTAAAAACAGCAATCCTCTTTCGGGCCCCCTCTCCGCTGCGGAGAACTTTCTTCTTTCACTTATTAAACTTTCGCTCCGGCTGGACGTGGTGGCTCACACCTGCAATCCCAGCACTTTGGGAGGCCGAGGTGGGCAGATCACAAGGTCAGGAGTTCAAGACCAGCCCGGCCAAGATGGTGAAACCCCATCTCTACTAAAAATACAAAAATTAACTGGGCGTAGCGGCAAGTGCCTGTAATCTCAGCTACTCGGGAGGCTGAGGCAGGCAGTTGCTTGAACTCGAGAGGTGTAGGTTGCAGTGAGCCGAGATTGGCCACTGCACTCCAGCCTGGGTGACAGAGCGAGACTCCGTCTCAAAAAAAAAATAAATAAAATAAAATAAAATAAAATAAAGCATATAATGTGAATTTTTCTCCAAGTCCTCCTCAAAGTGGTTTGTAACAATTTTCTAGGGGGATTATTTAACAAGAAAAGGGGAAAAGTCAGAATTTTTCAGAGATTATTAAGCTAATTTCACATATCTGAGGTTCAAAAATATCACTGTTATCTTCAGGTCATAGTGGGGTTTATGGAGGTCATATGATAATTGGAGACTTGACATAAATTCACCTCACTGTAATCTCTGTGGATTCAGTGAGCTACGCTGTATTTCCCCATACCTGAATGCATTGTTGGAGTAGACATACTTACGAAAAAAAAGACAAAAAAACAAAATTCTCACCCATAGCAAGAGCTATTAAGATGGAAAGGGCCATCACTTCACACCAATTAGAATGTCTATGATTAAAAAAAGAAGCAGAATTCAATAATAAAAATAACAAATAGTGATGAGCATGTGGAAAAATCCTAACTCTTGTGCATTACTGGCAGGAATGTAAAATGGTACAACCTTTGTGGAAAACATCCTGAAACTTCCTCAAAAAAATGAAAAATAGAATTACCATATGATGTAAAAATTCCTTTCCAGGGTATGTACCCAAAATAATTGAAAGGAAGGACTCTGACAGATGTTTGTACATCCATATTCACAGCTTCATTATTCACAATATCAAAAAGGTGAAAACAACACATTTATCCATCAACAGATAAATGCATCAACAAAATGTGGTATATGCATACAATGGAGTATGATTCAGCCTTAAAAATGAAGAACATTCTGACACATGCTATGGCATGGATGAACCTTAAAGACATTATGTTAAATGAAATAAGCCAGAGACAATAGGACAGGTATTGTAGGATCCCACTCATAGGAGGTGTCTAGAGAAGTCAAATTCATAGAGACACAAAGTAGAATGGTGGTTGCCAGGATCTTGGGATGGGGAGAATATAGTGTATTGTTTAACGGGTATGGAATTTCAGTTGGGGAAGATAAAAAAAGCCTGGGGATGGACTGCAGTGATGATTGCTCAACATCGTGAATGTACTAAGTGCCAGTAAATTGTATATCTAAAAGTAGTTAAATAGTAAATTTTATGTAATGTATATTTTACCACAATAAATAAAGATAGGGCCAACTGGGAGCTGCTGTAACTGCCCATCCAATTCAAAATAATACATATTATTTTAAAATGCAACACCACCTCTCTGGGGAATTTGCAGAGACTAAAATAACCATGCAGATGGTAAGCTCTGTAGCCTGGCCCATTTAAGTAATCTGCTTGGCTTATAAAGAAAGGTAAATGGATTAAGGACAATGAAATGATTATCATAAAGTAATGAGGTGGATTTTCTAAAAAAAACTATTTGGTTTTATGTTTTTTGGAGACTTTTCTTATTTTGGGGGCAACTTAAGACAGTGCTAACTGCTGCTATACAGCTATTGACCTGGAAAATGCTCTTTGTCTCCAGATCAATTAGTAAGCATGATGAGAGGTGGTTTATGTTAACCTGACAAAGATAGAAGTACACTTAAACTTTGTTTGGCTTTCTCGTGGGCTGTGCCAACTCTCCTCATTTCTACAGCACTATAGTCCCTAGGGAGATCAATCACCTGGATGTCACAAAAATATTACAGTAGTTCATTATATTGATAATATTATTGTGACTGGATGTGATGAGAAGAAATAGAAAGTGCTTGAGATATGTCAATAAGACACATACACGTCAAAATGTTGTAAATAAACAACATGAAATTTCAGAGTGTCGAATATATCACAGCCTCAGTATGATAATGTATGCAGAAACAAACTCCAGAAGGCACTGAAGATCAAAGCTGATTTTGTCTTTTGGGTGGAGGCATCACACAGCACACAGCTAGGCTTCCAAAATATTCTTTTGCTATATCTCCAAAGTCCCATTCATGCTAATTGCTGCTCTTTACTTTTAACTCCTCTTTAATGTACTCACTTTTCCTTTGTAGTTCCCCATTCTTCTTACTCATCTGCCCTCTTTCACTGTTTCTCATTGAGAGTAGCCTGGGCCATTCTTTATATCAGCCTCTCTCTCTCTTACCCATAGCCTATCCCCCAAAAGCCTCTGTGCTACTTAAGAAAGTGGATACCTCTTTTCCTCAGAAGGTTGCAAAGGAAAAGGATGTGGGTAAATAAAAAAAAACCTGATAATTTAATCTTTATGGTTCCCATAAATATATTACATCTTAAATTCATACATGCAGTAATAACACAAATCAAAAATGTTCACAAGTTACCAGACTGTCAAATTATATATGACATGCAAAATCATATACCCATACTATCTGTTTTGCAGGTTTTTTTTTTTTTTTTTTTTTTGAAGGACCCCAGGGGTTGTGGGCAGCAGCAGGAACCACGTAAATGAGAGCTTTATAATTCTAGAATATCTAATTAGCACTGACAATGTCCCCAGCATCAGCCATATCTTCACTCCACAGGCTCTGCCGAGGTGAGAGGGCATCAGTCTAGTGAACTGCTGGACTGCCTCAACCCAACCAAGCCCTTCACTCTGAGATGTCACTAGAGCTCTTGGTTACTTTTTTTCCCCATAGGTTATTGGGGAACAGGGGGTGTTTGGTTACATGAGAACTTACTCATGATTTACAGTTTCTTTCTTTCTTTTTTTTTTTTTTTTTTTTTTTTTGAGATGAAGTTTCACTCTTGCTGCCCACGCTGGAGTGCAATGGTACAATCTCGGCTCACCGCAACCTCTGCCTCCCGGGTTCAAGCGATTCCCCTGCCTTAGCCTCCCTAATAGCTGAGATTACAGGCATGCGCTACCACGCCTGTCTAATTTTGTATTTTTTTTAGTAGAGATGGGGTTTCTCCATGTTGGTCAGGCTGGTCTCGAACTCCCAACCTTAGGTGCTCCGCCTACCTCTGTCTCCCAAAGTGCTGGGATTGCAGGCATGAGCCACCGTGCCCAGCCTATGATTTACAGTTTCTAATTGAAAAATGTGTTATCACAGCATTTAAACATTTCGTTTAAATAACCATAAAACAATAATTGATAAACTGTATCAGAATTTTAAATGTCTACTTTTATAAAGGTACCATTAAAAATGTAAAGGCAAGCCTCAAAGTGGAGAAAATATTCATGAAACACATGTATTTGACAAAGGACTGGCGTCTAGGATATTTTAAAAGCTCATAAAACTCAATAATGCAACAGTATTTGGGAGAAAGTGTACTGGCATCCTCAATTCACTTTGCAATATATCTAAAACATAAGATGGATTGATAGAAGGGCAAGGAATGGATAGATAGGTAAATACTAATAAATACAGAACAATGTTAATATAAGCATGTAAGTGATGAGTATATGAGTGTTCACTATAAAATTATTTCAAATTTTGCTGTATGTTGAAAATGTTCATAATAACTTGTTGGAAAAAGTTTTCATCCAACTCACATAATTAATTTTTATGTTGCACCTCATAAAGCTAAATTTGAAGCAACAAGATGTTGCCATATCCTTTTAAATAAATGGATGAATAACATCTAGATTTTCCAAAATATGTAATAATTTCTCTATCCAGCGTCTGTAGTTAGAGTATATGCTCCTAAAACCTCTACATGATAAACTCTGTTTGACAGTTTGCTCCTCTTTTCATCGTTGCAATATCTCTGGGGGAGAATTTTGCCAGTGGTGCATCTTTCATTCACATGTTAAAACAAACAAACAAACAAAAATCATCTACCTGGCCACCTCCTTTGGAAGAGCTCCAAGGCAAGTTTCAGATAGCATGAAGCAAACGTTCTTACAGAGTATATATCTTATTTTTCGTAGGCCACAATAAGATGAAATTTTAAGAGATCAACATATATGGGTGCACTCTTGCTTCCAAAAGTAACATTTACTCTTATATTTTGCAACCCAGATCAAAAAGAGTGGGGATTTTAAAGGGCAAATATTTTTCCTGTCAAATTTTTCTTCAGAAATGAAAAAAGCAAGATTTGAACTGTGAGTAATGTATTTTTATGTTTGTGTTGAAACTCCATATTTTCAAAGACTATTGAATGTCTTAGTTCAACTAAATTCTTATAAATGTAATAAGAAAAGATGAAGAAAGAAGTAAGCAGTGTAAAGTAGAACCAGGGGGAAATATAAATGCGAGAGATTGACTAAATGAACCAGAGGGAAAAAGGATGGATTTCTAGAATGACACTGTATATGGCCAGTCAGATCAGTGGCCCCTATAAGAGAATAAAGGAAAGTTGTTTTAATCCTTCATCCATAGTTGAGGCTGTTTGACAGAAAAGTAATCTATCACGACCTTTAAAACCTTTCTATTATATGTTAGCAGTGTAGGTGTTAACCCATTGCAAGAAGAGTGATATTTCCAACAGAGCTGCAAATCACTAGTTTAGAAAGCCACATGGAAAAAGAAATACATTTCCCATTGTGAGAGCATTGTGGTTATGTACAGTGCAGTGCCTGGTGCTTATGCCTAGCTATTGGATGCTGAGGATGTTGACCATACTTGCTATCCAGTCCATGTTCATATGTGCGAAAGCTGGTTAAATTAAACCTCAGGGGAAGTCCTGCTGGGAAATAGCAATTCATAAAGGGCCAGTATGTGCTCTGAGACCTGTGAGTCCAACAGAAAAAAAGAAACTCTGCCAGTTTTCTCTAATGATAGAGGTAGAGCTTATCTTACTAATAAAATTAAGCAAATTATTATCTTGCTTTAAAAAATTCCTTCCGTGTAACATCCTTGTGGAGAGTATTTAAATTCTAGAAAGGAGAAAAAAGAAATAGCTGGCAGAAGCAGCCTCCATTACCCTGAATCTTCAGTCTGCTCTGGTGAAGATCACTAGGTCAGACTTAAACTTGATCTAAATGACTCTACTACAGACCACCAGAATGAATTAAAACATTCAGAAATGCTTTTAACTAATTATTACATGTCGAGCACCGTTTTAAGCAGCACTCAAAAATAATGGAACATGTGTTCAAGTCATAGTCAAGGTTTATGGTCACTCTTGTGTCACCATCTATGTCAGTGGTGACCTTTAAATTGTGTTGTACTACTAGTTTACAATCCCACCAACAGTGTAAAAGTGTTCCTATTTCGCCACATCCTCTCCAACAGCTGTTGTTTCCTGACTTTTTAATGATTGCCATTCTAACTGGTGTGAGATGGTATCTCATTGTGGTTTTGATTTGCATTTCTCTGATGGCGAGTGATGATGAGCATTTTTTCATGTGTCTGTTGGCTGTATGAATGTCTTCTTTTGAGAAGTGTCTGTTCATATCCTTTGCCCACTTTTTGATGGGGTTGTGGAAAACAGTATGGCAATTCCTCAAGGATCTGGAACTAGATGTACCATATGACCCAGCCATCCCACTACTGGGTATATACCCAAAGGATTATAAATCATGCTGCTATAAAGACACATGCACACGTATGTTTATTGCGGCACTATTCACAATAGCAAAGACTTGGAATCAACCCAAATGTCCATCTGTGACAGACTGGATTAAGAAAATGTGGCACATATACACCATGGAATACTATGCAGCCATAAAAAAGGATGAGTTTGCGTCCTTTGTAGGGACATGGAGGCAGCTGGAAACCATCATTCTTAGCAAACTATCACAAGAAGAGAAAACCAAACACCGCATGTTCTCACTCATAGGTGGGAACTGAACAATGAGATCACTTGGACTCGGGAAGGGGAACATCACACACTGGGGCCTATCATGGGGAGGGGGGAGGGGGGAGGAATTGCATTGGGAGTTATACATGATATAAATGATGAATTGATGGGTGCTGACGAGTTGATGGGTGCAGCACACCAACATGGCACAAGTATACATATGTAACAAACCTGCACGTTATGCACATGTACCCTAGAACTTAAAGTATAATAAATAAATAAATAAATTGTGTTGTGCACAAATATACAGTCATGAATGGTGGTCTTTTGGGGGTATTAAGAATAGAACAATGAACAATATAGATAAGATCTCTGTTCTCATGGAATTTGATATGTACTGTCTAGTTTGGGAAAAAGGAGAATAAATGAGTAAAATAAACAAAAGTTTGAGGTAGTAATAAGAGTCACAAACAATAATACAACAGGTTATGCATTGCAGAGTGGCACGAGTCAGAGTAAGGGAATAGTTACATTAAAGATAATATGATTAAGAAAGACCTCTCTCAAGAGTATATCTTTTGGTTAAAACTGAGTAAGAGCCAGCCATATGGAAATCTATATGAAGAATAATCCAGCCAGGAGAAATAGCAACTACAAAGGCCATAACATGGGAATGAGGTTAGAGTATTCATGTTCCAGAAGTCGACAGAAGATAAATGTTGCTAGAGTGGAATAAATAGGAGGAAAGTTGCACAAACTTTGAGTGGAGTATTTGGGAGATGCTGTATCATGTAGGTCCTGTAATTCATTGAGTGTGATTTTATTCAATAATAATAAGAAAACATAATGGAATGTTGCAGTGCAAAACTTAAACATAAGAGATATATGATTGAATTTATGTTTTTTGTAGATTACTTACGGGGAATTTCCTAGAAACAAACCAACAAGAATTCAAGAACAGTTAGAAGTCCACTTTAATAGTTCATGTAAGGGATTCTAGCATCTTAAATTGATAGAAGTAGAGATGAAAAAAGCACCAACCAATAAATTTTCAAGAACTAATGTCTACATTTAGATAATTCATCTGAAATACACCGTGTATGTGTGTGTGTGCGCGCACACACACACACATAAAACTTAAGATGCATTGGGTCCCTGAAGAAAACACCAAAATATCAATGGGTTAGTAATTCAAGACAAAATTTACTGAGTGGTGTGTGTGTGTGTGTGTGTGTGTGTGTGTGTGTGTGTGTAGTCTTCAACTATCTTAGATTCAAAGAAAGAAAAAAATCTTTTGTTGGAATACTGTCCTACAGAGACTAGAAGTATCATGCTCTTTTTTATTATGTCTATTTAAAGAGAACAATATATTGGGAATAATCAACTAGTTCTGCAACCGAGAGACCTTAGTTTGGATCTCAGCTTAGAATACTAGAACATTAATGCTTAGGATACTAGAATATATATATATATTTGGAGACAGAGTCTCACTCTGTTGCCCAGGCTGGAGTGCAATGATGCGATCTCAGCTCTAGAATATGAAATGTGGGCAAGTTGCCCACATTTGATGAATTTTGGGTTTTTAATTTACAAAATAGTAGACTGGATTCAATTATTTCTATGATCCCTTTCTGCATTAGATTTCTACAGTTCTACAGCACTATGTTGGTACTCTTGGTAAACTTAGGTAAACCTTAAATGTTTGGGTAAATGCGTTTGGGTCAAACGCATTTACCCAAACATTTAAGGTTCATCTTAGTTTACTGAGGGTACCAACATGGTAAACCCCCATCCCATCATGCTTAGAATAAATTCTATATTTATTTGTCATAATTTTGGAAACTATCTTTTTTCTCAAGTCACATGTGCATTCTGGAGGCTTAAAGTAACCCTAGAAAATATGGTAGAGGCTCTGTACCCAGTCCTTAAGCACAGTTTCATCTGTGTTGAACTTTCATGGTCAATTTAATTCTGCTGACTCTACTGCTTCACTGATAAACTTGGACCACAGGAAAGTATGTGTCTGGGCCCATTTTACCTCCATGCCCTCGTAAGTATTCTTACTAAAATGTCACTATCTCTCTGGAGATATGCCATGTCTACCTATTACCACAGTGAACTGCTAAGTTTTCTGCTATATAAAGATACTCCAACTCTTTATAGCCTCAAGGACAGTTGTCCTTCCTTTGGATGGTCTCAAAGTGTTACCTATTTTTCCCTTCTTTCCTTCTGTATCTAGGAAATCTTATAGTCTTTCAAAGCATTTCAAATACAGAGGAAAATCTTTTAATTTCAGAAAGCAGCAACTTTTTACCATAACACAAATCTCCCCTGAAGTAAATAGGAACAAATGTTGATGACCATCTTGCGGTAGTGGTAGTAGAGTCATTGGAGAAAACAAACACAAATTGATATTTCAACAAATTATACTGCCACAACTACAAATAGTTAGCTCTTCAAAAAAATTTATTCATATGTCAACAAAATCCTTATGTTGGAGACTCCAGTCTCTAAGAGCTTTAGTGTCTTTAAGGGAACAATCACTTGACAGCTAACTCTCACCATGCAAACTCTGGAAAGTTTGCTCTACTGTACATCCTATTAGATCTCACTTGCAATAAATCTTAACAAACTTAGAGATAAAAATGCTGATTTTAAATGATAAATTATAAATATATATATATATTTACTTGGAGGTTGACTGTATTTCCAAAGATGTAATTTTTGAATGTTACTTCAGATCATTCCCAATCACCAAAGAGAAGACCACTATCCTAAAGTTGTGTGAATCGTCTGTGTTCATGTTACCATACTTAACACATATGTATTCCAAAATAAAACACACACACCTTCAGTGTATATACTTTTTAAACTCATATACTTTTTGAGGTTGATTTTTTAAAAAGACATGTTATATTATAATCCACCCATGTTATTGCACATACAAATATTTAATTCAATTTAGCAACTGAGTAATATCATTTTTGAGACTGTGCAGTAATTTATTTCTGAAATTCCTTTGAGATGGTCATTTAAGTAATGTCTACTTTTTTATTAGAAATAATGCTATATCAAAGTTATTGAAAGATAAAAAATAAAATAGGAAAAACAATATAAACAATGCTACATTAAGATTCCAATGTGCATATTTTCTAGTGTACATGTGAAACAATGTCTTTGATGGCAGAGAGGTTGAATTTTCTAAGGTTCTTGGCCCATTAGACTTATTTTTTTTATGGGATTTGTTATTCATTTGTCTACTCCATTGCAGAAGTTTTTATTTTTTTATTTTTTTATTTTTAAACACAACCCATTCATGTTTTTCTTTATTATTTGTGGGATTTATTTATTTATTTATTTATTTATTTATTTATTTTTATTATACTTTAAGTTCTAGGGTACATGTGCATAACGTGCAGGTTTGTTACATATGTATACTTGTGCCATGTTGGTGTGCTGCACCCATCAACTCATCAGCACCCATCAATTCATCATTTATATCATGTATAACTCCCCAATGCATTCCCTCCCCCCTCCCCCCTCCCCATGATAGGCCCCAGTGTGTGATGTTCCCCTTCCCGAGTCCAAGTGATCTCATTGTTCAGTTCCCACCTATGAGTGAGAACATGCGGTGTTTGGTTTTCTGTTCTTGTGATAGTTTGCTAAGAATGATGGTTTCCAGCTGCATCCATGTCCCTACAAAGGACACAAACTGATCCTTTTTTATGGCTGCATAGTATTCCGTGGTGTATATGTGCCACATTTTCTTAATCCAGTCTGTCACAGATGGACATTTGGGTTGATTCCAAGTCTTTGCTATTGTGAATAGTGCTGCAATAAATATACGTGTGCATGTGTCTTTCTAGTAGAATAATTTATAATCCTTTGGGTATATACCCAGGAGTGAGATGGCTGGGTCATATGGTACATCTAGTTCTAGATCCTTGAGGAATTGCCATACTGTTTTCCATAATGGTTGAACTAGTTTACAATCCCACCAACAGTGTAAAAGTGTTCCTATTTCTCCACATCCTCTCCAACACCTGTTGTTTCCTGACTTGTTAATGATTGCCATTCTAACTGGTGTGAGATGGTATCTCATTGTGGTTTTGATTTGCATTTCTCTGATGGCGAGTGATGATGAACATTTTTTCATGTGTCTGTTGGCTGTATGAATGTCTTCTTTTGAGAAATGTCTGTTCATATCCTTTGCCCACTTTTTGATGGGGTTGTTTGTTTTTTTCTTGTATATTTGTTTGAGTTCTTTGTAGATGCTGGATATTAGCCCTTTGTCAGATGAGTAGATTGCAAAAATGTTCTCCCAATCTGTAGGTGGCCTGTTCACTCTGATGGTAGTTTCTTTTGCTGTGCAGAAGCTCTTTTGTTTAATTAGATCCCATTGGTCAATTTTGGCTTTTGCTGCCATTGCTTTTGGTGTTTTAGACATGAAGTCCTTGCCCATGCCTATGTCCTGAATGGTACTACCTAGATTTTCTTCTAGGGTTTTTATGGTATTAGGTCTAACATTTAAGTCTCTAATCCATCTTGAATTAATCTTCGTATAAGGAGTAAGGAAAAGAACCAGTTTCAGCTTTCTACTTATGGCTAGTCAATTTTCCCAGCACCATTTATTAAATAGGGAATCCTTTCCCCATTTCTTGTTTCTCTCAGGTTTGTCAAAGATCAGATGGCTGTAGATGTGTGGTATTATTTCTGAGGACTCTGTTCTGTTCCATTGGTCTATAGCTCTGTTTTGGTACCAGTACCATGCTGTTTTGGTTACTGTAGCCTTGTAGTATAGTTTGAAGTCAGGTAGCGTGACGCCTCCAGCTTTGTCTTTTTGACGTAGGATTGTCTTGGCAATGTGGGCTCTTTTTTGGTTCCATATGAACTTTAAAGCAGTTTTTTCCAATTCTGTGAAGAAACTCATTGGTAGCTTGATGGGAATGGCATTGAATCTATAAATAACCTTGGGCAGTATGGCCATTTTCACGATGTTGATTCTTCCTATCCATGAGCATGGTATGTTCTTCCATTTGTTTGTGTCCTCTTTGATTTCACTGAGCAGTGGTTTGTAGTTCTCCTTGAAGAGGTCCTTTACATCCCTTGTAAGTTGGATTCCTAGGTATTTTATTCTCTTTGAAGCAATTGTGAATGGAAGTTCATTCCTGATTTGGCTCTCTGCTTCTCTGTTACTGGTGTATAAGAATGCTTGTGATATTTGCACATTAATTTTGTATCCTGAGACTTTGCTGAAGTTGCTTATCAGCTTAAGGAGATTTTGGGCTGAGACAATGGGGTTTTCTAAATATACAATCATGTCATCTGCAAACAGGGACAATTTGACTTCTTCTTTTCCTAACTGGATACCCTTGATTTCTTTCTCTTGCCTGATTGCCCTAGCCAGAACTTCCAACACTATGTTGAATAGGAGTGGTGAGAGAGGGCATCCCTGTCTTGTGCCAGTTTTCAAAGGGAATTTTTCCAGTTTTTGCCCATTCAGTATGATATTAGCTGTGGGTTTGTCATAAATAGCTCTTATTATTTTGAGGTACGTTCCATCAATACCGAATTTATTGAGCTTTTTTAGAATGAAGGGCTGTTGAATTTTGTCAAAAGCCTTTTCTGCATCTATTGAGATAATCATGTGGTTCTTGTCTTTGGTTCTGTTTATATGCTGGATTACGTTTATTGATTTGCGAATGTTGAACCAGCCTTGCATCCCAGGGATGAAGCCCACTTGATCATGGTGGATAAGCTTTTTGATGTGCTGCTGAATCCGGTTTGCCAGTATTTTATTGAGGATTTTTGCATCGATGTTCATCAGAGATATTGGTCTAAAATTCTCTTTTTTTGTTGTGTCTCTGCCAGGCTTTGGTATCAGGATGATGTTGGCCTCATAAAATGAGTTAGGGAGGATTCCCTCTTTTTCTATTGATTGGAATAGTTTCAGAAGGAATGGTACCAGCTCCTCCTTGTACCTCTGGTAGAATTCAGCTGTGAATCCATCTGGTTCTGGACTTTTTTTTGGTGGGTAGGCTATTGATTGTTGCCTCAATTTCAGAGCCTGCTATTGGTCTATTCAGGGATTCAACTTCTTCCTGGTTTAGTCTTGGGAGAGTGTAAGTGTCCAGGAAATTATCCATTTCTTCTAGATTTTCTAGTTGATTTGCGTAGAGGTGTTTATAGTATTCTCTGATGGCAGTTTGTATTTCTGTGGGGTCGGTGGTGATATCCCCTTTATCATTTTTTATTGCGTCTATTTGATTCCTCTCTCTTTTCTTCTTTATTAGTCTTGCTAGCGGTCTGTCAATTTTGTTGATCTTTTCAAAAAACCAACTCCTGGATTCATTGATTTTTTTGACGGTTTTTTGTGTCTCTATCTCCTTCAGTTCTGCTCTGATCTTAGTTATTTCTTGCCTTCTGCTAGCTTTTGAATGTGTTTGCTCTTGCCTTTCTAGTTCTTTTAATTGTGATGTTAGAGTGTCCATTTTAGATCTTTCCAGCTTTCTCTTGTGGGCATTTAGTGCTATAAATTTCCCTCTACACACTGCTTTAAATGTGTCCCAGAGATTCTGGTATGTTGTATCTTTGTTCTCATTGGTTTCAAAGAACATCTTTATTTCTACTTTCATTTTGTTATGTACCCAGTAGTCATTCAGGAGCAGGTTGTTCAGTTTCCATGTAGTTGAGCGGTTTTGATTGAGTTTCTTAGTCCTGAGTTCTACTTTGATTGCACTGTAGTCTGAGAGACAGTTTGTTATAATTTCTGTTCTTTTACATTTGCTGAGGAGTGCTTTACTTCCAATTATGTGGTCAATTTTGGAA
Source organism: Rhinopithecus roxellana (assembly GCF_007565055.1). Classification (NCBI taxonomy): domain Eukaryota; kingdom Metazoa; phylum Chordata; class Mammalia; order Primates; family Cercopithecidae; genus Rhinopithecus; species Rhinopithecus roxellana. The sequence goes on from NC_044555.1 coordinate 5,456,068, forward strand.
TAAGTGCGATGTGCTGAGAAGAATGTATATTCTGTTGATTTGGGGTTGAGAGTTCTATAGATGTCTATTAGGTCTGCTTGGTGCAGAGATGAGTTCAATTCCTGGATATCCTTGTTAACTTTCTGTCTCGTTGATCTGTCTAATGTTGACAGTGGAGTGTTGAAGTCTCCCATTATTATTGTATGGGAGTCTAAGTCTCTTTGTAAGTCTCTAAGGACTTGCTTTATGAATTTGGGTGCTCCTGTATTCTCAGATCTCAACCTCCGTGTTGGGAGATCCACTGCTCTCTTCAAAGCTGTCAGACAGAGTTGTTCGCGTCTGCACAGGCCTCTGCTGCTTCCCCTGTTGTTTTTTAGCTGTGCCCTGTCCCCAGAGGTGGAGTCTACAGAGACAGGCAGGTTTCCTTGAGCTGCTGTGAGCTCCACCCAGTTTGAGCTTCCCAGCGGCTTTGTTTACCTACTTAAGCCTCAGTAATGGCGGGCGCCCCTCCCCCAGCCTCGCTGCTGCCTTGCGGTTAGATTGCCGCAGACTGCTGTGTTAGCAATGAGGGAGGCTCCATGGGCGTGGGACCCTCCCGGCCAGGTGTGGGATACATTCTCCTGGTGTGCCCGTTTGCTTAAAGCACAGTATTGGGGTGGGAGTTACCCGATTTTCCAGGTGTTGTGTGTCTCAGTTCCCCTGGCTAGGAAAAGGGATTCCCTTCCCCCTTGCACTTCCCAGGTGAGGCGATGCCTCACCCTGTTTCAGCTCTCGCTGGTCAGGCTGCAGCAGCTGACCAGCACCGATCGTCCGGCACTCCCTAGTGAGATGACCCCAGTACCTCAGTTGAAAATGCAGAAATCACCGGTCTTCTGTGTCGCTCGCACTGGGAGTTGGAGACTGGAGCTGTTCCTATTCAGCCATCTTGCTCGCCCCTTATTTGTGGTTTTTAATGTTGTGCTTAAGAAAACCTTCTGTAACCTAATGTCATAAAGCTATTTTCATATTTTCTTCTAAAATGTTAACATTTTATCCTTAATATTTAAATTTGCTTTCAATCTGGAATTAATTTGTATGCTTCATAGTAGGGTTCTAATTCATCTTTGTTCATATGACTTTCCTATGCTCTCAATGTCATTTATTAAAGGGCTCATTCTTTCTCTACAAGATTGTAATTTCACAACAATATTTTTCTTAAATGTATGCAATCTACATAATATTCTGGGATCTGTGTTCAGTTCTGTCTCCACCTTTGTTCTGCCAATACCACATGGTTTTCTTTACTATGACTGTTTAAATATCTACATTAGGTTGAATAGGTTTTTTCCTTCATATTTATTCTTAAATTCTTCATATCTTCTTCAAAAGGTTTTGGCTAGTTTTGACTTCCTACTCGTAATCAACGACTTGGCTGGGCCACAGTACCCATGTATTTGGTGAAATATTATTCTAGGTGTTTCTGTGAAGTTAATTTTTAAGATGAGATTAACGTTTAAATCAGCAGACCCTGAGTAAAGCTGATTACCCTCCATAATGGGGGAGGGCCTCATCCAATCAATTGAAGGTGCTAATAGAAGAAAACTAATCTCTCCCTCAAAAAAAAAAAAAAAAAAAAAAAAATTCTGTCCACAGAGTGCCATTGGACTCTAACTGTAACATAAATTCTTCCCTGAGTTTCTAGCCTGCCTGTGTCTCTCTAGTTGCTCCAGAACCATTTGTTGTAAAAGCTATTCTTTCCACCATTGAATGGTTTTGACACCTTGTCAAAAATCAGTTTATCATAGACATATAGTTTTATTTCTGGACTCTCAATTCTGTTCTACAAATCTGTATATCTACCTTGTGTGAGCACAACACTGCCTTGATAATTGCCTTGTAGTAAGTTTTGAAATTAAAAAGTGTGAGTCCTCCTACAAGCTAGAATCTGTTAGTATAATTTATTATTTATTTCCTGTCTATTCTATTTGTTTTACTAATTAGTTTATCTTCCCAGCCCAATTTATTCTTGTGTTGCAAATGTAGTTAATTAATTTTTAAAATGATTTCTTTCAAATATTCATACATAGGTATATAGAGAGCTAGGTAGATACAGATTACAAGTACTGATTTAAAGGTTTCCTGGAAGATTTTCTTTTTCTTTTCTAAATGATATACTTAATAAATTCTAATACTAATTCTTCGTTAAATAATGAAAACAAAGTTCACAATTTAAAAAATCAGTGCAGTAAAACTAAACCACTATAAATATCCAATAACTCCAAAAGAAGGAAAATAAAAATGAAAGAGTGTTGACAAGACAAATAGAAACAAAAATAGTTTAAACAATAAAAAATCAGTAATTACATTTAATGGAAATGAATTAGTTGCTTCAAATAAAAAGAAAATATCAGGCTATATAAAATTACATGTAACTGTATGTTACCTTCAAAGGCCATACCCAAAGAAAGTGGAAGAAATAAATAATAAATAAAAGAGCGGAAAGTAATGACATGGGGAACAAAAAATGGAGATTAAAAAGCCAACACTTGGCTCCTTTAAACAAATAATAAAATCAACAATGTACTTGAGAGACTATATATTAAACAAATAAAAAACATTAAGAGGTAAAACAATATCAAAAATACAATGAAGACATAAACACAAAAACAAAAATGAAGATACGTTTACAAATACATTTTAAAACTTTTAAACTCACAATTCCCTAGAAACATGTAACATCAAAATACATTTAAAAAGAAATAGGAAATTATATATACATTTATACATTATAGAAATTAAGTCAACACGCAATCCTCTTTCTATGACAAATGCTTAAATCCCAAAGAGTTTCACCATCCTGCTCTGACAAACATTCAAAGATGAAATAATTCCAATCCTACGCAGACCCTTCTGAGGATAGAAAAGGAACACTCTCCAATTTTTTACTTCGTATGTTCTTAATTTCAGGATGAGGAAGAACAGTATAAGAAAGGACAATTACAAGCATTGCCATCCAAGAGAATAAATGATAAACATAATATAAGCCAGTTGAATCCATTATTATATTAAAAGTTAAATTCATATCAGAAAAAAATGTTATTTTATACTACAAAAAAAGGAAAGTTACTTTGTAAAAAAGAAATTACATAAAAAGTGTCTTATCACTTCAACAGCAGATACTTGCACTCATGTTTAAAGCAGCACAATTCACAACTGCAAAGATACGAACCCAGCTCAAAGGCCCATCAATCAATGAGTGGATAAATAAAATGTTATATATATACACGCACACACCATGGAATACTACTCAGCCATAAAAAGAAATGAAATAGTGGTATTCCTAGCAACCTGGATGGAACTGGAGACCATTATTCTAAGTGAAGTAACTCAGGAAAACTGAACATTGTATGTTCTCACTCATAAATGGGAACTAAACTATGATGACACAAAGGCATAAGAATGACACAATTGACTTTGGGGACTGGAGGGAAAGGGTGGGAAGGGGATGAGGGATAAAAGACTACACATTGGGTACAATGTACACTGCTTGAGTTACGGGTGCACCAAATATCTCAGAAATCCCTGCTAAAGAACTCGAGCGTGTAACCAAACACCACCTGTTCCCCAAAAACCTATTGAAATAAAAATTAAAAATTGAAAAACATAAATACAATTTTCCAAATCAGTGGACAAAAGATAAAAAGCCACACAAACACAAAAACAAAACCCTTAGAAAATCTTACCAAAGTATAATACAAATAGAAACGTTCTTAATTGAAAAAACGCTATCAAACAATAACATCACGGGTAATGTTAAGATGATTTTAAGATTCATTTTGAAATCAGAAACAAGACAAGAGTGCCTTCTATCAGCAATTCTATTTAGTGTTGTACTGGATATCCTAGCCAGGGCAGAAAGTCAAGAAATAGAACCAAAATGCCTAAAGATTGGAAAGGAAAAAACACAACTGGTGCTATTCATATACAACATCGCTAAGTACTGAGAACATACAGAATAATCTACAAGAAATTGCTAGTATTTATAAGAGAGCTTAATAAGATTTCTGCATAAAAAATCAATAAAAATAAGTTATATTTTATATAGCTGCAACTAACAAAGTAAAATTAAAAATAAATATTTTCTCATGGCACAAAAAGTTGAAGTGGTAATAAATCTAACAAGATGTGTAAAGTCTATGCAGACAGTATTATAATATTTTTCAATTTGTACTTGGCAATTAAGAAATGAATTTTAAAAAAGGAAGGGTATAGAGACGCAGCAAACAGACAAGAATGTATATCAACACTTGTATGGTAGAGTTATCACTACAGATCAGTAAAGAAATCAACTATTTGATTAAGAAGTGGTGAGCAATAGGGTATCCATAAGGAAAAAATTTATGATTAAAATTTGACACTTGCTTCATACCATAAATAAAGTTATTTCCAGGTAGACTAATGACCTAAATGTGACAGAGTCACAAACATATTTTAAAAGACAACTTAGGAGGTTAGCTTCATGCCACATAGTAAAAAGTGACTTTCTTAACATAGGAAAAGTACAATATTAAATATATATATATTTAACTACATTAAATTAAGAAATATTTTCTGCTAGAGAAAACCCCCAGGTAGTTAAAAGGCAAGCTATGCAACAGAGCTTGAAAAAATAATTGCAACTGATATACCAATAAAGACCAGCTATTCATAATATGAAAGTACTCTCATAAAAGCTTGAAGAAAAGCACAGACAACCTAATTTAAAAATAGGAAAAATTTCAACAGATTTTTTTACAATGACAAATTTCAAAAGTCAATAAGTATATTTAAATATCACCATCTCTTTAATAGACGTGAAAACTAAAATTCAAACCATAATGAAGTACCATTACATAACCATTAGATAGGAGGCATTAACCCATTTATGCCTGATGTTGCAGTGTTTTGAATTTTGCAATCAGACCCTGGTGATGACTTGAGCAGTAGGATATAAATAACTCCCACATGCTTAGCCTTCCAATAATGGAACACTAGGCATAAATGCGCTAATAAGTGAAAATAACTAATGTTGTCAAATAATTTAAATATGAGAAACTTCCACTGTTGTTCGAAGTGAAAATTGTTTTAACTCCTTGTGAAATACCTTGACATTACATTATCTTGAGGTTAAAGATATATTTTTTTTCTGTGACTCATTCCATTCCCGAAACTTCCCTGTGATGCTCCATTCCACTAGGAAGGGAAACGTGTTCTCATAAGCACCACAATACATATACAAAAATGGGCCAGTCGCGGTGGCTTACACCTGTAATCTCAACACTTTGAGAGGCCAAGGCGGGTGGATCATCTGAAGCCAGGAGTTCGAGACCAGCCTGACTAATATGGTGAATCCCCGTCTCTAGTAAAATTACAAAAATTAGCCAGGCGTGATGGCGTGCTCCTATCGTCCCAGCTACTTGGGAGGCTGAGGCAGGAGAATCACTTGAACCTGGGAGGCGAAGGTTGCAGTGAGCCGAGATCAGCCACTGCACTCCATCCTGGGCAACACAGCGAGATTCTGTCTCAAAAAAAAAAAAAAAAAAAAAAAAAAAAAAAAAAAAAAGTGCATAGCAGCACTGTTCATGACAGCCACGAATTGGAAGCAATGCACATATCCATTAATAGTATTATGGGAATGCATGTATAAGTGGTAAATTTACAAAGAAAAGCAGGGAATTAATTAACACACAAGTTAAGTGAGTGGCTGTAGATTTTATTAAGGGAGGATTTTGAGATGATGCAAGGCAGAGAGCATTCCAAGGTGTTGGCAACTTCTTATTTATTGACCTGTATAATGGTGATGTTTGTTTTTGCTTCCTAATTACTCATTAAATGTACAAATATTTCATTTAGTTTCGTTATACTCTCACTAAACAAAACAAATATTGTACCTAGGGTTCTAAGCACATAAGAATGCTGCTACAGAAAAATACTTCTCTCCACAGTGATGCTGGCTGGGGCAACACCTAGGGCAATAGGATAATTGCCTTTCCTAACAATCTCATGTGGATGCACAAAGTTTGTTGAATCTATTTCACATCAAGATCCCAAATCAAAAGAGAGCCTGCGAATTATTGTTAAGTTTACTAGCACCTGCAGTTTAGAAAGGCACACTAGAAAGTAGACCAAATAGACCCTGAATGTCAGTCCATTTATTCCACTCTAGGAGTAAACGGATTAATCAATTCTAATACCATCTGAACTCTTCAAATATCATTAGTTCTTTAAGATTGGTTTGTTAATGAGATGGACATTTGTCCTTCCCATTGTCAATAAACAATATAGTGCGTATATTCACTGAACTGTGTCACAACTCACACCTGCTAAATGACATTTTCAAACTGACTTCGTTAATTTGGTCTAGCATATAGAGAAATAATTTTCCTTGCTTTACCAGAGCCCTTAAAACTCCTGAACCCAATTTCATTATTTACATACAACTACACTTCCAAATCCTCCTATAAATAGCCATTCTGTCCATTAAATATAGGAAGGAGTTCGGTTCAAAGGTTGCTATGAAATATTTTCTTAATGGAAAAAATATTTCATCAGAAAAATAAATTTTCATTCTCCTCAGCTTTAGTCTTTCAATGGGCATCAAATAATAATCACTTCTTCATCAAATGTAAAACACACACACACAAACAGCACACAAATCATCCCTGACTACATAGGCCATACCACTCTCTGAATCTCGATTTTGACACATGGTGAATTAATGAATCATGGTTTATTTCCTCAAACTGCTATAGTACACACAACACACACACTTGAACAGACCAATTTTCTAAGTGTTTTAAAATATCATCACACACAAATAAATGGAAAAACTATTCCATGTTCATGGATTGGAAGAATCAATATAATAAAAATGGCCATACTGCCCAAAGCAGTTTACAAATTTAGGGCTATTCCCCATCAAACTACTAATGGCATCATTCACAGAATTAGAAGAAAGCTATTCTAAAATTCATGTGGAACCAAAAAAGGAGCTCAAGTAGCCAAAGCAGTCCTAAGCAAAAAGAACCAAGCCAGAAGCATCGCACTACCCAACTTCCAACTATACACTAAAGCCACAGTAAGCAAAACAACTTGATACTGGTACAAAAACAGGCACCTAGACTAATATAACAGAATACAAAACTCAGAAATAAAGTTGAACACCAACAACCATCTGATGGTCAACAAGGCTGACAAAAGCAACCAACGGGAAAAGGACTCCCTATTCAATAAATGGTACTGGGATAACTGCCTAGTCATATGCAGAAGATTGAAGCTGGACCCCTCCCTTTCACAATCTACAAAAATTAACCCAAAATGGATTAAAGATTGAAATGTGATAACTCAAGACTAGAAAAATCCTGGAAGATAACCTTGGAAATACTCTTCTTGATATTTGCCCTGTCAAAGAATTTTTGGCTAAGTCCTCAAAAGCAATTGCAACAAAACAAAAATAGATAAGTGAGGCCTAAGTAAAGAGCTTCTGCGGAGCAAAAGAACCAACAGAGCAAAGAGGCAACCTACAGAATTGGAGAAGATGTTCACAAACTATGCATCTGACAAAGAACTAATATCCAGAATCTATAGGGAACTTAAATCAACACGCAGAAAACAACCCCATTAAAAAATGGGCAAAGGACATTAACAGACATGTTTCAGAAGAAGACATACAAGTGGCCAAAAAACATTAAAAAATTTTCAGCATCACTGATTATCAGAGAAATGCAAATCAAAACCATAAGGAGATAGATATAATGTCACACCAGTCAGAATGGCTATTATTAAAAACTCAAAAATAACAGATGCTGCCAAGGCTGTGGAGAAAAGGGAACACTTACACACTGTTCGTGGGAATGTAAATTAGTTCAGCCACTGTGGAAAGCATTCTGGGGATTTCTCAAAGAAATGAAAACAGTGCTACCATTAGACCAGCAATCCCATTACTGGGCTTATACCTAAAAGAAAATAAATCATTTTACCAAAAAAACACATGGCACTCATATGTTCATCACTGTGCTATCCACAATAGCAAAGGCATGGAATCAACCCAGGTACCCATCAATGATAGATTGGATGAAGAAAATGTGGGACATATACACCATGGAATACTTTGCATCCACAAAAACAATAAAATCATGTCCTTTGCAGCAACATGGATGGAGCTGGAGGCCATAATCCCAAGCAAATTAATGCAGGAACAGAGAGTCAAATACCACATGTTCTCACTTATAAGTGGGAGCTATGCATTGAGCACACATAAACATAAATAGTGGAATAGACACTGTGGACTACAAGACTGTCTAGGACAGGGGATTGGGTTAAAAGCTACCTATCAGGTATGATACTCACTACTAGGGTGATGGGATCTGTACTGCAAACCTCAACATCATGCAATATTCCCATGTAACAAATCTGCTCCGGTACTGCCTGTATCTACAATAAAAGTTGATAGCACAACAGGAGGACTATAGTCAATAGTAATTTAATTGTACATTATAAAATAACTAAAAGAGTATAATTAGATTGTTGTAACACAAAGAATAAATGCTTGAGGGGACGAATACCTCATTTTTCATGATGGTATTATTACACATTATGTGCCTGTATCAGAACACCTCATGTACCGCAATATATATATATACCTACTAAGTGCCAACAAATATTAAAAATAAAAAAATAAGTGATAAGAGTTGAAATTTAAGTTAATAAATTATAATTACAATTAAAACGGAACACTTTAACACTGCTGACTGAAATGTAAATTAGGACAACCATTAGGGAAAACAGTATGGAGATTCTTTAAAGAACTAAAGGCAGAACTACCATCGGATCCAGCAATCCCACCACTGGGTATCTACCCAATGGTAAAAGAAAAAAGTCATTACATAAAAAGACACATGCACACACACACTTGTTTACAGTAGCAAAATTCATAATTGCAAAGATATGGAACCAACCTAAATGCCCATTGAGGGATAATGAGAGGATAAAGAAAATCTGGTGTATATACACCATAGAATACTACTCAGCTGTAAAAAGAAACAAAAGAATGTCATTTGCAGCAACTTGGATGAAGCTGGAGGCCATTCTTCTAAGTGAAATAACTCAGGAATGGAAACCAAATATTGTATGTTTTTACTTATAAGTGGGAGCTAAGCTATGAGGAGGCAAAGGCATAAGACCGATACAATGCCCTTTGGGGCCTCAGGAGGGAAAGTTGGAAGGAGGGTGAGGGATAAAAGACTACACATTGAATACAGTGTACACTGCTCAGGTGACAGGTGCACTAAAATCTCAGAAATCACCACTAAAGAACTTAATCCATGTAACTGAAAACCACCTGTACTCCAAAAGCTAATTTAAAAAACCGTAAACGCAAAGAAATTAAAAAATGAAATGAAATAAAATATGGCAATTGAATAAGCTTACAATCTTGTTATGACTAAGATGTCATGACAAGATTTCCTAGTATGATACCATAAACCATCAATCTCAGATGACTCAATCATTCCAAAAATCTCTACAAAATATAGCATTCTACAGTCATAGTTCCCTTTTTGCACAGCTCCCACCCTGCTCATAGAGAAGAGAATCTTTTGTAAATAAGTTATAACTTCTCTTTAAACATCCTTTCCAATTTTAGGTTACTTGAGATTTCGTAAAATTAAAGCTGTTAATACAATGAAGTCAAATATTACCTTGATATCTGATTATGTGCTAGCAAAGATTATTGATTATTTTAAATATGGGATAAATCCATAATTACCCTTGAAAACCTCTTAATCATAATATACAATGTCAACTAAATCATTTTTATCAGTTTCTCTGAAACTTCTTTAGTCAATTTCCTTTACCCATGGCTCCCACTTAGCTCTTTAATTAATTATTTGAAACTGTCAGGGAATCACAAACCCCTAAATAATGTATTTTTCTTCTTCTCATTGGTACATAATAGGTTTTCTTTCCACTAGTTTTCAAGCCGGGTTTGAAATGAAACTGGAATCAAATACTGTATCAAATACAGTGGCCTATCCAATTTTGCCATATCATTCAGGGATCTTCCCTCCCTTTTTATAGACATTCTAATTTTCCTTTTATAATCCACCTTGAATGATGCAGACACACAAGCCACCTTCCTTAAATTTCTTTCCACTACTCACACTTTGCCCAATTAACACCTAGTGAAAAAATCCTACAGAAATGAATAATCTCACAAAAATTATTAACTTGTGCATTCAGATTAAACTGTGCATTCTCAAACTCAACAGTCAGTACTTCCATGCCAAGGTTACTGCTTTTCTCATGTTATCCTCCTGCTGAAAGAGTGTTCAATACATCAATCTTCAGAAACTGTGTGCACTCCCCTTCCTCAGTAACAATCTGGTAAGTAGTTTAGATGAATGTTGGAGTGTTTTTGGCCGATTTCTATGCTATTCTTTGATGGAGGCATGGCCATATGTTATGCCACAGTAGAATAATCTCAGACAAGCCCACAGATACATAAATCCTTAGTTACACACATTTTAATGTCTGGAAGAACATCAAATTGTGTCTGTCACTAGAAGAAAACACTACTTTACAAATACAAGACACATAGAGATTAGCAGTTGACTCAGACAATTCTTTCTTTTTTATCCATTTAAAATCCATACAGAGTTTATTTTTAATGGCATCTCTGAAGGTTTATTCTAATTTTCCACTTCTTCCACAGTGACCTTAGTTTCTTTGTCACTCTTCTCTCTCTTCAAGGTCATTGTTATCAGAAAATAGGCTCCATTCTTCTTTATTTTCAGCCATCTAGGTATGTGGGTAAGCATGTTGTGGGAGACCCTACAAACTGCTTCCCCTAAAGACCCTGTGAAATCATCTCTAGATCTTTCAGCTAAACATCTACAATCAAAATTTCTCTTAGAAACATCAATAGCCTTTAGCTGATGTTATGATAATAGACATTTTTCTCTCTTATCTTAGCTGAAGCTCTCTTCTAGGAAGGGGAATGAGGGAGAGAGTAGTTAAAGTAGGGAGCAATCTTACTGCATAAAATTGGGGAGCTAGAAGAGCACTATGTGGCACTTTTTCTAATTTTTAATTATGTTACTTTATTGTATTGTATTTTTTGAGACGGAGTCTCGCTCTGTCACCAGGTTGGAGTGCAGTGGCACGATGTCAGCTCACTGCAAATCTGCCTCCCGGGTTCAAGCTATGCAGTGGCACGATCTCAGCTCACTGCAAACTCTGCCTCCCGGGTTCAAGCTATTCTCCTGCCCCAGCCTCCTGACTAGCTGGGACTACAGGCATGTGCCACCATGCCCAGCAAGTTCTTGTATTTTTAGCAGAGACAGGGTTTCACCATGTTGGCCAGGATAGTCTCGATCTCCTCACCTCATGATCCACCCTCCTCGGCCTCCCATAGTTCTGGATTACAGGCGAGAGCCACCATGCCCGGCCTGGCACTTTTTCTTTAGGAGGTGATGGCACAACACTTTAGTAGTCTTATAAAAGAAGTGGAATTTTTAAAATATTATTACATTTTTAGGGTAGAGAGAATGTACCTCCATAATAATGCTTTCTGACTTTTTGCTTTGTTTCTTAACTTCTGAAAACAAAAGCTATTCAGGCACTGTTTTCATGGTAGTTCTGGAACTATCAGATAGTAGGAGAAATTATAGATCTTTCTCCAAAGTCAAAAGTCAGTTTATTAAACAGAGGCGCAATTTAAAGACTTTTTTCTTCAAATAAATCAAATCCCTATAGTCTTTAACTCAAAAAATCATTTACCTCCATTGTTAATTTGCAAATATAAAATTTTAAAGTTCACTGAGCTATATTTTCCATCTATCTAAATTATGTACAGTTTGAGCATTCTTAATCTGAATGAAAACCTGAAATCCAAAATGCTCCGAAATTCAAAGCTTTTTGAGCATCAACATGACATCCCAAGTAAAAATATTCCACATCTGACCTCATACGATGGGTCACAGTTAATATGCAGGTACAAAACACACAGTTTATTCAACTTCCCCAAGGGAAAAATGACTCTGCCAGCCATTTAAAAAAGACATTCAGTAGAATGCCTCCTGACGCCTAGATGCTTCTGAGGCCTCTCTACTCTTCTGAGGTTTCTTCTCACCTAGAAAAATAAAATAGAGCATACAGTAACTTTTTTTTTTTTTTTTTTTTTGAGACGGAGTCTCGCTCTGTCGCCCAGGCTAGAGTGCAGTGGCCGGATCTCAGCTCACTAGAAGCTCCGCCTCCCGGGTTCACGCCATTCTCCTGCCTCAGCCAAAACCTGTAACACTTCTGGTCTCAAGCATTTTGGAAATTGGATACTCAATCTGTATTCCATTAAAATAGAAGGATAAGGGATACTAAATAGGCCAAGATCCTCTCATGTCATGTAATGTCTTTCAGTAAAAGTAATTGTGGTAACTATAATGCCGTATTTGTTATCGACTATGTGTCTGTTACAAAATATATTATTGGAAGAAGAGGTTAATGATACATGCTTTGAGAAATTCCAAGCTAAAGAATTTATTTACGTAAATATGCAAGCACTTCATTTATTTTTATTACCTTATTATAGTTTTTAGACATCTTTTCAAGCCAACATCTCCAAGAAATTACAAAGTTTGGCACATGCTCTCCTCTAAGTACCTGTTCTGATTGATTATAAACCTCAGTGCTGATGAAAAAAAGGAAAGACTGTACTCCTATGACTTCAGTCTGCCCATTGCTGATTGAGATAGGACCCTTGTCTTGTCCCTTTGGTGTCAGTGGTCTCCGCTAATGTGGGATGAATTCCCTGTGTGGCCTCAGCATGGGAAGGGGTCATGGTTAATTCATATTTTTACCTCTTTTACCATGGAAAACCTTCAAAATAGAAGCCACATCTTCAACCACTGCCAGCAGTAACCCCATTCAACTCATTTTCTGAGTTACGATCACAGTAACTCAGAGAAAGAGTCGGACTCAGATAATGAGTCAGAGAGGGTTAGCAGTGGCTGCTAGCAGTGGCTGAAGATGTGACTTCAGTCCTCTTTTAAGCTGAGTTTAACAGTGACCTGAAGGTTTGGTACTACTATTATCTCTTACCCAGAAAACTCATTTCTTCTACCATGTCTCATCTGCTATTAAGTACATTCAGTGATTTTTTTTTTTTTTTAAATCTCAGACACTTAAAATTTGGCTAATAGCAACTTTATTGGGTCTTTTTTTTGGTATTTTCCAGATTTCTGCTTAAATTTTTTAACATATGGAGTACAATTATGATAGCTATTTCGATTTCCTTATCTTCTACTTCTAACATCTGTGTCAGATATGGGTCTCTTTTGAGTGATTGATTGTTCTCTCATTATAGCTCATATTTTCTGGTCTTTTTATACCTGGCATTCTTTGGTTTGACACCATAAGTTATGAATTTCACCTTGTGGTGGTGCTGAAATGTTTTTTATTCCAATAAATATTACTGAGTTTTGTTTCAGGACATATTCAAGTCATTTGGAAAGGTTTTAATATTTTGGAATCTTGCCTTTAAGATTTGTTTTGCTCTCAAAAACTCCATCAGGTAAGTGTTTTAGTATTTACTTTATAGATTATAAAAATGAAATGTATAGAGATTATGTAGAAGTCCTATACTTGGATGTGATAGGTTCTCAAAAATTGTCATTAAAGAAATAGAATTCAAATCCCTATTATTCTAAAGACACCATGCTGTCACTCTTACTATTTTCCCTGTGCTTAATGAATTCACTCGTTAATCAGATGAAAAGTCCCTTAAAGATGTCCTAAATACAAAATGTGAATACCACGCTAAACAGTAACATATAACAGCTTTTTTACCACTGACTCTGTAACAATTCGGTCTTCTAATCTGGTCTTTCTATTTAACACTAACTATATATTGTTATAATGTGTAAAAAATATGCAGCTAAAATTTATATTGAAAATAATCTTTGTTTTTATATTTTGATATTATAAAAATGTTTCACTATGTCACAAATAGGCAGACTATTCTAAAATACTTATTTTCAGTGATGTCTTAAATCCATATTTTCCATTAATAGTAAATAAGGCAAACAGCTGACTACACCACTGATCCAGAAGTATGATTTGGCAGTTCCTGCCTCAGAGATTATGTTAATTTTCATGTTTATATTTTATTTAATTTACTTTGGAAGAAATGCTTTCATTTTCCTCTTTGTAACTAGGATAATCCCCATTATGAATTCAAAACCGTAGCAGTAAAAAACAAAGGCTTATTTTATTTAAAGCCAGAAATCATCAAGTTATAACAATGCACTCACTAACCCCTGCACACACACATGCATGCATATCTACATACATGCACACACACATGTGTGTGTCTATGTATGCATATATGCATGTGTGTGGTGCATATATATGTGTGTAGTGTGTGGGTGTATGTGTGTAAAACTGTAAAATTCTGACTTATGTGGTATTTATTCATGAATAAACTCTAATGGATAGTCCTTACTCTTTGTTTTGTTCACCCAATCTATGAACCAATGCAACACTTATGGAAAAACCCCACTTTATGAGACAGAACCTGTCTGTCATTATAGAGACTGAAATGCCAGCTACTTGATTTCTGAGTATCCCTGAAAGCTGTGGTCTAGCATATGACCATGGCTCTGTCAATCAATTTTTTTCCATCTGAAGAATGAACTAGAAGCTATTAATAAGAAGAAAAAACTGCTCAGAATCTATTCTAGCAATAGAATGCAGAAGCTACTTTGAGTATGCAGAAGAAGCCTATTAGTGATTCAAATGATGGTATTTAGTGACCCATTTAATTTTTATTTGTAGTTCCAGTTATAGTGTGTCTGCCCAGGGATTGTAGCAGTAAGTTGTTTCCTGGAACAATTCCGCAGTGTGATTACTGGGCATAATTTTAAGCTATTCAACTCCAATCCCCATTCTTGAACCTTTCAGATATTATAGATATTCTAGAAACTGCCCAGTATCATTTTAGTAAGTTTAATTTCTATGTCTCTAAGCCACAGTAAGTCACGATCATTCTGACTGACATAAAACTTGATACTAGAAGAGATCAAAGACAACAGATCCTTAAGGAAAGTGGGAAAAATCCCCTCTTTCTCTAAAAAAGAAAATTGTTATATAGCCAGGTTGGCACTGAAGGAAGTAAATCTCCACTTAATAATAAAGAATGAGACTTTAGCATTCTGCACCACAGAATAAGAAACAAATTCATGAAATTATCCTTGGTGTCTCTTGGAATTGAGTGTTTATTAATGATTTGACTAAAGAATCCAAGTAGTGGCTGTCCTATAAAAGTATAAAGGTCATGAGTATTCTAAATCTGGAGGGTAGCATAGTTACTTGAAAAGGCACGGAGATTCCTAAATACAATGAGAATGTCATGCTCTAGTCATAATTTCTTTTCAAGGCAGTCAGTATTGAAATATAATTGACTTTCTTTTAAATTTTTTTAATTTTTAATTTCTGTGCATAATAGGTACATAATAGGTGTATATATTTGTGTGGTCCATGAGATATTTTGATATAGGCATGCAATGTGAAATAATCACATCATGGAGAATGGAGTATCCTTCTCTTCAAGCATTTATCCTTTGAGTTGAAAACAATCCAATTACACTCTTTAAGTTATTTTTAAATGTACAGTTAAGAATATGTGAAGTTTGTATTTCTCTTCCCGCCTTATTTCACTTAACATAATGATCTCCAGTTCCATCCATGTTGTTGTAAATTGCTAGATCTCACTGTTTTTATGACTGAATAGTACTCCATTGTGTATATTCACCATACTTTCTTTATCCATTCATCTGTTGATGGACACTCAGGTTTCTTCCAAATCTTTTTTTTTTTTTTTTGAGACAGAGTCTTGCTCTGCCACCCAGGCTGGAGTGCAGTGGCCGGATCTCAGCTCACTGCAAGCTCCGCCTCCCGGGTTGACGCCATTCTCCTGCCTCAGCCTCCCGGGTAGCTGGGACTACAGGCGCCCGCCTCGTCGCCTGGCTAGTTTTTTGTATTTTTAAGTAGAGACAGGGTTTCACCGTATTAGCCAGGATGGTCTCGATCTCCTGACCTCGTGATCCGCCCATCTCGGCCTCCCAAAGTGCTGGGATTACAGGCTTGAGCCACCGCGCCTGGCCTCTTCCAAATCTTTTTTTTTTTTTTTTTTTTTTTTTTTATTATACTTTAAGTTCTAGGGTACATGTGCATAACGTGCAGGTTTGTTACATATGTATACTTATGCCATGTTGGTGTGCTGCACCCATCAACTCGTCAGCACCCATCAATTCATCATTTATATCATGTATAACTCCCCAATGCAATCCCTCCCTCCTCCCCCCTCCCCCCTCCCCATGATAGACCCCAGTCCGTGATGTTCCCCTTCCCGAGTCCAAGTGATCTCATTGTTCAGTTCCCACCTATGAGTGAGAACATGCGGTGTTTGGTTTTCTGTTCTTGTGATAGTTTGCTAAGAATGATGGTTTCTTAAACATCTCCCTGGTTAACACTCTCAGAAGAAGGCCTCCTGGTTTCTAACACTCAGATTTCATGGAAAGCACAATCTCTCACAAACATTTTATTCAATATTTATGGAGAAAAAATATATTTATACTCTCAAAATGCAATATATTATTAACAAACAAGATGCCATCGTACAATATTTACAGAAATGCCTTAAGCATTTAATGGTTAACATAATATTTGTTACTTACATGCGGTTGTTTATGGCACTTTGGTAATAAATTATTTAGGGATTTGAGTTGACATGGAACACAAAACACTTTTTAATTAAAGTAAAATAGGCCCTCATTATTTTCAGGCAAAATATCTGATTTTCAGGAACAGATTACTAATGCTAAATGAGAGATGACTTAAGTGGCTTTTCCTTTTTTCTTCCTTTATACCTTCTCTCTATTTTTATGGAGATACTTAATGATAGTTAAAATTTAAATTTTGTACATAGGTTATAGAATATCAAAAATATATATCTGGGTCAGGTGCGGTGTGGCTCACACCTGTAATCCCAGCACTTTGAGAGGCCAAGGTGGGTAGATCACCTGAGGTCAGGAATTTGAGACCAGCCTGGCCAATATGGTGAATCCCCTTCTCTACTAAACACACACACACAGACACACACACACACACACACACACACACACACACACACACAGACACACACTAGCCAGGAGTGGTGGCAGCCACCTGTAATCCCAGCTACTCAGGAGGCTGAGGCTAGAGAATTGCTTGAACCCGGGAGGCAGAGGTTGCAGTGGGCTGAGATCGGTCAACTGCCTTCCAGCTTGGGCAACAAAAGCGAAACTCCATCTCAAAAAATAAATAAATAAATAAATATATGACAGAAATACAGTAGAGTAGATGTGCTTTTCATCTAAAGAACTTGGGCATGAAGCTGGATACACTAAATAAAGAGCATTTTGCGGTTAGTCCAGTTGTTCTCAAGCAGAGACAATTTTAACCCCCAGAGATACCTGGCAATGTCTGGAGATATTTTTGATTGTAACAACCGGGGGAGAGGTGCTACTGACATCTAGTGGGTAGATGAGAGGGATGCTGCTAAACATCCTACACTGTACAGGACAGCCCCTTACAACAAAGAATTATCTGGACCAAATGTCAATAGTGCTGTGGTGAGAAACCCTGATCTAACCTTGTATGAAGATAGACCATTTACATTTCAGAAGGATACCTGCAAATAATCTGATTTCTTTTCAATAGAGGTGAAGAAATAGAAAACAAAAGCTGCATGTTTATGTGCTAGTGCAAGAGGTAAACTCTAAAGAATGTTTGCTACTATTTTGGCACTCAGCATAACCTTTCCCTATGTTTTAGGAATCTCCCAATTTATTAGGCAAATTGTCCTGCTGCTATAGAAGCAAAAGATCCCCAATACTTGTTTTCTCTGCCTCTTTTCAACCTAGGGCCAAAGCACCAGAATTGGGATCTATCAGTTACATGCATGTTCTTTAGATTTGGAATTAGAAGCTGCCAGTGATGTGGAAAAGTACAATTGTAAAATCTGTTCTGGTCACACATAAAAAGGAATAGTGGAAACAATATCCACTTTCCAAAAGCAGCAGCATCTAATGCCCAATGTTTGTGAGTTCAGCATTACACTCTGCAGAGTAATCAAGTACAGTCATGCCCTGCATAACAGCTTTTCAGTCAGCGATGGAACATAGATACGACTTTGTTCCCATAAGGTTTCCACCACCTCGTAACGTCTTGATCCTGACACTGTGCATGCCTGGGCTAATATGTTTGTTTGTATCTTAGTTTTTTAACAAAAGTTTAAAAACTTAAATAATAATAATAAAAACTTCAGTAGAAAAGAGGAGACAGCAGGGAGGTGTGCCTATAATCCTAGCTACTTGGGAAACTGAGGCAAAAGGATCGTTTGAGCCCAGGAGATAGAGACAAATCTGGCGACATAGCAAGATTCCCATCTCTAAAAATATATATATATATAATGAAAAAGAAAATTTTAAAGGAAAAAAATACAATAGAAAAGAGCTTATAGAATGATAATATAAAAATATTCTTGTACAACTGTACAATAGTTGGGTTTTAAGCTAAGTATTACTACATAAGAACCAAAAAGTTAAAATATTTAAAAGTTTATAAAGTAAAAATGTTACAGTAAGCTAAGGTTAATTTATTATGGGAAAATAAACCTTTCTATAAATCATGAGTAGCCTAAGTGTACAGTGTTTACAATGTCTACAGTAGTGTACAGTAATGTCCTAGGCCTTTTCATTCACTCACCACTCACTCAATGTCTCACGCAGAGCAACTTCCAGTCCTGCAAGCTCTATTCATGGTAAGTGCATATAGGTGTAGCATTTTTAATCATTTATACTGCACTTTTACTGTACCTTTTCTATATTTATACACACTAATATTTACCATTGTTTTCTCATTGCCTGAAGTATTCTGTACAGTAACATGCTGTATAGGGTTACAGCCTGGGAGCAATAGGCTACACCATATAGCTTAGGTGTGCAGTAGGCTATGCTGTCTAGGTTTGTATAAGTATACTATGTTGTTCGTAAAATGATGACGTTCTCTAAGGATGCATTTCTCAGAATATATCCTCATCATTAAGCAATGCACGACTGTATTTATTTTCTTCTTAAAGCTGTCAAAGTCAAATCACATTGCTTAAAACTAAGAATTATTTCTGTTACACTCAATTATCACTTAGTGAGCTCCATCCACCGGCGTTGTCAAAATGTAGAGGAAGCTATATAAATAAGACACAGGCTCTGTTAATGACCTTGCTTGTAGGGGAAATGTACTGGGTGTTATAGTACATACATGTACAAGGAACTATGGGGATACAGCTGAAATTTTGTTTTTCTTGTGCTCATTGTGATTTCTTCTTTAATTTGTGGATTATTTAAGTAAATTGCTTAATTCTTGAACATTTGGAGATGTTTTAAGTTATTCTTGTTATTAATTTCTAATTCAATATCTCAACAGTCAAAAATTTTTTAATGTCAATCTTTGAAACATGTTGAGGCATGCTTTAAGTACAGTCATATAATGAATTTTGGGCCGTGGTCTATATGTACTTGAAAAGTGATTTCTATCTTTGCTGAGCAGAGTGTTTTGTATATTTCCATTTGATCAAACTTGATATTTGTGTTAAAAATCTTCTATGGGCTTTTGACTAATTTTTCTTCCTATTACTGAGAAAATTGTGTTGAAATTTTTCACTATGACTGTGGATTTACCTATTTGTTCTTCCTTCCTGTCAATTTTTGCTATACAAGTTTTTGAGGAACACTACTATTTGTATGAAAATTTATAATTATTACATTGCTTTAGAAGACTGATCCTGTAATCATTATAAAATGT
Organism: Rhinopithecus roxellana; assembly: GCF_007565055.1. Classification (NCBI taxonomy): domain Eukaryota; kingdom Metazoa; phylum Chordata; class Mammalia; order Primates; family Cercopithecidae; genus Rhinopithecus; species Rhinopithecus roxellana. Next base: position 5,475,958 of record NC_044555.1, read on the forward strand.
GAAATATATTCTGCTGGTAAGCCATTAGAATTAATAACATAATTTAACAAGTTTGCTAAATACCAAGTCAATAAGAAAAAAGATCACTTTTACTTGTATACATCAATAGCAAACAGGAAATTACATTTTTTTAAAATGGTACTCTTGACAGTAACACCTAAAAAAATGAAATGGATCAGAAAATATCTAATGAGACCCCTACATTAAAAACTATAAAACATTACTGAGAACAATTAAAGAATTTTATTAGTCCATATTAGTATTAGTCCGTTTTCAGTCAACTGATAAAGACATATCCAAGACTGGGCAATTTACAAAAGAAAGAGGTGTATTGACAGTTCCACGTGGCTGGAGAAACCTCATAATCATGGTGGAAGGTGGAAGGCATGTCTCACATGGCAGCAGACAGAGAAGAGAACTTGCGCAGAGAATCTCCCATTTTTAAAACCATCAGATCTTGTGAGACTTATTCTCTATCACAAGAACAGCATGGGAAAGACCCGACCCCAAGATTCAATTACCTCCAACCGGATTCCTTCCACGACATAGGGGAATTGTGTGAGTTACAATTCAAGATGAGATTTGGGTGGGAACACAGCCAAACCATATCATTCTGCCCCTGGCCCCTCCCAAATATCTTGTCCTCACATTTCAAACTCAATCATGCCTTCCCAACAGTCCCCCAAAATCTCAACTCATTTCAGCATTAGCTCAAAAGTCAACAGTCCAAAGTCTCATCTGAGACAAGGCAAGTCCCTTCTACCTATGAGCCAGTAAAATAAAAAACAAGTTAGTTACTTCCTAGATACAATGGGGTACAGGCATTGGGTAAATACAGCCATTTCAAATGGGAGAAATTTGCCAAAACAAAGGCACTACAGGCCCCATGCAAGTCCAAAATCCAGTGGGGCAGTCAAACCTTAAAGCTCTAAAATGATCTATTTGACTCAATGTCTCACATCCAGGTCATGCTGATGCAAGAGGTAGGCTCCCACAGCCTTGGGAAGCTCCCCTGTAGCTTTGCAGGGTATAGCTCCCCTCCTGGCTGCTTTCATGGGCTGACATTGAGTGTCTGTGGCTTTTCTAGGCACATGGTGCAAGCTGTCAGTGGATCTACCATTCTGTGGTCTGGAGGATAGTGGCCCTCTTCTCACAGCTCCACTAAGCAGTGTCCCATTGGGGACTTTGTGTGGGGGATCCCACCCCCACGTTTCCCTTCTGAACTGCCCTAGCAAAGGTTCTCCATGAGCACCCTGCCCCCGCAGCAAACTTCTGCCTGGACATTCAGGTGTGTCCATACATCCTCTGAAATCTAGGCAGAGGTTCCCAAACCCCAATACTTGACTCTGTGCATGTGCAAACTCAACACCATATGGAAGCTGCCAAGGCTTGGGACTTGCACCCTCTGAAGCCACAGCCCAAGCTCTATGTTGGCCCCTTTCAGGCACAGCTGGAGTGGCTGGGTCCCAGGGCACCAAGTCGCTGGGCTGCACACAGCAGGAGGATACTGGGCCCGGCTCACAAAACTACTTACTCTTCCTGTCAGGGCCTGTGATGGGAGGGGCTGTTGTAAGACCTCTGACATGCCCTGGAGACATTTTCCCCATTACTTTGGGGATTAACATTCGGCTTCTCTTTACTTAACGCAAATTTCTGCAACTGGCTTGAATTTCTCCTCACAAATGGGTTTTTCTTTTCTATTGCATTGTCAGGCTGCAAATTTTCTGATCTTTTATGCTCTACTTCCCTTTTAAAACTGAATGCTTTTACAGCACCCAAGACACCTCTTGAATGCTTTGCTTCTTAGAAATTTTTTCCACCAGGTACCCTAAATCAACTCCCACAAATTCAAAGTTCCACAAATCTCCAGGGTAGGTGCAAAATGCCACCAGTCTCTTTGCTAAAACGTAAGAAGAATCACCTTATCTCTAGTTCCCAACAAGTTCCTCATCTCTATCTGAGACCACTTCAGCCTAGATTCACTGTCTATATCATTATCCGTATTTTGGTCAAAGCCATTCCACAAGTCTCTGGGAGTTCCAAACTTTCCCACGTTTTCCGGTTTTCTTCTGAGCCCTCCAAACTGTTCCAACCTCTGCCTGTTACCCAGTCTCAATTCGCTTCCACGTATTCAGGTATCTTTTCAGCAGTGCCACACTCTACTGGTACAAATTTACTGTATTAGTTCATTTTCATGCTGCTGATAAAGACTTACTTGCGACTGGGCAATTTACAAGAGAATGAGGTTTATTGAACTTACAGTTCCACGTGGCTGAAAAGACCTCACAATCATGGCGGAAGGTAAAAGGCATGTTTCATATGGTAGGAGACAAGAGAAGAGAGCTTGTGCAGGGAGATTCTCACTTATAAAACCATCAGATCTCCTGAGACTTATTCGCTATCATGAGAACAGCACAGGAAAGACTCGCCCCCATGATTCAATTACCTCCCACGAGGTTGCCCCCACAACACATGGGAATTGTGGGAGTTACAATGCAAGATGAGATTTGGATAGGGACACAGCCAAACCATATCAAATACCTTAGTAAATTAAGGAATATACAATGTTCATGAAATGAGGAACTCAACTTATTAAAGAAATCAATACTCCACAGATTAGCCTAAGTTACAATGTAATCAAATTTCATTTTTTCTTTTAAGTTTTGTGTTTTGCTGTTATATTTTTTGTCTTTTTGCTTATTTATTTTTTGTTTCTTTGTGGAAATTTACAATGGTTTTAGAAGCATGGGAAAGTCTGCCTTCCTACAATTGAAAATTGCCACTGTCTCTCTCATTGATGTTGAAATCCCACATTTAAATACTCACTGTGCAATTTCACTTTCCTTTACTCCTTTTTTAGTGGCACTTCTCCATCTCTCTGGGAGATCGAGCAATTTAGGGCTTATGAGCCGTTTCAGTATGAATGAGAGGGAGAAGAATAGAACAGAGGTAAGAGGCATCTAGAAGGGTAAAGAAAAATGAGATCAATAAAGACAACTACAGGCTATACAGAGACAGACCTTTTTCTGTTTCTCAGTCCTACTTGGAGAAGTTCTGTTTAACAACATTTTAAAAAGCCAGTGGGCAAAGTATTTCTGCTTACTGCTTTATTTTCTATCCTAGTGTAAGCCAGAAAATGAATTAGTCACCGCCTGTTTAAATAAAAAAAAATTTAACACTTTAAATTTTTAAATGAAAGTTGAAAAATAAAAATCGTATCTTTCTTTTTTAGTTGATATATCATCTGGATTCCAAAACATGATATTCTGTTTGCTTTGGGACATAAGAATAAATGTTTTGATGTTGTGACTATATGATTAATTTGCCACAAGGACTGTGAACAAAAAGATTTCAATTTCAATACTTCTTAATATTTAAAGTTCAACCATTTGTCTTTTATTAAATGCTAAGCTCAGCAGTTCATATTTTTCTCATTTGTAAGATAAAGGGACTGAAATAGCTCATGAATGGGTTCTCTTTTACTCCTTTAAGAGTACGTGACTCTAAGTCAGATGTTCATTTGATTATTCAGGAAATACTTTATGAATAACACAAGATAATTATATATGACTCCTCTTTTGTAAACATAGCAATTTTTTTCTAATTTTTTTTCAGTTAAAGAGTGGATATAAATATCCATTTTGCTAGAAATGAGGATTACAGCAAAGTCTAAGGTTTCACTTAGTTTAAAAAGTTGAATATAAAAGAGTGAATATTGTTAATATCAACATTATTTAGAAAATAGTTTTTACATCTCACAGATTCCATTCAGAAACATAATGTTTTAAATGATCCAGAAATGGTTAAAGGGCAAACAACTTATTCTGTCTTTGACACTTACAATAACACAAAACTTTGATTTCTTAAATATGATTTCTAACTCAAACTTCTTTATTTGTTCTGGCAAAACATATAAATTAAGTGACCAAAAAAGATGTACATTGTCTGTGCTAGATAACATTTAAAATATAACTTCCTGATGTTAGAACGCCCTCACTTGAGAAAGGTGTCTGAATCTGCTATAAAGAAATACCTGAGGCTTGGTAATTTATAAAGAAAAGGGATTTATTTGGCTCACTGTTCTTCAGCTATAAAGTATGGCATCAGCATCTGCTTCTGGTGAGAGCCTCAGAAAGCTTCCTGTTATGGCAGTAAGTGAAGGTCAGCAAGGATCACATGGTGACAGAGAAGGAAAAAGAGAGGAGAGGGAGGTGCCAGACTTTTGTAAACAACCAAATCTCACACGAACTAATACAGGAAAAAGCAATAACTCACTCATTACCAAGGAAACGGCACCAAGTCATTCATGAGGGATCCTCCCCCGTTACCAAGCATCTCCCTTTAGGCCCCACTTCCAAAATTAGGGATCAGATTTCATCATGAGATTTGGAAGGGACAAAAATCCAAACTGTATCAACAGGCAAATTAGCAGATGAATTATTTAAAAGCTTGCTACCTCTACAATTTGATGCTTTTAGATAGAATTTAATCAATCAACAAATAGTTATGTCCAAAGTTACTTAGACTAGTGGTCTTTAAATTGTGGTTCTTGGGATTTTGAGATTTTTCGCAAGGAGATTTAGAAATTTATCAGAGATAGGGATACAAATAACCAAAGCAGCATTTATTTAAAAGTTTGCAAATTCATTGGATCACATATAAAATTTCGATTGAAAGGTGGAATATGTTGCTTTAAACATTTGGATACTGCTGATTTATGCATAAACAATATTTTCAAATATATAGATTAATAAGGTAATTGATTAATAATAATGTCTAATGCGTATTGAGCATTTATTAAATACCAGGCACTGTTTGAGTGTTTAAGGTGCACTAACTTACTGCATCCTAACACCAATCCAGTGATCCTTATCTGTGTTTTACAGACATAGAAATCAAGACACGGGACAATTAAATAACTGTTCCAATTAGTAAATAAAGAAACCACGATCAAACTCAGACTATTTAGCTCCAGGGTGTTCACTTTTACCTATGACAGGAATTTACTTTCTTAGGACCTCCTTAGGATAATGGACATTCTTGAAAGCTAGACAAAACTGAGAAAGTAGATAAATTGGGTTTGTGTTCAGAAAAACAGCATTACGAAAGTGGCGTTAAAAATATTCATCTAGTAATGAATGCAGGACAAATATATGATAGCAGAGCCTAGGTTTGGGCATTTGGGCGTATTCATTCATTCACTCGTTGAACAAATATTCAATGAGCCAGTCACTCTCATTTGCACTTAGGTTACATTGATGAAAGCATACAGAAAATTTTGTCCTCTTGGACTTTGCCTTCTAATGGAAACAGAGACTAGAGTAGTTTCCTGGGCTTAAGGGCCTGGCCTAGGAAGTTAGCAATGAACCTGTGAAGTAAAGAATAGGTTAAGACTATTTAAACAATTTTTTTTGAGAACAGAAAACCAAGCACTGCATGTTCTCACTCATAGGTGGGAACTGAACAATGAGATCACTTGGACACTGGAAGGGGAACATCACACACCGAGGCCTATTATGGAGAGGGGGGAGGGGGGAGGGATGGCACTGGGAGTTATATCTGATGTAAATGACGAGTTGATGGGTGCTGATGAGTTGATGGGTGCAGCACACCAACATGGCACAAGTATACATGTGTAACAAACCTGCACGTTGTGCACATGTACCCTAGAACTTAAAGTATAATTTAAAAAAAAGTTATGACAATGGTAGAAGGATGGGAAAATCAGAAGGGACGACTAGTTTTGGAGAAATGAATTGTTTCGAATAGCTGATTTTGAAGAAATAGCAAGACATCCATTTGTAAATATTTAGAAGGCAGTTAGCAATAGAAAGCTGAGCTTTAGTGAGATGAAACTACATAGATACCAGAGTCATTCACATTATCATTTGGTAATATTCATCCCAAGGGCAAGTTTTATTTGGAACCACAAAATCGAATAATACTCTTATGGAGAAGGAAAGCCAGCAAGTCAAGCACTGAAGATTTGTGAATTCTCAAAATAATAGGAAAAGAGAAGTAAAAAAGATGCATTCAAAGTAACGAACTGATTTGCTGAATCTGTAAGAGTAGTAACAAGATAGAATATAGTCACAATTCAATGTAAATATAACAGTCAACTACAGTCAATAAAATATCAAAAGCAATGGAGATTTTAAAATAAATGAGTCAGAAGAAAAACCTTTTATTTGGGAATCCTAAAGCCATTATTGATGTTCAAAATAAAATCTTGCTAGAATGTTGAATAAAATCATGGTAAAATGAGAATATAAAGAATGCATAAATGCCCTAGTACAAGGAAGGGGAGAAGTAGATTATTAGGAAGAAAGACCTCTTTTATTTTGGTAGTAAGGGCGTCAAGAACAGAAAAGTATTTGGAAACCACAAACAAGCTCATGATTACAGAAAACATTACTTAGCTTTTAAAAAACTGTGAAACAAATAGCTTACTAAGATGCAGACTAATTTGTTAGTCTTTACACTGCTATATGCTACTACCAAAAGAGTAATAGAAATCTGTCACATATTATAACAATGCTTGCTCAGTTTCCCAGCAATTTTTTCTTAATCTACTGCCTTTTGCTTCCTTGACTTAGCATTGCAATAAGATTTTAGTGCAGGGACAATAGTGCAATAATGCTAGATAGACTCATTTATAATCCAAACTCTTCAAACATTTTCCCACACGAAAAGCAGTTAGGATTAATTAAAAATAAAGCAAAGTGACAAATAAGAAATCTTTCTCTTATAAAGATTTTTTTAAACCTTTGTTCTGAAAAGCAGATGTGAATCACAGCATACATTCAGATATTAGCTAGGTGTACTCAAGCTTTGTTCCAGGGTAATTCTGCCCCCTACAGTCTTATCAAATGAACGAAGGTGACTTTAACTTGAAAGAAATAGCTGCTAAGTCTCTGAATTAGGCAGGAAGGCAATATTTGGTTCATAAATTATCCCTGACCTATTAAATTTGAGGACTCTCTAACAAAAAAGGTAACTTCACAGAATTTAACAAATGGACATATGACTGGCTGTGTGATAAACACTGGAAAACAAAATTTAGTTTTATGCAAATCTATTTTTTTTCTCTAGTACTGAAAACATTATTGGTGACAATGTTGAATTTTACCAAAGCCCAATAATTCTGGAAAATAACAAAGATTAGGAAATTCTCTTGCCTTTGTTACCCCAAAATAGCTTATTGCAAAGATCTATCCAATAGATAAAATTCAGGGATGCCTCCCCTTGTTTTACTATGACGTGGTCAAACAAAGATCCTCCAAATTCACATATTCTGCCTCATAAATTATTAACTGAATTGCTTGGCTCTACTGATCAATCAGGAAAAATAAAAAATGCTTGTCAAGTTTCTCTTTCTTTCATGCCTCTGAACTCTGACCCACCATTAGCCTGAGCCAACACATAAGCCTTCCTGAGAATAGGCTGGCCTCAGAGTAAAACATTTGATCGAGGATCTGATCAAGTGACCCTTTAATCTTACTTCCTCTGTTGTTTCTAGCTTTATCTGCTCCTTCCTCTTGAAGAACAGCTCTTTTTGCCTAAACTTTGAGATGCTTGCAGGTATTACGATCAGAGCTTTATCCCTATTGTGATAGTTCTCCTCCCCCTCTTGCAACATTCACCTCGACTTTGCAATAATCTTTTCAAATAAAGTCTCTCCTTACTCAGTTGAGATTTCTTTTCAGTTGACATTTGACAACTGGTAGAAGGAAGTAAATATTGCTGCATTTAGATATATGTGATCGTTGAGAACTGAAAACTCTAAGTCTAAATAATTTAATGTATTTAGTGAATTATAAGTGTTAAATAATATAACAGACTGCATGAAGATATATATATATATAAGCATCTGCTATGTGCAAAGGTATCTTCTACCAGGACACAATTAAACAAATCCATTTGTTCAGAAAACACATACACCAATGCAGAAGACTACAATAAAATTATCATGAGATGAGTTGACAGAAATATACACAAAATGTTATGCAAACATTTGATAAAGTCATTTATTTTGAATGCCTAGAGTGAGTAGCAGGAAAATAATGTGACAGGAAAAGTTTTACAGTGGAGGTGATAGCTGAGAAGAACATTAAAGGTTGAGACATAGGGTTTTGTCAGATGAGCAAACTAAGTAAATTGCATTTGGCATTGGGAACAAAGTGATCACAGAAAAACCAAGATATAACATGGCTTGTCTGGATAATAAAAGTAATTGAAATTGATGCAATTGTAGAGCATGAATGTAAAACAATTGAAGGGGAGCTGGAAAGATGAGCAAACACAAAGCAGCCTTTTACAAAACTATGCAGAATGGGTACTGCACAACTCCAAGGAGTGTCATTCATATTGATGTCAATTTGAATGGCTCTTCCTGGAGTTGTGTATAGCCATATGCAATAATTAATAGAGTATTTTTATGCTAAATGTGTATGGTAAGATGAGTCTGATAGCAAATAACAGAAACTAAATCCATCTGCCTTCAGATTCAAGGAGATTAATGGGAAGGACATCAAGGGCTCATGACAATGATATGGGGCTGGAGGAGAACCAGGGCATTTTGGCAGGTTACAAAACAGGAAGTTAGAAAGCCATCTTTTAGCAGGAGCAATTTGGCCAGAATGCTACTGACTGAGGTGCAGGATACTACCAACATCACTGCTGTGAAATAATTGTAGCCATCTCTCATCGCTGCAGTATTTTGTTCTATATTCAGTCTTCTAGGTGAGAAGCCTCTCACCAAGCCTGAGCTGGGCTCTTCTCAATGGAAAGTCTATAGAGTAGAGATTATCTTCAAAACTGTAAGGAGGAATTGGACGTGAGAAATACTTTTTAACAAGATCTAAAGTTTAGACTTTATTTTCTAAGGAATGAATTGGCAAACATTCTCTTAAAGGATCGAATAGTAAATAGTTTAGGCTTGCCAGCCATATGGTCTCTATGGCATCTAATCAATTCTTGAAAGCGGCTATGCACAACACTAAATCAATGGACATGGTTATGTTCCAATAACATTTTGTTTACCAAATAGGTGGTCTGACTACTGGTATTAGTTTGCTAAAGACCCCTGTTCTCAGAGATGTGAAGGCTTTACAGAATTGCAAGTCTTTGTCATACGTAATCAATTGTCCATTTCCTCTGTGACTAGATGAGGTGGCAGCTACGAAAGAAACAAAAAGTCATAGTCTGTGTTCTTAATAAAGTTATACAGTAATAGATGAGGACAAAATAAAATAGAAAATAATTGTAATATTTTATTGCACATAATAACAAAATTAATTTGGAAGTATTCACATTTTCTCAGCTTGCCCCCAAATTGTAGAATTACAAATCTAGTTTAGCCCAGGACCAGAAGGATTCACAGCCGAATTCTACCACAAATACAAAGAAGAGCTGGTACCATTCCTTCTGAAACTATTCCAAACAATTGAAAAGGGGGGACTCCTCCCAAACTCATTTTATGAAGCCAGCATCGTCCTGATACCAAAACCAAGAAGAGACACAACAAATAAGAAAACTTCAGGCCAATATCCTTGATGAACATTGATGAGAAAATCCTCAATAAAAAACTGGCAAACCGAATCCAGTAGCCCATCAAAAAACTTATCTACCACAATCAAGTTGGCTTCATCCCTGGGATGCAAGGCTAGTTTAACATATGCAAATCAATAAACATAATTCATCATATAAACAGAACCAAAGACAAAAACCACAGGATTATCTTAATAGATGCAGAAAAGGCCTTTGATAAAATTCGACATTCCTTCATGTTAAAAACTCTCAATAAACTAGGTATTGATGGAACATATTTCAAAATAATAAGAGCTATTTATGACAAACCCACAACCAATATCATATTGAATAGGCAAAAGCTGAAATCATTCCCTTTGAAAACCAGTACAAGATAAGAATGCCCTCTCTCACCACTCCTATTCAACATAATATTGGATGTTCTGGGCAAGAGAAAGAAAAAAGAGTATTCAAATAGAGAGGAAGTCATGTTGTCTCTGTTTGCAGATGACATGATATCATATTTAGAAAACCCCATCATCTCAGCCAAAAAACTTCTTGAACTAATAAGCAACTTCAGCAAAGTCTCAGAATACAAAATCAATGTGCAGAAATCACAAGCATTCTCTTACACCAACAATAGGCAAGCAGAAAGCCAAATCGTGAATGAACTCCCATTTACAATCGCTACAAAGAGAATAAAATACGTAGGAATAGAGCTAACAAGGGATGTGAAGGACCTCTTCAAGAAGAACTACAAACCACTGCTCAAGGAAATAAGAGAAGGCACAAACAAATGGAAAAACATTCCATCCTCATGGACAGGAAGAAGCAATATCATGAAAATGGCCATACTGGCCAAAGTAATTTACAGGTTCAATGCTATTCTCATCAAACTACCATTGACATTCTTCACAGAATTAGACAAAACCTATTTTAACTTTCTTGTGGAATCAAAGAAGACCCTGTATAGCCAAGGCGATCCTAAGCAAAAAGAACAAAGCTGGAGACATCACACTACCTGACTTCAAATTATACTACAATGCTACAGAAGCCAAAACAGCATGGTACTGGTACCAAAACAGTCATATGGACCAATGGAGCAGAACAAAGACCTCAGAAAGAACACCACACATCTACAACCATCTGATCTTTGATAAACCTGACAAAAACAAGCAATAGGGAGAGGATCTCCTATTCAGAAAATAGTGCTGGGAGAACTGGCTAGTCATATGCAGAAAACTGAAACTGGACCCCTTCCTTACACCTTGTACAAAAATTAACTCCAGATAGATTACAGACTTAAATGTGAAACTGAAAACCATAAAAACCCTACAAGAAAACCTAGGCAATACCATTCAGGATGCAGGCATGGGCAAAGACTTCATGACACAAACGCCAAAAACAATGGCAACAAAAGCCAAAATTGACAAATGGAATCTAATTAAACTAAAGAGCTTCTGCACAGCAAAAGAAACTAGCATCAGAGAGAACAGGCAACCTACAGAATGGGAGCAAATTTTTGCAATCTACCCACCTGACAAAGGTCTAATATCCAGAATTTACAAGGAACTTAAAGATATTTGTAGGAAAAAAAAAACCATCAAAAAGTGGACAAAGGATATGAACAGACACTTCTCAAAAGAAGACATTTACACAGCCAACAAACATATAAAAAATGCTCAACAGCACTGATCATCAGAGAAATGCATATCAAAACCACAGTGAGATGCCATCTTACGCCAGTCAGAATGACAATTATTGAGAACTCAGGAAACAACAGATGTTGGTGAGGCTGTGGAGAAATAGGAATGCTTTTACACTGTTGGTGGGAATGTAAATTATTTCAACCATTATGGAAGACAGTATGGCGATTCCTCAAGGATCCAGAACCAGAAATACCATTTGACCCAGCAATCCCGTTACTGAGTATATACCCAAAGGAATATAAATCATTCTACTATAAAGATAAGTGCACACATATGTTTCTTGCAGCACTGTTTACAATAGCAAAGACATGAAAGCAAACGCCCATCAATAATGAGACTGGATAGAGAAAATGTGGTACATATACACCATGGAATACTATGCAGCCATAAAAAGGAATGAGATCATGTCCTTTTCAGGGGCATGGATGAAGCTGGAAGCCATCATCCTCAGCAAACTAACACAGAAACAGAAAACCAAACATCGCATGTTCTCACTCAGAAGTGGGAGTTGAACATTGAGAACATATGAACACAGAGAGGGGAACAACACACACCAGGGCCTAGTTGGGGGTAGAGGGTGAGGGGAGGGAATTTATAGGATGGGTCAATAGGTGCAGCAAACCACCATGGCACACGTATACCTATGTAACAAACCTTCATGTTTCCCCATTTTTTTAGAAGAAGTAAAGAAAATAAATAAACTGTGGCTTGGAGGTATATTTGCCACAATGGGGTTTTCATTTAAAGAAGTCTGCACATATCCTACACCAAGCAGGTAATACAATTCATATTCATAGAAATTGTCATTGAAGTATAATCACAGTGGAAAGTCAGCAACTCATCACCCATTCTCTAAAAGCTTCTCTCCAGTATCCTCTCCTTGTGTTCCTTTCACTTACCCAAGTACTTCACCATGTAAAGTTACTCTAAGAACAGAGTTTAAAGCATGGTCATCACAAAGTTGAGTGTGAACAATAGGTGAGATCCCTAATGAATAGTTACACCCCCTTTAAGAAGTCTAAACAATTCCTAGATCAAGTGGAAGAAAAAAAGATTTGGCTTATCTTCTCTTAAAAAGGTCTTAAAGATCCAGTCCATACAGTTTTCATATGGTTGAAAGCAAGTTGATTTGAAGAGTGATTTAACCAATCACTCTTTAACCAATGTTAAGGAAAAACATAGTAAGATCAAAATTTAACCAGTGTTAAGGAAAAACATAGTAAGATTGAAACTGCACGGTCCCAGAAGCATGCCTTTAAAGTCTTATTTTTGTCAGTCTATAGACTTTAGACTTTTATTTATTTATTTATTTGACAGAGTTTCGCTCTTGTCACCCAGGCTGGAGTGCAATGGCATGATCTTGGCTCACTGCAACCTCCGCCTCCCAGATTCAAGTGATTCTCCTGCCTCAGCCTCCCCAAAGTAGCTGAGAGTACAGGCGCCTGCCACCACACCCAGCTAATGTTTTTGTATTTTTAGTTGAGACAGAGTTTCACCATGTTGGCCAGGCTGGTCTTGAATTCCTGACCTCAGGTGATCCACCCCCCTCCGCCTCCCAAAGTGCTGGGATTACAGCCATGAGCCACCGCACCTGGCTAACTTGAGACTTTTAAAAGCTCATCAAACAACTCAGTTACTGTTTTTTACATTTGAAAAAAAAAAAAAAATGAAGCTTTTTCTAACTTTAAAGTTCTTTGATAATATGGTCTTTTTCAGTTTTAACTCTTTAATAAAGATTCCCCATCTAAACACTTATTTATTTCTAAATTCCTAGGAGTAAATAGATAGTTGATTATTTGAAACTTTCACTGATTGGGTCCTTTCCACTCAAATAAAGCCAACTGATCCACAGAAATGTACTTAAACTGTCCAGAAGGCAGATTTAAATGTCTCCCTACAATCGTTGTATAATAATATATCTTTCATAAAATTCTCTGTAAAATTGGTTACTAGGAGGTCTTAAGTGTTCCATAAGGCTAAATACGTTAAAGAAGTAAAATATGTATTTCGTTGTTTGGTTTTTATATGTTTTATTTTTATTAAGCTCTTTGCTAGAAAAAATATGTTTCTACAAATAGTGTGCACACCATACTGTGTATCAAAAGTGAGTTATTTTGGCAAGAACAGAATCCTCATTATCAGTTAGCACTTCCCAGTAAATTTTCAATAATATTAAAATTATCTATGGATACATTTATGATACTGTCTTTGTTCGCTTTTTATAATTTAAAGCCACTAGAAATTGTTTTCAAGTATATATATATAAATATTTGAGAATTACTTTATTAGTACTTTTTGTAACCTAAAGATCTGTTTCAAGTCCCACTTGTCTTACCTCTTCAATAATAGGCGATGGGTGATGTATTGTCATTTTTGCAAGCCCAAATGTTTCACATTTGTGAAAGCAAAATTGTGACCAGGAGAATTTGTGATGTGACTTTATATAAAAATATATGTGTGTAAATAACTGTGTGTGTATATATACACATATATATTCATATATGTACACACATATACATATGTGTGCATATATTGTGTATGTGTGTGCATGGTGTGCATACATATATATGTGTGTGTGCATGTATATATATATCCACCCATCTTTCCACTCACCCATCCATACATCTATTAATTTAGCTTGCTATCTTCCTGTATACAGTATTGCTACAATGATAAAATGGAATTTCAAAAAATTTAGAATTCAAAAGATCCTAGGAGGTAACTTGGAGACAAAGAATTTTATTCCCAGAACTCAAACACTCCAAGAGAGAATCAGTAGTGAGAACCCAGTGGGAAAATAATCCACATGTACTGATTTCATTTTCATTCCCCAGCGCTACACTGTCTTTGCACAGATATTTGGCATAAAGATAGATATATACTGAACCTTAGAAAATAATGTCAGTACTGAAACTACTTTCTGTGCTGAACATCCTGCTGTCAACAAGATTCTCATTTGAGTTTTGAAATTTACTGATGATTACTGTCAGTCCCACCTCTACCTCCTGTCTCTCCTCCTAGGCATTTTTCAATATGAGGAGGACTTCCTGTCAGATATCAATCAGTTCTTCCAACCAAAATTATTAAAATATTGTCTTTAAATCAGAGAAAATTGATGTTTATGTCAAAGACAGCTTTGCTGACTCACATACAAAAATTGCAAATAGCATTTGACTGCTCTATCCTCAGCTATATGATAACTAGGTAAGTGGAATATTTTTTCTACCATAATTGTGTTTTATGGCAAGACACAGGTACTAATTCCATGCAGTACATGCCTAATGTAATGATAAATAGATGGTCCCTAGCATAGCTAAACACTTTAAAGAAATTTCTTTCTCAAGTAAGAAATTTACCGGTTTTAAAAAATAAATAAGTAAAAGAGTTTTGATCCGCCCCTGTCATCCCCAACTGAATTAGTTCCATGATTTCTTTTTTCTTTTTTCTTTTTTTTTGAGATGGAGTCTCACACTGTTGCTTGGGCTGGAGTACAATGGCACAATCGCTGCTCACTGCAACCTCCACCTCCCGGATTCACACGATTCTCCAGCCTCAGCCTCCCAAGTAACTGGGATAACAGGTGCACACCACCACACCTGGCTAATGTTTTGCACTTTTAGTAGAGACGGGGTTTCACTTTGTTGGCCAGTCTGCTCTCAAACTCCTGACCTCGTGATCTGCCCGCCTCGGCCTCCTAAAGTGCTGGGATTACAGATGTGAGCTACCGTGCCCAGTCGATTTTCATTCTTTATGTTTCCTGCTCATCTACTTCCCAAAGACCAGGTCATATCTGATTACCTTACAATCTATGAATATATTTTTGTGTGTGTGAGGAGTGGGTCTGCGGTAGGAATAAAGTTTGCCTATAGTCATTTTCTCTGATGCTCTAAAATTATTCTAAACTCCTCTAATAAAAACTTACAAAGAAACCAGATAAATGTGCATATGGATATGAATATGAACTAGGAAACATCCAGAGGCCTTGGAAAACCCTAAGAGGAGAAGGAATAACTCATGATATGTGGAAATGCAAGTGAGATAGGTGAGCTGGAAAATATATCATCAGTATAAGCCTTAGATATATTTTGCATAATTGAATAACATTCTTTACAAATAAAAAGGTGAGTGTTTTAATTAAACTTGACAAGTGACAATTAAGTTAAACATAATCTTTTGTTTGCAATCACTTTGACTGGGGACAGAAGGAAATTAGAAATTAAAGTTTGTTGGCCGGGCAATGTGGCTCACGCCTGTAATCCCAGCACTTTGAGAGGCAAAGGTGGGCAGATCATGAGGTCAAGAGATCGAGACCATCCTGGCCAGTGTGGTGAAACCCTGTCTCTACCAAAAATACAAAAAATCAGCTGGGTGTGGTGGCATGCACCTGTAATCCCAGCTACTCAGGAGGCTGAGACAGGAGAATCGTTTGAACCAGGGAGGCAGAGGTTGCAGTGAGCTGAGATTGTGCCACTGCACTCCAACCCGGCAACAGAGCAAGACTCTGTCTCAAAAAAATAAAAATAAAATAAAAAATAAAATAAAAAATTTTAAAAAGCTTGTTAGAAGCCATACTGTGATTACCAACATCTATATGAAGATACACCCTCCAAAAATATCTCCTGTTTATTGTTTCTTTGTTAGAAGAGCTCTTGATTTTAATAATGATGCTACAGAGAATATAATTATTTTTCAATCATATGTTCCCCGGTCAACAATTTTGCAGAAGTAAAACATACTTGTATCTCTAAACTCAAGATAATTTTCATAACACAATGGTTGGGGAAAATCTTGATTACATTCCAACGACATTTGGTAAGACTTCCAAATCTTGTGTAAATATTTTGAAGAGCCTGCAAAGTGTCATAGAAAGGAATGTGAAACTCTGATATTACTGGGGTTGAGAGAAGTCATGTTACTGCAAACAAAGCAATATTTGTTAACATTAAATTTGTTAATAGATTGTTAGATGATTGGGAAATGATGTTTTTAAATATATACATAGAAACGTAATAGGTTTTTAAAACATTTGTTTTATTCCATTTCAGGATATTTGTTGGGGTTGTTGGCAAAACATTAACATTTTACAATATGAAATAGTAAGAAATAGCTTCCTGGTTAATATTTTTAATCGACTTTATATTTCAGAACTATTTTAGGTTCACAGCAAAATTGATAGACAGTATAGAGTTTTCCCATATGTCCCCTGCTCCCACACATGCATAGCCTCCCCCATTTGGTACATTTGATACAATTGATGAACTCACATTGACACATTAGTATAAACAATATGACTCCATAGTCCAGAGGCCATAGTTTATATTACGGTTTACTTTCGGTGTTGTAAACAATATGGGTTTGGACAAATGTATAATAACATGAAGCCACTGTGAAAAGAAAAATTTGAGACAAATTTAGCTGCATTTAATTGAGCAAAGAATAATTCCAGAATTAGACAGCCCTCAGAACCAGTAAAGAGTCAGAAAGCTCCACTGAGCAATGTGGGCAGGCAGTATAAAACAGAAGGGAAGAGAAGGGGAGGGGAGGGGAGGAAAGAGGAGGAGAGGGGAGGGGAGGGGAGGAGAGGGGAGGAGAGGGTGAAGGAGATGTACAGACAACTTGATTGATTTTAGCTGGGCATTTGCCTTACATGTACACGGCCTGATCAATTGACCGCCTGTGATTGGCTGAAGCTCAGCTGCTCTCATTGGCTGAGACTCAGCTATTGGTTACAAGAATAGATTCTTAAGATAGGTTGAAGTATGTTTACATACTAAGTTAGGTTGCAGTTTGCTATGTAGGGATTCAAAGTATGAAGTCAGCTTTAGGTCAAACTTAGTTTAACAGCATCATTATAGTATCATACAGAGTAGTTTCACTGCCCTAAGCACACCTGTGTTCCTCTATTTCCTGGTTAATATTTTGATACAAATTGTCTTATGATCATGAATAGATTCCTAATGTTAAACAGGAGATACTTTTACAAATAATATTTTGTTTACTTTGTTTTACAGAAATATCATCTTTACCACAACACCTTGATTTAGTTATCATTACCATTTGCAAATAAGGGAACTGAGGCTAAGAGAGGTTAAATAACTTGCACATGGTCACATAGCTCATAAGTGGAGGAGATCAGAATCCAATTCGATAGCTCCAAAAGTTTTAAATATATAGGAGTACTAAGTTCAACTAATCAAATATTTATTAAATTTCTACTGTATGTAACATTTGCTATTAGGCATTATGGAGGGCAAAGAAAAATACCTGGGGTCAGGTGCAGTGGCTCACATCTGTAATCCCAGTGCTTTGGGAGGTCAACGGTGGAGGATCTCTTGAGGCCAGGAGTTTGAGACCAGTCTAGGCTACATATGGAGACTCTAAATCTACAAAAATAATTTAAAAATTAGCCAACCATTGCGGCACATGCCTGTAGTCCTTGCTACTCAGGAGGCTGAGGTGGGAGGATCACTTGAGACCAGGAGTTTGAGGCTGCAGTGAGCTATGTTCATGTTAATGCACTCCGGCCTGGGTAATGGAGTGTTTCTGCATTACTGGAGTTTCCAATCAAGTAGAAGGCAAGTGCACACATTTCTTTATTATAAAGGTCTAAAAGGAGATTTAAAAGTTAGGAAGATGAAAAATAGCAAGTACTTATGCAAACAGGAGTTTTGTTAGTCATCTTGATGAAAACTATATTTAATATAGGACTTGAAGAATATAGATCTTGCAAAGGGATTTGATATGAGCTGGGGCATAAAGGGTAGGACATTGCAACCACAGCCTATAATGAGAACAAAGGTCTGGAAGCAATGGTGTCATATCATGGAGATGTAGACATGCAAATCCTCGGAAGCATCTTCCTTTTTTCTTTCCTTCTTTTCTTCCTCTCTTCCCCCATTTATTTATCTACCCAGAACGTATTTATTTAATATCCACTATGTTTCAGGAACTGAACAGTAAAACACAGGTTGATCCATTCTTAGCATACACACATTTTTTTTTTTTTTAATTGGAGGAAGAGATAGGGATCTGTGATAGAGAATAGCAAACAAAATTTTATTTTAGATGAGCTGGTCAGGAAGGTCTCTTCATGGAAATGGCATTTAAGCTGAGACATGAAAGATGAAAATGCAGTAATATTGAGAGAATCAGAATGAAATTAGGAAGGACTTGCACATTTTCTTTCATTCTATATGCAATAAGCTTTCAAAGATGTTTGAAGAGTCTGATGGTTAATACTGAGTGTCAACTTGATTGGATTGAAGGATGCAAAGTATTGTTCCTGGGTGTGTCTGTGAGGGTATTGCCAACAGAGATTAACATTTGGGTCAGTGCACTGGAAGAGGCAGACCCACCGTCAGCCTGGGTGGGCACCATCTAATCAGCTACCAGTGTGGCTAGGATAAAATCAGGCAGAAGAATGTGGAAGGACTAGATTGGCTCTCTCCCGACCTTCATCTTTCTCCCATGCTGAATGCTTCCTGCCCTCGAACATCGGACTCCAAGTTCTTCAGCTTTTGGCCTCTTAGTCTTACATAAGTGATTTGCCAAGAGGCTCTCGGGCTTTTGGCCACAGACTGAAGGCTGCTCTGTCAGCTTCCCTACTTTTGAGGTTTTGGGACTTCTTGCTTCTCAGCTTGCAGACAGCATATTGTGGGACTTCACCTTATGATCCTGTGAATCAATACTCCTTAATAAAGTCCCTTTCATACATACATCTATCCCATTAGTCCTGTCCCTCTAGAAAACTTTGACTAATACAAAGAGAGAGAGTATAGTCTAATGGAGGGAGTAGGAATTTGTGCTTGCCCTGAAAAATAAAAAGTCTCCAGGAAATGACACCATAATGGAGCCCAACCTTTCCACCTGTCGCAAATGCCACTTTTTAAAAAAAGACTATCTCCCTTTGGTCAATCTGTAGTGCACTACATTTGTTGAAGGCTTTGGGCACTAAGAACTAAGCAGAAGAGGCAACTTGATTATAGTAGAGTAGTTTGAATTTAAGCAAAATTCTGTCCTTGAAATATACAGATGTTTTTGTAAAAGAATTTGAAAATTTTGTGGGTTTCTTTGAATAAAAAACCCAGACCCTGCACCCAGTTACTCTCCTTAAGAGCTATTATGACACCTAATTAGTACCATAAAATGGAGAGTACACATGAGATAGATGTGAAGTGAACAATTGCCCACACCAGACCCTGTTATATCTGCTGGTGGAAATGCAGCTATTCCCCCTGGGTGAAAGAGGAAACCATGCTCTTTGTGACTGGAGGTTGTTGAACAAAATCAGCAACCTCACTACAACATGATCATGTAAAGTGCTGGGCCTGAAGAAGAACTAATAATAATGGTTAACCATTTATTCTCCCTAGAGCTCAGTATCCCATCCTCTCCTCCTCTTTCTACTAGGCTTAGGAAAAGCAGAAGATAGCTTTAAAGCTTGTTTTCAGGGCCAACATGTTCAACTGTACAGGCTGTGGGCTGAGTATATCTAAGGTGTGTCATTCACTTTATTGTTTCTATGAATAGTGCCTCCTGAGGTTCTATAGTGCACAACCTATGAATCTATATGTGACTTCCTGCTTGATTTGGTTTTACTCATATATTATGGGCCTTTGTGTTGATGATTCATTTTTGCATTCTATGCATTCACTCATTTTGAGTAATACAAACCTAGTTTCATCACTCAAGCCACAAAACTGGTTTTTAGCTATCTCTATGTATCTATATGTATATATAGGCAACAAGCAAATTTATATACATATAGCATATAATTGTATTTATTTCTCACAACAATACTAAGAAGAGAGTTTCTTTTTTATAAACAATGAGACATTTGCAGAGATATGAAGTAACTTCCTAGTGACCGACAGAGTTGAACCATGGCTCAGAGAACAGTGTAAGATAGCTGAAAAGTGAAGAAAGGCTAGAAGCAACACATTCACAGAGTCAGCAGTAATAGAAAACTCATCAAGAAAATAAATCTGGATAGAACCAGGAAAAAAAAAAAAGAAATCAGAAGTGGGATAAAATTTGGCAATATAATCACATTTTCATTTCAATGATTAGATGTAAGCGTAAGGAGGAGATAAAGATAATTCCCACGTCAAGGCTGTGTAAGTGGAAGGCTTAAGATATGATAACCTGAGTCTCATGCTTTGATTGAAAACAACCACCTGTATCTATCCCGTAGACCTTGTTTAAATCTAAACATATTCTTTATCACTGTAACTCTAGAAAAATGACTTGATTTTCCTTGGCCTCAATGCCTTCATCTGCAACATGAGAGTAGTGATATCTACCTTGCATGGTACTTGAAGTCAAATAAGTAAGACACTAGCAGAGTCTACAGCATTTATAGCAGCTCAATGAATAACTATTAATGTTATCATTAGTCTCTGGTATGGGAAAACGATTATATAATAAAATGATCTGTAATTCATTATTTTGAAAATCAAATAGAATGCAAATAACTTCAAATACTATGCCCTTCCTTTTTTAATTCTCACCCAGCAAAAGTTGTGCTTCAGAAAACAAAAAGAGCGTAATTTCTACTTCAATTGAAAAGTCATCTTAATAAGCTTTTTTCATCATGTGCTACCATATGCTAAATATGACCCTAAATCTTCACTACCCCTGCCATTGAAAGATAGAGTATTATCTTTTTCTTTTGAGTTTGGGCTAACCTAGTGACTTCCTTGCTCAAAAGAATGCAACAGAAAAGGTGTTCTTGAAATTCTAAGGCCAGGCCATAGGAAATATGACAGTTACCACCCAAGTCTCTTGTAATGCTCACTCTGGGGGAAGCCAGTCACTAACAATTCCAAATGCTTTGAAATTTCCAAGTTATGAGGAATCCCAACCTCCATGGAAAAGTTTCATGGAGAAAGGGAGAAAGTGTAAGGAGAGAGAGAGAACAACAGTCCACAATTTTTCAACTATACCAGCTCAAAGAGAAGATATGTGAGCGAAGAGGTCACCTTAAATATTCCAGCCCCAATAGATGTGATGTAAAGAAAAGCTTAGACAGAAGCAAAGATCCCAGACTTACAACCCAAGTTAAATCATCTATTCTTACCTCTAGCCATTGAAGCCAGCACAGCTGAAGCCCCAGTCATTGTGACACAATGATAAGCCTTTCCCAGGATGCTTTGCCTTAATATTTGGCCCACAAAGTCCTGATTATAACAATATATATTTTTTCAGTCTACCGTGGAATTTTGGAGTGGTTTTTTCACTCTGCAACAGATATCTGGGGCATATGCCTTGGGAGTTCTAATAGTTCTAAAGTCACAGAATAACTTCTACCCATATGCAGGGAAAATGAAATATCTTGCTTATTTTCATTCTTCTTTTGAGTCATAGAATCTTTTCAGGAACTTCTTTAGACTGAGTAAATAAAAGAGAATTCTTGATTTCAAAACTCCATAATTACAAGCTACAATGGAAAAGCCAAATTCTGCTTGCACATACCTCGTTGTTTCCTAAAGTCATAAACAACATCTGGGCCAAATCTGTAAGTACTTGAAACTGATTAAAAGTAGGCAATATTCCATCTTCAACCTTCTTCCCTCCAACTCAACTTTTGGTAATGCTCTAGTTAAACTCCAGGCTTCCTGGTACACCTCCAATCTCTAAAATAAATAAAGAAGAGGGATCTTCAGAAGACTTCATGTATCCACCATACAAGAGATCAAAGAAAGACCAGAGCAGCAATTGTACTGTCCAGAGGAAAAACTGCTGAAGGTACACTGCCATATCCAGAAGGAAAGTCACTGGATGAGAGAACTAAGTGTACAGCACAGTTACATTGTTGACTAGTATTGGAACCATTAAAGTCAATAAATAGGTTTCTGGAATGATGAGCCCTATGCCATGTTACTTGCATCAGAGTTGGAACTTAACCAGAGTCAAAACAGTCCAAGACCCAGAATCATTAAACTTTTAGCCCACGTCAGGGAGCACCAAACTTTTGGGGCTATTAATTGATGTGTTGTTTTCTGTGCATAAATTTTACTGTGTAGTAAGACTAACTCCTGGTCTTGGGGTATCTTGCCTACAGTTTTTATTGTAAGCTCTCTGCTCCCTCTTAGGCTAAAATGTATGGCCTCAGCATCGGATGTTATTTATTGTTGGTACTCCTGTCCACTAAGGAAAGATAGAAATATAAAAGCAATCCTGGCTCTCTGACTTTCCCTCACATCTCTCTTCTTTCTCCTTTTCCCTCTATCCAATAAATGAGCCATTTTTTTTCTCTGTCCAATATACCATCATGGTTAATCAGTTGTGCTTCTGGGTATCTCTTAATTTTTTTTTCATTTTAATATAATTCCATTGTCCTGACTCAGATCCTTGCCTTGCTAGGCTTCCTGCGGCTGCCTGCCATATATTTCTGCTTCTCCAGGACAACAATTTCTCCTCATATTCATTCTGAACGCAGCTACCAATGTTATTATTCCTAATTTGCAAATTTTATCATCTATTATCTGCCTAAAAACTTTAATATCTTTCCACTGACTTGAGAGAAAGTCCAGCCTCTGAATATGTCATAAAGGTCCTCATTTTCTTGTCTTGGTCTGACAATTTAGCTAATCTCTTCACACTTTATACACCAGTAATTAAAACCTGCTATCCTTATTGTTTACAACTGTTAGCAGTTGCTGTTCTCACTGTCAAGAATGTTTAGTTCCTTTCACTCACTTAGAAAAGCTCCTATTCATTCTTGAAAACCCAAACGTATACATGACCTCATCAGTGAAACCTGTTTTCTCTTCCCCCACCAAATTAAATCACTCTCCCTTCAAAATTCTAAAACTACACACATATGGTGCTTCTGTGTAGCTCAACTGTTTGTTACACATTAATGATGAATCAGTTCTTTAAAAGGCATCCATACTTGTATCCAGAACATCAAATAATATGTCTGACATTTAATAAGCAATAAATACTTGAATTAGCTATTGAATTGAACTGAGTACTCTCGAGAACACTAATGATTGTTAGGGTTCCCTGAATCAGGAGTACAAATTCATCTTGGATTTTTATACTGCTGCTAGTCTTGATTGAGGCAAGATGATCATTAAGTTTAAAACAGACTTCCCTCTGTGAAGAAAATATCTGCAGTTAGAAATAATAAATAAACTCACAAGTCTGTAAAGGAAACTGGGTGGTCTGGTGGTTTTGTTCTCACCCAAAGACCTGCTGAGATTTGATTCAGAGGGGGAAGATTGATTTTCTTGCTTAAGTTAAACGAGGCATCAAATAAATGTCAAAACCATGATATAGACTTAGATTCTTCACTCTCACGCCAATAAAGTTACTATCCCTCCATCTCCCTTAGAACAAATGCAAGAAAGCCTGCTGTGGGCCCTGAACAAAACAGTGACTGTATATTTACACGGTTCCTTAAACTTCCAAACTGTGTACTGAAAGTGAATAAATGCCCTGTAATTAAATAGACACATGTAAACGTTATTTTCATCAACAATGGCTTTATATTTTAAGAGAAGTATTCTTTTTTTCCATCCAGAATTTAGTCACAATGCTTTATATCTGAAATATGTTTAAACATAAACATTTAATAATTAAAACTAAGATTAGAAAACCTTATGGTATTAGCAAACACTTATTATAAAGTTAAAGAGCTACATTTATATCAACCCAAACTAAACTTCCAGTTAAAGAGATACATTAATATCAACCCACACTAAACTTCTAGGACTTTAGAGGGGAAAAAATAAAAAATGACAAAATGTAAAAGATACACAAAGTACTTATTTTAGCTTTGTACCAGTGAAGGTAACAGTCTATTGTACTAATTAAAGATTGAAATAAGGAAAGCAATGAAAGGATAAAACTTTTCAACTGATACAACAAGCTGTCTGTTATGCTGGTTGAACTCATGGGCAAATACTACTACTGCGCATTTCCACTGAATGAGACAGATTTATTTTAACACTGTCCCCACTGGTTTTGTTCACTAAGACCATGAAAATTGTAGCATGCACATGTACACTTGAGTTGAGAGTCAGGAGACTTCTTAAAGTGTGCGTTCCTGTCCCCTGTTTCAAAAGATTATTAAGTAGTTGGAATAGGTTGGAACCAGAAATCTCTATTTTACAAATTGAGTTGAAGATTCTGATGTGGAAATTCCTCATTCAGAACTTTCAGAAACTCTATTTTAAGTAGGCAGAGTTTCAGGGCCTATTTTGTGCAGAATAAACCTGGTATATTCTTGTTGTCCTATACCCTTGTCTCTCTCAAAACTTTCTGGCTTAGTGATAACCTGTATGACATATTTGTCCTATTAGTCTTAGGACACAAATACATCTTTCCATAAGTTTAAAGATTCTATAGACTTTAAACCAGTTCAGAAACCAGAGAAACAGTTGACCCTTTAAAGGGTACAGGGACAAAACAGCTTGGCCCAATTAGAGAGGTATCTAATCTTCCAGAAGCACCAGAAGAATTGCCACTTTCTCCTTGGAATCAATTGTGCCAAACAGACCTCATTAAACCAGTTAAAATCACTTACATTGGTTTTCATTAGCATCTACCCACACTCCTGGAATTTGACTTGAGCTGAGCTAGCCTTTCCTATATGAAAATTTGATGAGCTATTTGAATCGCAGTATTCAATTTCTGTTTTCTCACCTCTTTTGAACACATCTTTAGGCTTTTCTCCCTTATGAGAAGATTATTATGCACAAGAACCAGGACATAATTTATATGATTTCTCTATAACAGCAAATCTCTATTGCAATTCCAAGAAATTCACAAGTGCTTTGGAATTAGTGCAATGAGTATGTGATCTCATATTTATTTACTACTAGTGCTGTCTTCATACTGATAAATTGTCTACACAAGAAAACATTTATACTGTTCAACTGTCTGCAGATAATTTTTTTCTTTGCAACTTTAATATTAGGTTGAAGGGGTACATGTGTACATTTGTTACATGGGTAAATTGCTTGACATGGGGGTTTGGTGTACAGATAATTTTGTCACCCAGGTAATACCCAATAGTTAGTTTTTCAATCCTCACCTTCCTCCCACTTTGCAATCTCAAGTAGGCCTCAGTGTCTATTGTTCCCTTCTTTGTGTCAATGTGTACTCCATGTTTAACTCCCACTTACAAGTGAGAATATGCAATATTTGGATTTCTTTTCCTGTGTTGGTTTGCTTAGGATGGAGCTCCAGCTCCATCCATGTTTCTGCAAAGGACATGATTTCATTCTTCTTTATTGTTATGTAGTATTCCATCATACATATGTACCATGTCTTCTTTATCCAGTCCACTGTTGATGGACATCTTGGTTGATTCCACGCCTTTGCTATTGTGAATAGCAGTGTGATGAACGTACGCATGCATATGTCTTCATGGTAGCATGATTTATTTTCCTTTGTGTATATACCCAGTAATGGAGTTGGTGGTTCAAATAGTAATTCTATTTTAAGTTCTTTCAGAAATCTCCAAACTACTTTCTACAGTGGCTGAATTAATTTACATTCCCACCAGCAGTGTACAAGCAATCCCTTTTCTTCATAACCTTGCCAGCTTCTGTTATTTTTTTGACTTTTCATTAATAGCCATTCTGACTGGTGTGAGATGATATCTCCTTGTGGTTTTGATTTGCATTTCCCTAATGATTAGAGATATCGAGCATTTTTTACATACTCTTGGTGGCTGCATGTATGTCTTCTTTTGAGATGTGTCTGTTCGTGTACTTTGCTCATTTTTAATGGGGTTGTTTGGTTTTGCTTCATTTGTTTAAGTTCTCCATAGATTCTCATGTTAGGCCTTTGTCAGGTTCACAGTTTCCAAATAATTTCTTCCATATATCAAATGAACAAAACTTCTGCCATAGAAAGTTTGGTTCCGTTTCAGAATGGTTGGCTGGTATCAGCATCCATACTTATTTTTCATTACCCTTTACTCTCTAAAGAAGACTTAATTTCATATGATTACTTAGCATTCCTGATTTGATCTACTTCTGTCTACACCTGTCTCACTTAGTTAACATATTTGTATAGTGTTTCTTGCCATTTAAGTTAAATTATCTGCCAAATCTTTTCCAAACTACCATTTTCTGCATTCAACACATATATCCTAACCGAGAATTTGCCTGACCTGATGCTAGGTGCTGGGGTCACAGTTAAAAAAATGCAGTGCTTATCATTAAGAAATGGGTTGAATTTTAAAGAAGGCGAAAGAATAAATACATAATGACCCTCTGTGTGGCAGATGCTCTGAGAGAGATTCAGACACATGGTGTAATGGAATGATGTAGGAAGAGCAATCCTTACTAATAAAAGGTCAAATCTCCTTAAATTTACATGATATCTGAATTATATATTATAGGACTAGTAGCAACTCACCAATGAAATGAGGGCATGAATTTTATTCTAAGCCAAGTAAAGAATGCATGCCACAATAGAGATGCATAAAAGAGCTTCGAAAATTCAGGGATCAGTAAGCAAAACATTTTGGCTCAATCATCATGGTCTGAGGTAGAAGATGTAGAGGTCTGAGTACTTCAGCAAAAGATATAAAGAGATGGAGCCACAGAGGTAATAAGTGGCCTTGTCTATTATGCCTAAGAGCTGAACTAGATCTGCACAACTCACACTCCATGTGATTTTAGTAATAGGAACAAAATGATTTGATTTTTAGAGTTATCATACTAGCAGAGGTGTGAAAAATAGATTGTAGCAAAGTTAATTGTCCCACTTATGGAGTGGTGGCATTAATTAGGTGAAACATATATAAAGTCCTGAAATACAGCTGTGGTAGTTGGATATGTACTGTATGGATACAGATTCAAGAAATAATAAAGAAGCAGGATCGAGCAAATTTGGTGATTGCTTGGAAAATTTAAAGATAGTCCTAAATATATAATTTAGGTGACTGTATGGATCACGGGAGACTCCACTATTATAAGAAATGCAGTATAAATAGTTTGTCACAGTAAAGAGAGAGATGATAATTCAGATGGGATGCCTGAGAGCTGAGATTCCACAGTCAATTTTTAGTGGCAATGTCAATATACCTGTAATAAAATATCAAGTATGCTTCTAAAATTAGACTTAAGATGCTACTTGAAGTCAAAGAGGTACAAAGTATTTCCTGTAAAAGTATGTTCCATCGTAATAGAGGAGGAAGATGGATAGAATCCCTTGCAACCGGAGTAGTTACAAAGGAGAAAGACGGAAAGGACAGAGCAAAGATAACCAAGACAGGGAAAAAAGAGGTAAAAAGAGAATAAACATTTTTTAATAACCCTATATTTCTCCCCTACTCACCCAACAGAGCCTCTGGGGAAGAGCTAAGCAGCCATTTTCTTCAGCTGAGTACAGTTTGATGTTATGTCAATAATAGTAGCTAATGCAGCAATTACCAGGTACTAGGCACGACTCCAAGAACCAAACATATCTTAACATAGTCAGTCTTTTCAATAAATATATAAAGAAAGTATATTACTTTCCCTTTTTATATATGAGAATGTCGCACAACTAGCAAATGTCAGGCATGAGATTCAAATTTTGGCCCTCTGTCTCCAGGGTCTGTGTGTTTGACAGTTAAAGGATACTACTTCTTCAGTTTGAATATCACTTATGTAACGTAAACACATTGTACCTACAGGAGAAACAAGGCCATGAGACGTTTAGTGACGTTTCCAATGTCACAGTGCATTGTAGTAGCAGAGTTAGATTTAAAACCAATTTCAAGAACTCCTACTAGAGTATTGTGGCCTAATGAGCTACCATGCAAATGAAATGTGAAGACTAGCAGTCTTTACTTTTTTTTTTAATCCTTGTTATTTATTATTGTATTAAATAAAAGTCATTTGTTTTCACATTTTCAACTTCTTCCTGAGATTTGTTTTTTCTTTTAAGTCCTTTGAGTGTCTCTCCCATTCTACCAAAGCAATGTTGCTTTCCAAATTATCCTGCAAAAATATATGTTTCAATTTATGTTTCAATTTATCTAACAGTGGACATTAATTAAAGATGCTTTATTGAAGGATGAAATGCAGAAATAAATGAAAGAGTAGTGTTGAAAGTGAACAGTGCATATGTAATGAATGAAGGAATAAATTAACAGTTCAACATAATGCGGTTAGTAAGTGCCAGAAAATGATTCCATCTAATGGAACAAAAACTATTCTTCCACTTAGGGAAAGTGAAGTATATTTTGTTCCCTAGAGCATTCTCATAAATGTTAGCTATTGGACACTTTAAAAATAATATGATAGGATGATACTTCACATGTACACATATAGTCATTTATAACTCTTGCTGGCCTTATAATATGTGTGTGCATATGTCTATGTATATTTTCCCACAATAGTTATGATGATACAAAGACACATACATGAACACAGCTTTGCATAGTATTCAATTTGTAGTTAATAGAAGCAAAAGAAATACAAAGATTTCTAATATATATATGTATATATAAAATCAATGTTTGATTGTATATTTAAAAAGAACAAACACTTTTGAAATAATGATTATTAAAAATGGGATTTGGAAGTTTCAGTTTTGATTTTACAAAAGTATTTACTTTTATTTCTTGCCTGACCATAGCATTACCAAAACTTTTTAGAAGATACTATTAAAAGTGTAATATATCCTAAATTCTACTTTATAATCTTTTTATTGTTGGAATTGATGAGATAATTGTAGGAACACATATGCTCATGTGCTATTTCACAGCTGTACAGAAACTCTGGGATCCTACAACTTGAAGTTTTGAAGTGTACAGTGTTCCCACAGTACCCATGGGGAATTTGTTCCACGAACTCCCACAAATACCAAAATTTCGTGGATATTCAAGTCCCTTACATGAAATGGCGTAGCATTTGCTTATAGCTTACACACATCTTCCTATGTGCTTTAAACAATCTCTAGATTACTTATAATACCTAATACAAGTGCTACATAAGTAGTTCTTATACAGTATGATTTTAAAATTTGTGTTATTTTTATTGTTGTAGTTATTTTTATTGTTTCTGGAATATTTTTCATCTGTCATTGGTTGAATTCATGGATACTGAGTCTGAGGCTATGAATGGTCAACTATATTTTTCTTCTTCTGTGCAATTGTTTTGTGGTATGCAATACTTTCCATGAGATTTAATGTAGTAGAGCAGAGAATGAGTGGCAATCCTAACGGGAAGTCTTGCAAAACGCTTTAAATTCTACATATATGGAAAACAAACAGCTGAAGCCTAGGAGATGAATCAAGTTCTTTAAAAGACCAAAAAAACCAAAGATAAATAGGTACAGATGTGTGTTAGACAAACAGCTTGACCAAATTTGGTTCTTGAGAAACACACACATGGTTGATATTAAATAGCCCACCAGTGCACTGACACTCTGAAAGTAGGCCATGATTTCTAAATAATCTCACTCTATTTTATATCAATTAGTAAACCCTTCCAGGACAAAACAAATTTGCTACAAAATAGCTGTGTGTAGAGAACGGTTGAAGAAGCTTTTTTTCACCTTACATTTTGACAGAAAAGGTCAATAGTACTTCTGATAGATAAGCTGCCCGGGGGAATGCAAAGGGCTTACATACTTGAACAAGTGCAAACTGTTGTCAACGTGCCAGCCATGGGTATATTCCATGTTACTGGACAGAAAACAGTCCTAAAAGAAACATAGATGGTATCTTCTGTTTCTTGTAATGATAAAGATACAGTTCACTTTACCAAATAAAAAAATAGTATTGAAGGAGTGGCCTCCATATATGAGAAAAGGAGAGCGAATCACCAACCACATTAATTCCTGTTAATTCTTCTCAAAAGTATGCATATTTCAAAGCATCGTGTTGTACACCATAAATGCATGCAATTTTACTTGTCAATTTAAAAATAAAGTTAAATAGAAAAAATAGAAATGCATTTTGGTGCAAAGAGAGCCATGAAAACAATTACAAACTTTCTGACATGAATGATCTGCAAGAGAATCTCTTTCATAAAGTTATTCAATTAGTTGCACTGGAAATTTTAAATTAAAAGAGCTAATGTTAATGAAACTGTTAAAAGTTTTTAGGAACCTGCTGAATTATATATCTAGCAAGAGGTGGACGAGGAAGTCAAGTATTTAAGTAGAGTCATCCTCAGACTTTAGTATGCATGAGAATCACCCAGCGAGAAGTAAAAATCCGGTTTATCAGTCCATAGCCCCCAGACCAATTAAATAAAAACCTCTTTCAGTGATACCCAGGCATTACTATTTTTAAAACTTCCCTGGTAATTCCAATGTGCAGTTGAGTTTAACAACTACTGTTTTAGTACAGTTGAAAGGTTTCTTTTAGTGATTTTCTGGTACAGGTTAAAGAAAGATTAAATGTTACATCAGGTCAAAGTGAGTTAGGTGTCTTAAAGCATTTCCCTAAGGCTTATGTGTCCCCCCCCTCTTTTTTTTGTCTTTCAAGTAGGATGATGATACATACCCCATTAGGTATCTGTGAAACTTAAATTAAGGTTAACATACACAGTAATTGAAACCTGGCAGTTACTAAGGCGTGTAATTATTTTCCTCCTCTTCATACATTTATACTGCCGCTCATGAAAGTGGTTTCATTATATTTGTCCTTAATTTGTTTCACTTCCTCTTCTTTTCTTCTCGTTCCTCCTTCACCTCACTTAAGCCCTCCTCCACGTGCATTTTACCTTTTCTCCCCTTTCTTTCTGATTTTATGTTCTGCATTTGCCCTTCTTTCTCTGCTTAAGTTCAGTGTCACTGATGGAACTTTGAAATGAAGACTTTGAGAACTTGTCTTCAGGTATTCTGTGATTGTTTCAGGTATTTTAATCCCAAATTCATATTGGTTTTACTTCCGCAGATCGCATTTTTCTTCCTCCAGCTTTCGTGACAACCAATCCCCAAAGAACACAGACAAATTATTTCCAGTATAAGCTTTGGCCACTGGATGGTGCTCAGGGTACATATTCGGTGTTCCATGCTTAAGTTACTGGATCCTACTGAGTTAAAATGTATCCAGAAACCATACAACATTTAACTTTTGAGAAGGCGCTGGTAAGATGGGGAGACTTAATTTGAGGGAAGTATACCTGAGTATAATATCAGCTATGATATTCGAAGGTCAGTACCACCCAGAAGGTTAAAGATGTATGGGTCCTATATCCCACATATACAAATAGAAATGACTTGGGCTGGGCATAGCAGTTCACGCCTGTATTACCAGGACTTTGGGAGGTTGAGACAGGAGGATTTCTTGAAGCCAGGAGTTTGAGACCAGCCTGGGCAACATGGTGAAACCCCGTCTCTACAAAAATATAAAAATTAGCCAGGTTTGGTAGCTCATGCCTGTAGTCCCACCTACTTGGGAGGCTGAGGTGGGAGGATCACTTGAGTCTAGGTGGTGGAGGCTGCAGTGAGCCATGATCACACCACTGCACTCCAGCCTGAATGATGACCTGATACCCTCTCTCAAAAAAAAAAAAAAAAAAAAAAAAAAAAAAAAAAAAAAAGAATTGGCTTGGTGGTAATAGTAACATAGCTAAGAGTTGGGTCTTTGCAGTGTTATTTCTGTGATAACACATGTGGATTTTGGAATAAAATGGCTACATTCAAAACCCTTGACCTCATTTTGCTACTGCTATCAGTTAGGATATTTAATAGTGCTACATAGCAACCATACTGCTGCTCAAAAAAGAGTGGCATACATTTTCAGTTTAGATTTAAATACAGAATTTTTGTTTTCTATAAATAGTTTTACAAGACCTTATGCATGGGTTCAGAAAAGAAAAACTGATGATTAACAAAGGAACTAAACAGAAGACTATCAATCAGAGCAAGCCTGGTGAGCTGAAGTGAACTGAAGTCACTGGAGAAATACAGCCTAGGAAGTATTTCTAGGTCTTATGCCTGCACTATAAACAATGAAAAAGAAAAATGAAAAACACCGAATATTGTATTTTATTAACTTCCTTTAAAAAAGCTGCCATCCCATCATAGACAATGCTGATGCAAGATCACTGCATAATACATGGAAGCAAATTAGAGGCAGCAGGACATATGTTGGATTACAAAAGAAATAACAGCTATGTCTAACTAAAACTTGCCTAAGGCATCTTTTTAACTTCTAATGTGAGGACATAGATTTTAATATCTGATGCTACTGTATAAAGTCTCTCACTTCTTTAATTCACATTTATAATAATAAATAATAAAGTTTTCTTAAAAAATACAAAAGACAAATGAAACAAAGAGCCGGTAATTTGAAAAGACAAAACTGATAGACTGTTAGTGAGATTAACCAAGTAATAAAGACAGAAGATCCAAATAAGCTCAATTAGAAACAAAACTGAACATATTATAACTGATACCACCAAAATAGAAAAGATAATTCAAGGCTACTATAAACAACTTCATGGGCACAAAACAGAAAATCTAGAGGAGATGCATAAATTCCTGAAAACATACAACCCTCCTAGATTAAATGAGGAAGAAATAGAAACCCTGACCAGACCAATAACAAGCAGCAAGATTGACTCAGTCATTTTAAAAATGCCAACAACAACAACAAAAAGGCAAGGACCAGATGG
The DNA here is from genome assembly GCF_007565055.1 of Rhinopithecus roxellana. Classification (NCBI taxonomy): domain Eukaryota; kingdom Metazoa; phylum Chordata; class Mammalia; order Primates; family Cercopithecidae; genus Rhinopithecus; species Rhinopithecus roxellana. The sequence continues at coordinate 5,508,779 of NC_044555.1, forward strand.
ATTCACAGGTGAATTTTATCAGACATTCAAAGAACAGTTGGCACCGATCCTACTAAAACTATTCCAAAAGATAGAGAAAGAGGGAATCTTCCCTAAAACATTCTATGAGGCTAATATCACCCTAATACCAAAACTAGGAAAGGACATAACAACAACAAGAACTACAGGCCAATATCACTGATAAATATAGATGCAAAAACCCTAAACAAAATACTAGCTAACTGAATCCAACAGCATATCAAAAAGATAATACATCATGATCAAGTGGGTTTCATACCAGGAATGCAGGGATAGTACAACCACATACAAGTCAGTAAATGTGATCTATCACATAAACAGAATGTTTAAAAAATCATGTGATCATTTCAATAAATGCAGAAAAAGCACTGGATAAAATCCAGCACCCCTTATTATAAGAACCCTCAACAAAATTGGCATAGAAGGGACACACCTCAAAGTAATAAAATCTACCTATGACAAGCCCATATCCAACATTATACTGAATGGGGAACATTTGAACATATTTACCCTGAGAAATGGAACAAGGCAAGGATGCCCACTTTTACCACTTCAATTCAACAAAGTACTAGAAGCCCTAGTCAATGTGACCAGACAAGAGAAAGAGATAAAAGGCATCTAAATTTAAAAAGAGGAAGTCAAACTGTCCCTGTTCACTGATGATATGATTCTATAGCTGGACAACCCTAAAGAATCATCCAAAAAGCTCCTAGACATGATAAGTTAATTCAGTAAAGTTTTAGGATTCAAAATGAATGTACACAAATCAGTAGCACTGCTATACACCAACAAGAACTAAGCTGAAAATCAAATCAAGAACTCAATCCCTTTTACAACAGCTGTAAAAAATAAAATAAAATACTTAGTAAGAAACTTAACCAAGGAGGTGAAAGATCTCTACAAGGAAAACTACAAAACACTGCCGAAAGAAATCATAGATGACACAAGCGAATGAAAACACATCCCATGCTCATGAATGGGTAGAATCAATATTCTTAAACTGCCCATACTGCCCAAAGCAATCTATACATTCAATACAATTCTCATCAAAATGCCATCATCATTCTTCACAGAACTAGAAAAAAAAAAAAAAAACCTTAAAATTCATATGGAACCAAAAAGACGCTTCATAGCCAAAGCAATATTAAGCAAAAAGAAAAATGAGGAATCATCACATTATCCAACTTCAAATTATACTACAAAGCTGTAGTTACCAAAACAGCATGGTACTGATATAAAAACAGGCACATAGACCAATGGAACATAATAGAGAACTCAGAAATAAAGCCAAATACTTATATCCAACTTACCTTTGACAAAGCATACGAAAACATAAGGTGAGTGAAGGACACCCTATTCAATAAATTGTGCTGGGAAAACTGGAAAGCCAAATATAGAAGAATGAATCTACATCCTTATCTCTAACCTTAAATAAAAATCAACTCAGGATGGATCAAAGACTCAAATCCAAGTCCTGAAACCATAATAATTATAGAAGATAACATTGGAAAAACTCTTCTAGACATTGGCTTAGGCAAGGAATTCATGGCTAAAAACCCAAAAGCAATTGTAACAAAAACAAAAATGAATAAATGGGATCTAATTAAACTAAAAAGCTTCTGCAGAGCAAAAGAAACCATCAGCAGAGTAAACAGAGAACCTACAGAGTGGGAGAAAATATTCACAAAGTATGCATCCTACAAAGGACTAATAGCCAGCCTCTACAAGGAACTCAGATAAATCAGCAAGAAAAAACAAATAATCCCATCAAAAAGTGGGCAAAGTACATGAATACACAATTCTCGAAAGAAGATATAAACAGCCAACAAACATATGAAAAAATCCTCAACATCACTAATTATCAGGTAAATGCAAATTAAAACCACAATGAGATACCACCTTACTCTTGCAAGAATGGCCATAATTAAATAGTCAAAAAATAATAGATTTTGGACTGGATGTGGGGAGAAAGGAACACTTTTACACTGCTGGTGAGACTGTAAACTAGCAAAGCCACTATGGAAAACAGTACGGAGATTCCTTAAAGAACTAAAAGCAGAACTACTATTTGATCTAGCAGTCCCGCTACCAGGTATCTACCCAAAGGAAAAGAAGTCATTATATGAAAAAAGACACTAACATACACATGTTTATAGCAACACAATTCGCAGCTGCAAAATTATGAAACCAGTCTGCATGCTCATCAACCAACGAGTGGATAAATAAAATGTAGTATGTATACATTATGGAATACTTCTCAGCCATAAAAAGACACAAAATAATTGCCTTTGCAACAACTTGGTTGGAGCTGGAGGCCATTATTCTAAGTGAAGTAACTTAGGAATCGACAACCAAATATTGTATGCTCTCACTTATAAGCGAAAGCTAAGCTATGAGAGTGCAAAGGCATAAGGATGATATAATGGACTTTAGGGACTCAGGGGGAAGTGTGGAAGGGAGGTAAGGAATAGAAGACTACACATTGGGTGCAGCATAAAATGCTCAGGTTGGCCGGGCACGGTGGCTCACGCCTGTAATCCCAGCACTTTGGGAGGCAGAGGTGGGTGGATCACGAGGTCAGGAGATTGAGAACATCCTGGCTAACCTGGTGAAATCCCGTCTATACTAAAAATAAAAAAGTTAGCATGGCATGGTGGCAGGCGTCTGTAGTCCCAGTTACTCGGGAGGCTGAGGCAGGAGAATGGTGTGAACCCGGGAGGCAGAGCTTGCAGTGAACCGAGATCACACCACTGCACTCCAACCTGGGCTACAGAGCGAGACTCTGTCTCAAAAAAAAAAAAAAAAAAAAAAAAAAAAAGCTCAGGTGACAGGTGCACCAAAATCTCAGAAATCACCACTAAAGAACTTATCCATGAAACCAAAAAACTACCTGTACCCCAAAAACTATTGAAATAAAAACAAATTTAAGAAAAGATAAAAAATAAAGAAATTTCTGTAGTGAGACAAGGAAACTCCTGAAAAAGCCCCTTCTTGTACTTGTCTAGGGGAAGGAACAGGAGAGATCAGAATGTCTGTGATTTGGCTGCAATTTCTAAGGCCTTTTCATTTTAGTTCAAAGAGTTTAGCATGCCAAAGTACCAAACTTTTGAGGCATGAATTTCAGAGTCCTAATAATAGTCAGAAAAATGCAATTCTTCTCACCTTCAACACCTTTACTAATATATTAACTACAAGCAAAGAGGGTCCCAATACATTGTACAAAAAGGGTCCCTAAAAGTGTTATTTGCAAATATACTGATTCTTACTCTGTGTCACTTGGATTTTTCAAATGTCTAGTAGTAAAAACATATGTTCTACTAATATTAAATTAGCATTGGAACTCTAGATAGGTCCTTATTGCAATTTTAATTTTCAAATGTAGGTTTAGTAATTTTTGAGTAAACAGTACTTCTAGGCATTATTACAATTCATTGACTTTCAAATTTCTCTCTATGTTGTCCCTAAGTTTTATAGTGGTACTTCAGAAACAATGATGGGAAGTCAGGACAAGTCCCATCGTTTAGGGTTTCCAGGACGAGTATCAACTTTATATTTGCAAATTTTGCACCTTGAAATTCTTTGAAAGTTATTATCAAGAAAAAAATTTTGAAAATAACAGATAGAGACAGACACTGTGGTGGACTGAAGAGTGTCTCCCCAAAATCCGTGTCAACACAGTGCGTTGGAATGTGATCTCATTTGGAAACAGGGTCTTTGCAGATGTAATTAGTTAAAGATCTTGAGGTTAAAATCATCCAGGATTTAGGATGAGCACTAAATCTGATAACTGGTGCGTTATAAGAGAGAGAGAAAAAAAGGAGATTTGGGCATAGAAAGGCATGCAAACACAGAGGAGACAGAGACACAGGAAGAAGGTCTTGTGAAGATGGTGGCTGGGATTCAAGTTATACTATCACAAGCTAAGGGATGCCAAGGATTTCCAGCAACTACTAGAAGCTAGGATAGGTGCATGGGACAGTTTCTCCGAGCCTCTAGACAAAACCAAACTTGCCAACACCTTGATTTTAGACATGTGGTCTTCTAAACTGTAAGTGAATATATTGTTGTTCAAAGCCACGAAGTTTCTAGTAATTTCTTATGGTAGCACTGGGAAATTAATACAGATACCAAGAATAATTTTACTTCAAAAGTACCTTATCAACTCAGTAGAAAAATTAGTGAGTGGTTCCCTCATATTTTACAAAATCCTGAAACCTGCTATAGGCAGAAAAAAATAAATGTCACCCTTAATGAAGAGTATTCTGAATGATTATACAATAAATTCATTTGGCATTCCTCCCAGTGTGTCCTCTTCTGTCACTGCTGATTCTTTGGGATAGCCAGGTTCAAGGTGACTCATGACTGGTATTACTTAATGACAGTCCATAAATGGTCCTATTCACGCCTGCCAGAGACCTTTCAGGACTGGTATGAGAGCCAAAAGTCATGGGAAGGTCTGGCAGTGATTGTGTTCTGCACATCAAAGCACTTCCTGAAAGATGTAATAAGCCAAGATATTTGGGGATAAGCAGACAAATGAGGAAGAATTCCTAGTCAGAGCTAATTTGAGAGTGGGGATAAAAACTACCTGTTAAATGATTTACTACTTTTAAGCCATAGACACTATTGACTTTATTCTGCTGCAGTTTCTAAGGCCGTTTTCTGATAGTTCAAAGAGTCAGGAAGGAAGACAAAAAAGATATGTCTTGAGATTATGTGCCAGTCTTTTGCCAGTATACATGCTAATGACCTATTTCATACCTTAACCATCAAAAATCTTATTAGTGGTATCTCTGTTCTATCTTTATTTTTTCTACTACCAATATGTTCCTCATCTAATATAAAGATTTATCTTAAATATTTGTACTCAAAACCTTTTATTGGATTGCATTTGTATACACATGAAGTCCAGACATCTTAGCCACAATTCAAGATTCCTCTTGGTGTCAATTAATCTGTCTTTTCATCTTTACCTTGCACTATTCCATTAAATAATCCATGTGCACTTAAGAAACAGAGTGTGTATTGCCAAACTTACTTTACATTTACTCATATTATTCTTTATCTTACTCATTCCATACCTTCACTTGCTATAATCTCTTCATTTTCTACGTATCAAAATCGTATATCTTTTAAATTTTACACACTTCCTTGATCATCTAAGATAAATTAGTCTCTTCTTTAATAAACCCCAATAATTTTAGCATGTTATTCAAATAATACTAGACATCTCATTTGTAGGGAAAAAAAAGAAAGATCAGACTGTTACTGTGTCTATGTAGAAAGGGAAGCCATAAGAAATTCCATTTTGACCTGTACCTTGAAAAATTGCTTTGCTATTCTAATATAATATACTAATTTAAATCTCCCAATTGTTTTAAATATTCAAATTCATTCAACAGAATTATAATAACTGAACACCTTCTCCATACTAGGGATCATAAGGATAAAAAGAAATATAATAGGCCAAGCCTGGTGGCTCACACCTGTAATCCCAACACTTCGGGAGGCCAAGATGGGCAGAACGAGGTCAGGAGTTTGAGCCCAAACTGGGCAACATAGCGACACTCCATCTCTACAAAAAATATAAAGACAGTTGGGTATGGTGGCGCATGACGGTGGTCCCAGTTACTCAGGAGGTTGAGGTAGGAGGATTGCTTGTGTCTGGGTGATAGAGCAAGACCCTGTCTCTATCACATACATACATACAAACAGAAGTATAATACAGGGTTCTTACATTCAGGGAATAAATTTTAATAAATTTATTTTGAGTAGTCAGTTTGAATTGTCAATAGTAAGTTTAAATTCAGAATCCATCTCATTTCTCAGGTGGAGAAACTGAGGCTTATATGCTAGAAAGTATTTCTATCTCATGCTCTGTACCAACAAGGAGCTACTGGCTAATCAGGAGTGCTGGCATTTTATTGTCTGAGTCTATGTATTGTCTGGCAGTCTAGTATAAACATGTTTATTTGGTCTAGTATATAGGAAAAAAAAGAATCTGATTCTGTAGTGGGAGTTATAGTTTGAGTGGAATAATATTCATTCTAAGTAAAATGTAAATGCTGCTATCAATGAGAAAATAAAGCATTTCAAAGTATGAAAAAAAAAAGAAAAATTGCTTTGCTGAGATGCTGTTAATTTTTAACTTTGCCCCAGCTACTTTGTCCCAACCTTGTGTTTACAGAAACATGTGTTGTATGGAATCAAGGTTTAAGGGATATAGGGCTGTGCAGTACATGTCTTGTTAACAAAATGTTTACAAGCAGTATGCTTGATAAAAGTCGTCGCCATTCTCTAGTCTTAATAAACCAGGGGCACAATGCATTGTGAAAAGCCGCAGGGACCTCTGCCTTGGAAAGCCGGGTATTGTCCAAGGTTTCTCCCCATGTGATAGTTGAAATACAGCCTCGTGGGATGAGAAAGATCTGATTGTCCCCCAGCCCGACACCCGTAAAGGGTCTGTGCTGAGGTGGATTAGTAAAAGAGGAAAGCCTCTTGCAGTTGAGAGAGAGGAAGGCCACTGTCTCCTGCCTGTCCCTGGGAACTGAATGTCTTGGTATAAAACCCGATTGTACATTTGTTCAATTCTGAGATAGGAGAAAAACTGCCCTATGGCGGGAGGCGAGACATGTTGGCGGCAGTGATGCTTTGTTATTCTTTACTCCACTGAGATGTTTGGGTGGAGAGAAACATAAATCTGGCCTAGGTGCACATCCAGGCGTAGTACCTCCCCTTGAACTTAATTATGACATAGATTCTTTTGCTCACATGTTTTCTTGCTGACCTTCTCCCTGCTATCACCCTGCTCTCCTACCACATTCCTCTTGCTGAGATAATGAAAATAATAATCAATAAAAACTGAAGGAACTCAGAGACCGGTGCCGGTGGAGGTCCTTGGTATGCTGAGTGCCGATCTCCTGGGCCCACTGTTGTTTCTCTATACTTTGTCTCTGTGTCTTATTTCTTTTCTCAGTCTCTCCTCCCACCTGACGAGATACACCTACAGGTGTGGAGGGGCAGGCCACCCCTTCACATTGAATTTTAGGTATTTTTGAAATCATAAAATCACAGAACATTCTTTATAGAACAAATTGAGTAGTATGTCTCCAAGTATCCCTAACTTGCTTGATGAAAATAATTATCTGGGAGTGTGCTTAATGGGAGAAATTGTCCCATGAACCTGTCTTAGCTTCTAGTAGTTGCTGGAAATCCTCGGCATCCATTCGCTTATGAAAGCATAACTTGAATCCCAGCCTCCATCTACACAAGACCTGAATATAGATTCCTGGATGCTGCCTCAATTTTACTTAATCAGAGGAAGAGTCTGGACATATGTAGAGATAAGTTTATAACCATTCGAATTTGAGAAACACTAGTCCCATCTATTCCCCTTATTACATAAGTGAGGTAACTGTAATCCCTGCCTGAAGATAACCACCATGTCCAGAGATCATATTAGTAATTAGTGACAGAATGAAAATCGAGGCTAAGGTAATGTGCTCTTTCCATAGCATAACTCTCCCACATATGATTACAAGTCTTAGAGAATGAAATTGGGTCTTTATTGTTTTCTTTCTTGTGGTGTTTTGCATAATAAATTGCACATGCCATTGGAGAAGTGGATAGTGAAATAATTTTAGGGAAGTAGACTGTAGACTCTATGTCAATAGCTTCCAAATAGGTTAATAAAAACAGGCAAAAGGGAAGAGGCACAGCAAAGTGGCAGAATAGAAAACTTCATTGATTGATCACCCAGCAAGGACATGAAGTTAGCAGCTATCTACACAGAAACAACACCTTCATTAGAACCAAAAATCAAGAGAGCCCTTATAGCACCTGATTCTAACTTCATATACTGAAAGAAGCACTGAAGAGATAGAAAAACAGCCCTGAATCATGAATGCCTCTCCTTCCCAAACCCCAATAGCAGCTGTGTGGTACTAAAAGCATCTCTGGGTGCTGTGGGAGGCATAACACAACAATTGTTGGGCATTGAACCCAATGCTGTCCTTTTAGAACAGAAAGGTAACCCGGATAAAACTCAGCTGATACTCACTCATGAAGGGAGCATTTATTATATATGTATTTTTATTTTTATTTTTTAAAGTTTTTTCTGTTTTCTTTTTTAAATGTTTTTATTATACTTTATGTTCTAGGGTACATGTGCACAACGTGCAGATTTGTTACATATGTATACTTGTACCATGTTGGTGTGCTGCACCCATTAACTCATCATTTACATTAGGTATATCTCCTAATGCTATCCATCCCCCCTCTCCCGACCCCACAACAGGCCCCAGTGTGTGATGTTCCCCTTCCTGTGTCCAAGTGTTCTTATTGTTCAATTCCCACCTATGAGTGAGAACATGCAGTGTTTGGTTTTCTGTTCTTGTGATAGTTTGCTGAGAATGATGGTTTCCAGCTGCATCCATGTCCCTACAAAGGAGACGAACTCATCCTTTTTTATGGCTGCATAGTATTCCATGGTGTATATGTGCCACATTTTCTTAATCCAGTCTATCATTGATGGACATTTGGGTTGATTCCAAGTCTTTGCTATTGTGAATAGTGCCGCAATAAACATACGTGTGCATGTGTCTTTATAGTAGCATGATTTATATAATCTTTTGGGTATATACCCAGTAATGGGATGGCTGGGTCATATGGTAATTCTAGTTCTAGATCCTTGAGGAATCACCACACTGTCTTCCACAATGGTTGAACCAGTTTACAGTCCCACCAACAGTGTAAAAGTGTTCCTATTTCTCCACATCTTCTCCAGCATCTGTTGTTTCCTGACTTTTTAATGATTGCCATTCTAACTGGTGTGAGATGGTATCTCATTGTGGTTTTGATTTGCATTTCTCTGATGGCTATTGATGATGAGCATTTTTTCATGTGTCTGTTGGCTGCATAAATGTCTTCTTTTGAGAAATGTCTGTTCATATCCTTTCCCCACTTTTTGATGGGGTTGTTTGTTTTTTTTCTTGTAAATTATTTTGAGTTCTTCATAGGTTCTGGATATTAGTCGTTTCTCAGATGAGTAGATTGCAAAAATGTTCTCCCATTCTGTAGGTTGCCTGTTCACTCTGATGGTGGTTTCTTTTGCTGTGCAGAAGCTCTTTAGTTTAATTAGATCCCATTTGTCAGTTTTGGCTTTTGTTGCCATTGCTTTTGGTGTTTTAGACATGAAGTCCTTGCCCATGTCTATGTCCTGAATGGTATTGCCTAGGTTTTCTTCTAGGGTTTTTGTGGTTTTAGGTCTAACATTTAAGTCTCTAATCCATCTTGAATTAATTTTTGTATAAGGTGTAAGGAAGGGATCCAGTTTCAGCTTTCTACTTATAGCTAGCCAGTTTTCCCAGCACCATTTATTAAATAGGGAATCCTTTCCCCATTTCTTGTTTTTGCCAGGTTTGTCAAAGATCAGATGGTTGTAGATGTGTGGTATTATTTCTGAGAGCTCTGTTCTGTTCCATTGGTCTATATCTCTGTTTTGGTAACAGTACCATGTTGTTTTGGTTACTGTAGCCTTGTAGTATAGTTGGAAGCCAGGTAGCATGATGCCTCCAGCTTTGTTCTTTTGGCTTAGGATTATCTTGGCAATGTGGGCTCTTTTTTAGTTCCATATGAACTTTAAAGTAGTTTTTTCCAATTCTGTGAAGAAATTCATTGGTAGCTTAATGGGGATGGCATTGAATCTATAAATTACCTTGGGTAGTATGGCCATTTTCACAATATTGATTCTTCCTATCCATGAGCATGGAATGTTCTTTCATTTGTTTGTGTCCTCTTTTATTTCACTGAACAGTGGTTTGTAGTTCTCCTTGAAGAGGTCCTTCACATCCCTTGTTAGTTGGATTCCTAGGTATTTTATTCTCTTTGAAGCAATTGTGAATGAGTGTTCACCCATGATTTGGCTCTCTGTTTGTCTGTTATTGGTGTATAAGAATGCTCATGATTTTTGCACATTGATTTTGTATCCTGAGACTTTGCTGAAGTTGCTTATCAGCTTAAGGAGATTTTGGGCTGAGATGATGGGGTTTTCTAAATATACAATCATGTTTTAAACCCATTCTAGCCAAAGCGGAATTGTCCATTGGAGAGATTTGAACATGAGTACCTGCAAACCTTACCACCAAGGGCTACAACAGTCTATGTCTCCAAGTAAACTTGAAAGGCAGTCTAGGCCATAAAGACTGCAAATCTTAGGCAAGTCCTACGGCTGAATTAGGCCCAGAAAAGGTGGTCTGGGGGAACACACAACATACTGAGACACCAGCTGGGGCAGCCAAGGGAGTGCTGACATTGCCCCTCACCTAAACCCAGGCTACACAGTTCATGGCTCCAAAAGAAACCCCATCCTTCCACTTGGTCAGTAAAGTTGCAGCATACAAAATCAACATACAAAAATCAATAGCCTTTCTTTATGACAACAGTGAACAATGTGAAAAGAAATTTAAAAAGTAATTTTATTTACAATAGCCACAAGTAAAATTAAATACTTAGGAATTAACCAAAGAAGTGAAATATCTTTATAATGAAAACTATAAGACACTGATGGAACAAATTGAAGGGGACATCAAAAGATGGAGAAACATTCCATGTTCATGAGTTGGAAGAATCAATATTGTTAAAATGTCCATACTGCCCAAAGCAATCTGCAGATTCAATGCAATCCCTATCAGAATACCAATGGTATTTTCTACAGAAACGCTAAAAACAATCTTAAAATTTATCTGGAACCCCCAAAGATCAAGAATAGCCAAAGATACCCTGAGTACAAAGCATAAAACTGGAGGCATTACATTACCTGACTTCAAATTATACTATGAAGCTACAGTAAATGAAACAGCATGTTACTGGCATAAAAACAGAAACATAGACCAATGGAACAGAATAGAGAACCCAGAAACAAATCCACACACCTAAAATCAACTTATTTTTGACAAAGATGCCAGTAACATACACTAGGAAAAAGTCTTTTCAGTAAATGGTATGTCGATAAAACTAGATATCCCTATGCAGAAGAATGAAGCTAGACCCATATTTCTCACCATATACAAAAATCAAATCAAAATGGATTAAATATTTCAACATAAGATCTCAAACTATGAGACTACTACAATAAAATCTTGGGGAAAATCTCCAGGGCATTGGTCTGGGCAAAGATTTTTTAGCAATACCCCAGGAGCGCAGGCAAAAAAAGCAAAAATGAGCAAACAGGATCATCAACTCTGTGAGAAAATATTTAATAATCCAATAAAAAATAGGCAAAAGTTTTTTTTTTTTTTTTTTTTTTTTTTTTTATTATACTTTAAGTTCTAGGGTACATGTGCATAACGTGCAGGTTTGTTACATATGTATACTTATGCCATGTTGGTGTGCTGCACCCATCAACTCGTCAGCACCCATCAATTCATCATTTATATCATGTATAACTCCCCAATGCAATCCCTCCCTCCTCCCCCCTCCCCCCTCCCCATGATAGACCCCAGTGTGTGATGTTCCCCTTCCCGAGTCCAAGTGATCTCATTGTTCAGTTCCCACCTATGAGTGAGAACATGCGGTGTTTGGTTTTCTGTTCTTGTGATAGTTTGCTAAGAATGATGGTTTCCAGCTGCATCCATGTCCCTACAAAGGACGCAAACTCATCCTTTTTTATGGCTGCATAGTATTCCATGGTGTATATGTGCCACATTTTCTTTTTTTTTTTTTTTTTTTTTTTTTTTTTTTTTTTTTTTTATTTTTATTTTTTTTTATTATACTTTAAGTTCTAGGGTACATGTGCATAACGTGCAGGTTTGTTACATATGTATACTTATGCCATGTTGGTGTGCTGCACCCATCAACTCGTCAGCACCCATCAATTCATCATTTATATCATGTATAACTCCCCAATGCAATCCCTCCCTCCTCCCCCCTCCCCCCTCCCCCCTCCCCATGATAGACCCCAGTGTGTGATGTTCCCCTTCCCGAGTCCAAGTGATCTCATTGTTCAGTTCCCACCTATGAGTGAGAACATGCGGTGTTTGGTTTTCTCTTCTTGTGATAGTTTGCTAAGAATGATGGTTTCCAGCTGCATCCATGTCCCTACAAAGGACGCAAACTCATCCTTTTTTATGGCTGCATAGTATTCCATGGTGTATATGTGCCACATTTTCTTAATCCAGTCTGTCACAGATGGACATTTGGGTTGATTCCAAGTCTTTGCTATTGTGAATAGTGCCGCAATAAACATACGTGTACATGTGTCTTTGTAGTAGACTAATTTATAATCCTTTGGGTATATACCCAGTAGTGGGATGGCTGGGTCATATGGTACATCTAGTTCTAGATCCTTGAGGAATTGCCATACTCTTTTCCATAATGGTTGAACTAGTTTACAATCCCACCAACAGTGTAAAAGTGTTCCTATTTCTCCACATCCTCTCCAACACCTGTTGTTTCCTGACTTCTTAATGATTGCCATTCTAACTGGTGTGAGATGGTATCTCATTGTGGTTTTGATTTGCATTTCTCTGATGGCCAGTGATGATGAGCATTTTTTCATGTGTCTGTTGGCTGTATGAATATCTTCTTTTGAGAAATGTCTGTTCATATCCTTTCCCCACTTTTTGATGGGGTTGTTTGTTTTTTTCTCGTATATTTGTTTGAGTTCTTTGTAGATTCTGGATATTAGCCCTTTGTCAGATGAGTAGGTTGCAAAAATTTTCTCCCATTCTGTAGGTTGCCTGTTCACTCTGATGGTAGTTTCTTTTGCTGTGCAAAAGCTCTTTAGTTTAATGAGATCCCATTTGTCAATTTTGGCTTTTGCTGCCGTTGCTTTTGGTGTTTTAGACATGAAGTCCTTGCCCATGCCTATGTCCTGAATGGTACTACCTAGATTTTCTTCTAGGGTTTTTATGGTATTAGGTCTAACATTTAAGTCTCTAATCCATCTTGAATTAATCTTCGTATAAGGGGTAAGGAAAGGATCCAGTTTCAGCTTTCTACTTATGGCTAGCCAATTTTCCCAGCACCATTTATTAAATAGGGAATCCTTTCCCCATTTCTTGTTTCTCTCAGGTTTGTCAAAGATCAGATGGCTGTAGATGTGCGGTATTATTTCTGAGGACTCTGTTCTGTTCCATTGGTCTATATCTCTGTTTTGGTACCAGTACCATGCTGTTTTGGTTACTGTAGCCTTGTAGTATAGTTTGAAGTCAGGTAGCGTGACGCCTCCAGCTTTGTCCTTTTGACTTAGGATTGTCTTGGCAATGCGGGCTCTTTTTTGGTTCCATATGAACTTTAAAGCAGTGTTTTCCAATTCTGTGAAGAAAGTCATTGGTAGCTTGATGGGGATGGCATTGAATCTATAAATAACCTTGGGGAGTATGGCCATTTTCACGATATTGATTCTTCCTATCCATGAGCATGGTATGTTCTTCCATTTGTTTGTGTCCTCTTTGATTTCACTGAGCAGTGGTTTGTAGTTCTCCTTGAAGAGGTCCTTTACATCCCTTGTAAGCTGGATTCCTAGGTATTTTATTCTCTTTGAAGCAATTGTGAATGGAAGTTCATTCCTGATTTGGCTCTCTGCTTGTCTGTTGCTGGTGTATAAGAATGCTTGTGATTTTTGCACATTAATTTTGTATCCTGAGACTTTGCTGAAGTTGCTTATCAGCTTAAGGAGATTTTGGGCTGAGACGATGGGGTTTTCTAAATATACAATCATGTCATCTGCAAACAGGGACAATTTGACTTCTTCTTTTCCTAACTGGATACCCTTGATTTCTTTCTCTTGCCTGATTGCCCTAGCCAGAACTTCCAACACTATGTTGAATAGGAGTGGTGAGAGAGGGCATCCCTGTCTTGTGCCAGTTTTCAAAGGGAATTTTTCCAGTTTTTGCCCATTCAGTATGATATTAGCTGTGGGTTTGTCATAAATAGCTCTTATTATTTTGAGGTACGTTCCATCAATACCGAATTTATTGAGCGTTTTTAGCATGAAGGGCTGTTGAATTTTGTCAAAAGCCTTTTCTGCATCTATTGAGACAATCATGTGGTTCTTGTCTTTGGTTCTGTTTATATGCTGGATTACGTTTATTGATTTGCGAATGTTGAACCAGCCTTGCATCCCAGGGATGAAGCCCACTTGATCATGGTGGATAAGCTTTTTGATGTGCTGCTGAATCCGGTTTGCCAGTATTTTATTGAGGATTTTTGCATCAATGTTCATCAGGGATATTGGTCTAAAATTCTCTTTTTTTGTTGTGTCTCTGCCAGGCTTTGGTATCAGGATGATGTTGTTCTCATAAAATGAGTTAGGGAGGATTCCCTCTTTTTCTATTGATTGGAATAGTTTCAGAAGGAATGGTACCAGCTCCTCCTTGTACCTCTGGTAGAATTCAGCTGTGAATCCATCTGGTCCTGGACTTTTTTTGGTGGGTAGGCTATTAATTGTTGCCTCAATTTCAGAGCCTGCTATTGGTCTATTCAGGGATTCAACTTCTTCCTGGTTTAGCCTTGGGAGAGTGTAAGTGTCCAGGAAATTATCCATTTCTTCTAGATTTTCTAGTTGATTTGCGTAGAGGCGTTTATAGTATTCTCTGATGGTAGTTTGTATTTCTGTGGGGTCAGTGGTGATATCCCCTTTATCATTTTTTATTGCATCTATTTGATTCCTCTCTCTTTTTTTCTTTATTAGCCTTGCTAGCGGTCTGTCAATTTTGTTGATCTTTTCAAAAAACCAACTCCTGGATTCATTGATTTTTTGGAGGGTTTTTTGTGTCTCTATCTCCTTCAGTTCTGCTCTGATCTTAGTTATTTCTTGCCTTCTGCTAGCTTTTGAATGTGATTGCTCTTGCCTCTCTAGTTCTTTTAATTGTGATGTTAGAGTGTCAATTTTAGATCTTTCCTGCTTTCTCTTGTGGGCATTTAGTGCTATAAATTTCCCTCTACACACTGCTTTAAATGTGTCCCAGAGATTCTGGTATGTTGTATCTTTGTTCTCATTGGTTTCAAAGAACATCTTTATTTCTGCTTTCATTTCGTTATGTACCCAGTAGTCATTCAGGAGCAGGTTGTTCAGTTTCCATGTAGTTGAGCGGTTTTGATTGAGTTTCTTAGTCCTGAGTTCTAGTTTGATTGCACTGTGGTCTGAGAGACAGTTTGTTATAATTTCTGTTCTTTTACATTTGCTGAGGAGTACTTTACTTCCAATTATGTGGTCAATTTTGGAATAAGTGCGATGTGGTGCTGAGAAGAATGTATATTCTGTTGATTTGGGGTGGAGAGTTCTATAGATGTCTATTAGGTCCGCTTGGTGCAGAGATGAGTTCAATTCCTGGATATCCTTGTTAACTTTCTGTCTCGTTGATCTGTCTAATGTTGACAGCGGAGTGTTGAAGTCCCCCATTATTATTGTATGGGAGTCTAAGTCTCTTTGTAAGTCTCTAAGGACTTGCTTTATGAATCTGGGTGCTCCTGTATTGGGTGCATATATATTTAGGAGAGTTAGCTCTTCCTGTTGAATTGATCCCTTTACCATTATGTAATGGCCTTCTTTGTCTCTTTTGATCTTTGATGGTTTAAAGTCTGTTTTATCAGAGACTAGGATTGCAACCCCTGCTTTTTTTTGTTCTCCATTTGCTTGGTAGATCTTCCTCCATCCCTTTATTTTGAGCCTATGTATGTCTCTGCATGTGAGATGGGTCTCCTGAATACAGCAGACTGATGGGTCTTGACTCTTTATCCAGTTTGCCAGTCTGTGTCTTTTAATTGGAGCATTTAGTCCATTAACATTTAAGGTTAATATTGTTATGTGTGAACTTGATCTTGCCATTATGATATTAACTGGTTATTTTGCTCGTTAGTTGATGCAGTTTCTTCCTAGCCTCGATGGTCTTTACATTTTGCCAAGTTTTTGCGATGGCTGGTACCGGTTGTTCCTTTCCATGTTTAGGGCTTCCTTCAGGGTCTCTTGTAAGGCAGGCCTGGTGGTGACAAAATCTCTAAGCATTTGCTTATCTGTAAAGGATTTTATTTCTCCTTCACTTATGAAACTTAGTTTGGCTGGATATGAAATTCTGGGTTTAAAATTCTTTTCTTTAAGAACGTTGAATATTGGCCCCCACTCTCTTCTGGCTTGTAGAGTTTCTGCCGAGAGATCTGCTGTTAGTCTGATGGGCTTCCCTTTGTGGGTGACCCGACCTTTCTCTCTGGCTGCCCTTAAGATTTTTTCCTTCATTTCAACTTTGGTGAATCTGGCAATTATGTGTCTTGGAGTTGCTCTTCTGGAGGAGTATCTTTGTGGCGTTCTCTGTATTTCCTGAATTTGAATGTTGGCCTGCCCTACTAGGTTGGGGAAGTTCTCCTGGATGATATCCTGAAGAGTGTTTTCCAACTTGGTTCCATTTTCCCCCTCACTTTCAGGCACCCCAATCAGACGTAGATTTGGTCTTTTTACGTAATCCCATACTTCTTGCAGGCTTTGCTCATTTCTTTTTCTTCTTTTTTCTTTTGGTTTCTCTTCTCGCTTCATTTCATTCATTTGATCTTCAATCGCTGATACTCTTTCTTCCAGTTGATCGAGTCGGTTACTGAAGCTTGTGCATTTGTCACGTATTTCTCGTGTCATGGTTTTCATCTCTGTCATTTCGTTTATGATCTTCTCTGCATTAATGAGTCTAGCTGTCAATTCTTCCACTCTTTTTTCAAGATTTTTAGTTTCTTTGCGCTGGGTACGTAATTCCTCCTTTAGCTCTGATAAGTTTGATGGACTGAAGCCTTCTTCTCTCCTCTCGTCCAAGTCATTCTCTGACCAGCTTTGATCCGTTGCTGGTGATGGGCTGCGCTCCTTTGCAGGGGGAGATGCGCTCTTATTTTTTGAATTTCCAGCTTTTCTGCCCTGCTTCTTCCCCATCTTTGTGGTTTTATCTGTCTCTGGTCTTTGATGGTGGTGACGAACTGATGGGGTTTTGGTATAGGTGTCCTTCCTGTTTGATAGTTTTCCTTCTGACAGTCAGAAGGACTCTCTGTTGGTCTGTTGGAGATTGCTTGAGGTCCACTCCAGACCCTGTTTGCCTGGGTATCAGCAGCAGAGGTTGCCGAAGATAGAATATTGCTGAACAGCGAGTGTACCTGTCTGATTCTTCCTTTGGAAGTGTCCTCTCAGGGGTGTACTCCACCCTGTGAGGTGTGGGGTGTCAGACTGCCCCTAGTGGGGGATTTCTCCCAGCTAGGCTACTCAGGGGTCAGAGACACACCTGAGCAGGCAGTCTGTCCGTTCTCAGATCTCAACCTCAGCGTTGGGAGATCCGCGGCTCTCCCCAAAGCTGTCAGACAGAGTCGTTCGCGTCTGCACCGGCTCCCGCTACTTCCCCTGTTGGTCTTCAGCTGTGCGCTGTCCCCAGAGGTGGAGACTACAGAGACAGGCAGGCTTCCTTGAGCTGCTGTGAGCTCCACCCAGTTCGAGCTTCCCAGCGGCTTTGTTTACCTACTTAAGCCTCAGCAATGGCGGGCGCCCCTCCCCCAGCCTCGCTGCTGCCTTGCGGATAGATCGCGGCAGACTGCTGTGTTAGCAGTGACGGAGGCTTCGTGGGCGTGGGACCCTCCCGGCCAGGTGTGGGATATATTCTCCTGGAATGCCTGTATGCTTACAGCGCAGTATTGGGGTGGGAGTTACCCGATTTTCCAGGTGTTGTGTGTCTCAGTTCCCCTGGCTAGGAAAACGGATCCCCTTCCCCCTTGCGCTTCCAGGTGAGGCGATGCCTCGCCCTGCTTCAGCTCTCGCTGGTCAGGCTGCAGCAGCTGACCAGCACCGATTGTCCGGCACTCCCTAGTGAGATGACCCCAGTACCTCAGTTGAAAATGCAGAAATCACCGGTCTTCTGTGTCGCTCGCGCTGGGAGTTGGAGACTGGAGTTGTTCCTATTCGGCCATCTTGCTCCGCCCCCGGCAAAAGTTTTTAAAATATGTTTCTCCATAGAAGACCTACAGATGGCAAACAGGCATATGAAAAGGTGCTCAACATCACTGATTATCAGATACAAATCAAAACTACAATTAGATATCATTACACCCTAATTGAAATTAATTATATTCAAAAGACAGGCAATAACAAATGCTGGACAGAATGTGGAGAAAAGCGAACCCTCATATACTGTTGATGGGAATGTAAATTAGTACAGCCACCATAGAAAACATTTTGGAAGTTCCTTGAAAAACCAAAATTTAAGCTAAGAATTGACCGAGCAATCCCACTGCCGGGTATATATCCAAAAGAAAGGAAATCAATATATTGAAGAGAGCTGCACTCCTACATTTGTTGCAGCACTGTTGACAATGGCTAAGATTTGGAAGCAACCTAAGTGTCCATCAACAGATGAATGGAAAAACAAAATGTGGTATATATGTGCAGTGGATTACTATTCAGCCATAAAAAGAATGAGATCCAGTCATTTGCACCAACATGGATGGAACTGGAGATCATTATGTTAAGTGAAATAACACGGGCACAGAAAGACAAACTTTGCATGTTCTCACTTATTTGCAGGATCTAAAAATCAAATCAATTAAACTCATGGGCATAAAGAGTAGGAGGATGGTTACCAGAGGCTGGGAAGGGTAGTAGGGGGATAGGAGGGTTGGGAATGGTTAATGAGTTCAAAAACATAGGTAGAATGAATAAGAGCTGATATGTGATAGCAAAAAAGGGTGAATACAGTCAACAATTATTTATCGTGTATTTTAAATTAACTTAGAGTATAATGGGATACTTTGTAACTCAAAGGGTAAGTGGTTGAGGGGATGGATACCCCATTCTCCATGATGTGCTTATTTCACATTGCATGATATATGAAAACATATCATGTACCCCATAATTATATACATCTACTATGTACCCACAATAATTAAAAATTTAAAAATTAAAAAATAAATAAAATTACTTGACATAGTAGTTTGTATAACTGAAAACATCATATTTAAAAAGAGCCAGAGAGAAATCATAAATCCACACTCTATTTTGGATAAATATTGGCACTTTGCTTGAGAAAATTATTTCCCAGTGCTCTCCTGTGACTTGCAAGGAACCATAAAATATTTTCATTTGAACTCGACAAGTTGAAAATGTGTACAATGGAATTCTTTCACGTGCAGAGTATATGGATCTTATAGGGAAATATAGCACAGGCAGATGGGAAAATTCGAGTCCCATTTAAATACAGGAGGGAGCTATGAGATTTGAAAAGATAAATAGATATAAAAGCAGTATGGATATCCGGGCATATTGCTTTAGAAAATAATGAACACTCTCCTGATTCTCCATGCTGAATATAAGATTATTTCACTCAATGAAACCTCTAGGTTTTTGTAGCATTGTTCTTATTTTTAAAAAGCCCACTTGTGCCTTCTTGGCATCAGAATTTGTTTCTGTCTTTGTAATGTCAATGCACTTGTTTTGATCTGACAAGTTTAATGTCATTTGACAGGATGGAAGCCATCCATTTTCTGAGAACTGAGTGCTTGAAGGGCACTCATCCATTTGGTAAGAACATTCTGTTCCTTTCTAGTGCTTCGATAGTCCTTTCTTTAGACAACAGAATGAAAATGAATGCATTATAAAGTCTGAAATCCCATCAGAAGAAAAAAAAATTAACTCTCCAGATTTTCTAGCATCCTAAGATGTAAACATAAAGCTATGATAAATATAAGTTATTTTACCTACAAATAAAAGCAATTGCCTTAAAAAAAATCTTACCATGCACTAGTCACTATAATTACATAAATGCATGTTTTCAATGTTTCATTAATACAGTATTTAATAGTGTTTTATTTAATGGCCACAAAAATGCCATCAGAGAGGTATTTTTATTTTAGTTTTACAGATTAAGAAACTGACTCATAGAAACTTGAATTCATCAAAGTAAAATGACAATAGATGAAAAGACTTGATTCAAATTCTGATCTGCCAGATTCCAAATTCTAGGTAATAACCTTTTGCTACACAAAGCATGTTTCTAAGTGCATCTTATTAACCTCACATGGAAGCATGTTAGAAATACAGAATATCGGGCCATACCTAAAACCTACTGAATCAGAATCTTCATTTTAACAGGTTACCTAGTTGATTTTAAATCACCTTAAAGTTTGAGAAACCCTGTTACTAGAGTTTAGAGTGCCTGTTCTCTTGTAGAACCCAGTGATATACGTATTATTAAATTTAATAATTGGCAAAGACTATCCTTTGAACAAAAGTCAGGCTCCTCTGCATCCTCTTTCTTACTAATCCCTGCCTTTGGGCTCTGTGCTTGGCCCATTTCCTCCAACAGCAAGAATCCTGCTGGATCAGATTAGCAAAACTCTCTTGCCCTTGACATCTGATCCCTGACCCCTGGTATCTGACCACCTTTGATAGCTTATCAAATCTCTTGTCTCACACCTTCTACATCTTCTCACTCTTGCCAGTCTTCAATAATACGCCTGTGGGGTGCAGTGGTTCATGCCTGTAATCCCAGCACTTTGAAAGCCTGAGATGGGAGGATCTCACGAGGCCAGGAGTTCAACATCAGCCTGGGCAATATAGCAAGACCTCATCTCTACAAAAAATTAAAAAAATTAGCTGGAGATGCAGTGTGCACCTGTAGTCCCAGCTATTCAGGAAGCTGAGGTGGGATGATCACCTGAGCCCAAGTGTTTGAGGGTGTAATGAGCTATGATAGCCACCACTGCACTCAAGTCTGGGTGACACAGCAAGACTCTGTCTCAAAGTAAAATAAAATAAAATAAAACTCATGTAAAGTTGGTTTACCCAGAATTCCCCTTATCATAGATATTTTCTCTTATTAGTTTCCCATTCACCCACCTCCACTATGCTCTTTGGTTATAAATTGCCATTCCTCTTTGTGTCTCTGTATTGAAAGTTGAGCCCAATATCTCTCCCCTACAAATAAGCAAAACAAAACAAAACAAAAACATTGCTGTGGTTTCCCTGAATAAAGTCTGCCTTAGTGTCTTTAACAAGTGTCATGAATAAATTTTTCTTCAACATAATCCAAGAGATATAAACTAACTGGTAGCTCAAACATTTTATTAGCCCTAAAGTATGAGTTTTAAAATGAGAGCAGTATATTTATATCACACATATTTGCTTTAAAATTTAGTTAGAATATGAAACTTTTGGGAACATGAAACTAGCATGCCTCCATGTTCATATTAATAAAACATTCAGGAAGCTCTTGTTAACATAACACTTTGTGAGTTACTATCTACAGAAACGGATAAAGAGAAGTCATTGCCTTCTAACGGAATCACTGTCAGATTCTTCAATTAAATAAATAAAAATGGGTAAATTAAGGTTGCATCATTTTTTTTCCTCTATCCCCATTCTTCACCAAACTCTCTTCCTTTCATGTCTTACTTCTCTTGAATCTTTTTGTTTCTTTCTTAGGAGAGTAGACTCCAGGGTCCTTCAGCATTGTTCAGTCTCACATTCATCTTTCAATGGAGTGACTGAGAAAAATAAGCCCATGGAGTTTGAGAATGATCAAACTCATGAAATAAGAAAAGGCTTAGCCCTTTCATTATAACTAATGTGTTATTCTCTATCCCCAAGGGAGAGGTTGGTTCTAATAATAAGTTCTCCAAGGACATAAAGAAATGCATACAAATTTTGGAAAGAATAAAAAGATTCTAGGGAGGCATGCCCCTTAGACCTTAGAAAGTTTCTTAATGGAAATGAGCAGGTGAAGAAAGCAAAAATGATGTTAAAATTAGCCTCTAGACTAAATTATCCGTCAGTTTATTATGGTCAGTTTCAAATGTCTGTGCTGGCTATGACTTATCATTGCTTTTGAAATGCATAAAATATTCAGTGACTAAGTAAGATCGTTTAAATGAGAGATGCTTACTGAAAAGATTAAGAACATTTGTTTAAAGTCTTTTAAACACAAGTTCCAAGTGATCAGGAAAATATAATTTAACCGCTATAATATATATAACAAACTTTATATGTATATAAGTGTATACATATATATGTATATAAACCATATATATATTCAAAGCATATATATTCACACATATATAAGCTTTTATATATATATGTACACACACACGCTTGTATATATAAACTTATATAAACAAGCTTAATAGTTCCAGGTGATCAGGAAAATATAATGTAACTGTTTTTTATAATATAGATAATAAAATTTATATATATATAAAACTTTATATATATAACAAAATTATAACTGTTTGTTAAAATATATAACAGTTGAACATAATGGACTAGGAATTGTCTTTCTTTTACTACAAAGTCGTTTTTTAAAAATGAGTCAACTGGTTTCTTGAAAGCAAGAATCCAACTGTTTTCATTAAGGTCTGTCATCACTCATTTCTTTGCATTATCTTCCCTTTCTTGACCATTTTTCCAGACAACACCACTTTATCTATTTTTAAGATCCTTTGATGCCAACAGCACAAAGGGGCTTCTGGCTCCACCTTCATTATTCCTGAACTGTTGGTGGATATTTACACCATCATTTACAATGAAAGTGTGAGCCAAACGTAAGACACTGTGATCATCACAGTCACTGTGATGAAATGTTGGTGCTTAACTGAAAGAGGAAATAATATTGATTTGGTTCAGTTGACTTGAAATCATGACCAAAACTTAAGTAATTACTTTCCATGTCAAGAAAAGGGAAAACCACAAGTTTAGCAACTTCTATTTTCATCATTTTTAATTTATTTTTTTGTTCATTTTCTTAGATAGGGAGTGTTGCTCTCTCATCTAGGCTGGAGTGTACTGGTGTGATCATAGGTCACTGTAACTCTGAACTCCTTGGCTCAAGGGATCCTTCCGCCTCAACCTTCCAGGTACCTGGGACTCAAAGTACATGCCACCACACCCAGCTAATTTATATAAAAAAAAAATTGTAGAGACAGGGTTTCTGTCCTTATGTTGCTCAAGCTATATTTATTTATTTTTAAAGTGAGTAACACAACAAGGTTTTAACAGAAAATAAGTCAACAACCTTTTCTCCAGAAATAAAAATTATTTTATAATGCAATGTCACTTTCTCTTTTATTTCTATTGTTGATATTATAAGATATTGACTGGAAGAAAAAGCCTTCAGTAACTTTCAATTCACTTCCTGACTAAGAATGTTGGAAGCCGAAAGTAATATTAAATATAAAGCGTTCGATTTTCATATTTTATTGATGCAGCATCCGATATATAGAGAAGTAAAGTACTTCTCCCATAATCACGTCACTGATTGCTGAATCAGGCCTAAGAATGCAAATGTCAGTTGCATGTGATTCTAATCACACTATGAATTATTAATAAATTCTGACTCAAGTTTCTGCTTTGCATCTGTTATGTCATGAAAAGAGGACTGGGGCAGCATGAGGAATATCAAATCCAAACCCATTTTCTGCCTCAGTGGATAAGATCTATATTTCTTTCCAGAAGATTCTAGAAGGATGATGATAAATGGAAGTCATAAACTGTAGTCCAAAATTAAGATACGTGAGACTAAAATCAACCCTGGGCCATAGACTAGACCCTGATAATTAAGCAATTATCTTATTGACCAAAATGAGTCACTGACATAAGGTCCAGGTCTTCATTGTAACATAAGGATTACCTTGGAAAGTAAAAGCCTGAACAGAATCAAGAGAATTCACAAAGGACTGGAGAGGAAACTCAAGATTCCATTATTACAATACCACTAATCAGATTTGATCTAAAATTTTTCTTCACTCAATAATTTTAAAATAAAACCACAAACACAGTTGACTTAGATGGTAGACTCCGAGGCAAAAACAATAGCAAAAACATTCTGAAAAGTCCTTCTTGCAATATGAAACACTTATTCTAAATTATTAAGCAGGCAAGCACAAAAAGTTACTTGTGGCTTCTTACAGTGAATATGTTAGTGTAAGATATTGTGCCTTACTCAGGGTTCTCATAATCTTATGGAGGGAGGACTAACATGCATGATGTGCTAGTCATTCTCTGTTTGCTCATACATTCAGCTTCATTTTCTGTGGGTATACACACTGTTGCTTTGGAAGGTTGTCCTATTCAAAATTCCAGGATCCCTTGTTGGCTTCTACTTGAGTTCAGCCAAAGAAGAACATTAATGGATATCAGTGAGGAGAAGAAAGGTTAGGGGATATCCCTCTACTACTTCTGTACTCTGGAGCCACATCTTAGGCAATTGTTTAATCTGCAAGACTATCTCTCCCATGGGGCAGGACCACTTCCAAGCTGCTAGCTCTCACCTTTTTGGGAACACTTTTCCCACTTCTTGCCATTCAACTCTAGAGGTTGTAAAAGTGTCTGCCTTTTGCTCCTCTATGAATAACAATCATTTTTTGTTTTTTGCCTTTACCTGTACACATCTCTTTAATAGTACCTTCATTAAAGTGTACTCAATTTAAATATTTGGAATGAATTCTGTTTCCTGTCAGGACCCTGACTGATATGCAAGAAACAAATACCACACAAAAAAAAGAGTATATTATGTGATTCAAAAAAAAATATATAGTTGGATTTTTCTCCAAGTGCATATAGAGGAAAGAGTGTTTCAACATATTGGGTTATTATTCTTTGTATGACTGTGTGTGTGTGTGTGTGTGTGTGTGTGTGTGTGTGTGTGTGTGTGTTTTGTGGTGGGAGAAGTGAAAGGGTGTTCTTTGGTGAAATACTTTTATGAAATACTGTTGCCACAAATGTTAAATATTTCTGCTTTCTATCTTTCAGTTTTTAATATGCTAACACTGTTAGTTGCTAAAAATAAATATGTATATGCAGCACATAGCAAACATATCCGAACACAAATCCTATTGTTCTTGGGACATCTCCTGAGATCAGTGATTCACTAACCATAATAGGGAAAGCACTGGGTGGGTCAGCAGAGGATAGAAATCCAACTTCCTTGTAGCCATAGAATGACTGGACTTGTGTCTTGAACATTTCCCATGGGGTCTCTCTTAGACATTTTTCTCCAAGATTTCACCAGAAGCCTACTCAGTGGGAGGCATACATTTTTTTCCTTTTTTTGGAACTGAAGATCCTGAGCTCAAGCACATCACAGTCTTGTCCCTAGATAATGTTTTCCACCAGTGTATGCTGAGTGTTGCGGTTTGAGGATATCAAGATAATAAGGAAGTTTTGATTGGGGAAGGCTGACAGGTCTCCCACAAAGAACTAGGAAGTGAAAAAACTTTGAGGAAGTCACCATGCTCCAGGATTATACTTTGGGGTTTTAAGCTATATTATTTATTAGTTTCTAAACTCGGAAGTTATTACTTTTGGAGTTCTGGCTCACAATCCTTAGGTAACAAGAAATTTTGACTTGAAACTCAAAAAATTGAACTTATTGAGTTATATTTGTAAATATTACTTTCAAATAGAATTGCTACTTGTATATGTTATTCAGTATATTTTCTTCCAGGAGACATACATACTTTGGAAGCCACAGTACAAATGTAACATGACTTGATGACATGGAATTGGAACAAAGCAGTTATTTAAAACATCTTAGTGGCTAGTATATCTATATCTCCGAGGCACAGATATTTCCACCCTTAGGCTCACATTCCTTGTTCACGTGATAAAGATGAAGGCATGTATATAATATTTGTCTCTAACTTCTCCTTTTTTATGCTTCCATGACAAATCATTATGTTTTATATTTATATACTCTTTGGAGAATAAATATTCTTCTTTTGTTTCTATTACCAAGCAATTATTGTAATTGCTGTCAGTTCAAGGAGGAAAAGAACAATATCTGTTTTGTTTATGATGGTATTCAATTGCTTAACACAGGTGTGGCTTGTAGCAGATGCTCAATGACTGAAAAATCATGACTTTTTCATATGTCATTTACTCATTCATATGTTAATGAGTGAATGGACAAGATTTTGGGGTCATATCTATATTTTAGAATATATTTGCAAAATCATGTATTTCTACTTCTGACTCAATATGTTAGTTTTATAGTTTAAATCTTACAATACTGTTTTACTTCCCTATCTTCCCATTGCTTTAATTAGTCTCTAGTTTTCCCACCTAAAATGTACAGTACAGCATTCTTCTGGTGGCTGAGGTTTCCAGTGCTTCATTTCATGTAAAGAGATTCTAAACTAGCGACAAAGTATATTTAACCAATTGATTTCAATTGTTTCATGCAGTAGATAAAATGAGAAATAAATGGTCTCTAGAAGCGTTCTGTACACTTAGCAATAAGACTACAAATATTTTCTGAAGATAAAGAGCAATATTGAACAAGCAGAAGAAAAATCTTAGGGAGCAGTTTCCATAAGACTTCACATTATTTGAGTTGCAAGCTTCAAGTAAGTTCTATACTTAGCGAGTTCTCAAATTACCTCATAAAATACAGGACACTCTTTATTACTAACAGGCTTAACATTTAAGGATTTGTTAATATCCCAAATCATAAAAAGTGGAAGTATAAAGTAAAACACGGACATTTTTGGAAGTGAGGAAACAGGAACATTTCCTCACTTCCAAATCAGGGATATGTCCCCTAGATAATAAACCTCGAAAGTTTATAAAATGATTCTTTACTTGATCCAAATCATACAGTGATGGTCAATTTAAGTGAGTAAATTGTTGTCAGAGAATTGAATCTAACACAGAGATGCTGGCAAATTATCATTTTGAAAAGAACTTTATTTAATTATAATATTAGTTTCAATAAATTTGGTTTCTTTGTCAACGTTTTAAGAATAAACATTTCAATAATTGTATGTAGGTAGTAGTGTTTAGAGTTGGAATAAAACACGAACATCAACTAGTGCAACATCCTAATTTAAGAGACATTAAAATTGGAGCCCAGTATTTGATTTGTATATCTGTGCTGGAGCCAGGATAGGGATTTCAGTCCCCAAAAACTGATCCAGTAGTCTCTCCTCTCTGACCTAAATTAAACCTGATTTTCGTGAATAGTATGTGACATGTTATCCTAAAGCTAACTTATACAAAGGCATAGAATCCTTTAAATGAATAGAAGTCCATATAATTTTTATAACATTGCTGACAAGTATGTTGTTACTTTTTTAATTGGGGAAAAATCCATAAATTCACATAATTTGGAATACTTTATCTTAAGGGAATGCATGTAAATGAGAGCTAAAATCCTTTTCATTGAGAAAGTGATAAAGAAACTTGGACAACTAAAAAAAATTTATGTCCCTTAGTGGGCCATGAAATAATTCTGTTGAAATTTGAAGGAAGTGAAAGAAAGTAAATGATTACATGAAGAAATGGACAACTAAGATCTCTAGAAAAAGTAAAACAAAATTCAACTGGCTTCCTCTACCCGCCAATGATAATATACATATTGAGAAGATAAAGATAAACTAAAGAAGGACTCCTCTGTTTTAAAACAGAATGTAATTAAAATATAGAGTGCCCAGGACAGTCTTTTCAGCCAAGATAAAGTTCAAAGTTAAACAATGTCCTTCAGAGCAATGAACAAAATCTGGACAGTAAAATGTGGTCTCAGGATAAAAATGAAGTAAAGGGTGTAGCTATAAAGGTTTTTCTTAGGACCTCAGAAGCACCTTCAGAGCATCCCTCACAAATCCTCTTTGCTAGGCAGCAGAACTTCTAAGAATCTTAAAAATGTAGTCTGGCATCATCCTCATAAGTGGTCCAAGATAAATAAAGACCTGTCTTGGAAAGAAAGGAAGATGTGGCTTTTGTCTAATGGAGTGACCACCCAATAAGAATCATAAGCAAGGGGTTGGGGGAGAGGAAGGGAGGGAGGAAGAGGGAGAAAGAAAGAAGCAGAGAAAGAAATAGAATTTAATTAATAACAAATTTGTACTATTAGAAGCACCATGAACTTGGACCAAAAGGAACAGAAACAGTTCAGAATGAGAATAATCTTTGGTACTCTCAACCTTCTGCTCACAGGAAGCACACCAAGAAAGCCATTCAGATACAAACGTGGGCCATTTATTTTGAGAAATATAGGATGGCTCAGAAGCACCATGAACTTGGACCAAAAGGAACAGAAACAGTTCAGAATGAGAATAATCTTTGGTACTCTCAACCTTCTGCTCACAGGAAGCACACCAAGAAAGCTATTCAGATACAAACGTGGGCCATTTATTTTGAGAAATATAGGATGGCTCAGAAGCACCATGAACTTGGACCAAAAGGAACAGAAACAGTTCAGAATGAGAATAATCTTTGGTACTCTCAACCTTCTGCTCACAGGAAGCACACCAAGAAAGCTATTCAGATACAAACGTGGGCCATTTATTTTGAGAAATATAGGATGGCTCAGAAGGCTGAACTAAGATCCCAGAGGACCAACTGGTGTTTCAGCAATGACACTGGGCCCTAACCAAGGATCTGGAAACTTGCCCAGTTGAATTTTAGAATTGATGTGGACTATTCCTCCTTTTAAATAGAATTGCCTATTAAGGCTATCCTATCTTATCTCAATAGTGTTATGCCAGAAGTGATGAGAGCAGATGACTTGTATTCTGATTGCAAGGAATAAAGCTCAAGGAACAGCATCTGAGGAGTCTCTTCTGTACCTGGACCTAATTAAGATGACAAGGTCTTGAATGTTCATGTTATTATCATAAGAGGATAAGACTTTGGCAGTCTTGGAAGAGGGTGAATGCATTTTTTTTTCACTCGAATAGAATGTAAATATTTTCTGTCCAGAGGGATGGCTATGGTGGATTAAAAATGACTGCACATCGTTTGGGCTCCTGTCTTTGAGAGATTTTCTTTTCCCTCCCTTGGAGCATACTCTGGCCTATGGTTGCTTTTACCAATGGAATCCTGCAAAAGTGATGCTATATACTGGTCTAGATCTATAATCTAAGAAGACTGGTGCTTTTACTATGGTCTCATATAAACCTGAGCTGCTATATAAGAACTCTGATCGCCCAGAGGCAGCCAGGCTAGCTAGTCGAGAGACTGTGGAAAGAGATCAGGGGGAGGCACAGACAAGCCAACATCCCGTTGGTTCAGACTGAACCATTAGAGCCACCTCAGCGAATTCATCTGATATAATGGAGCAAAAGCAAGCCTTACTGCCCCCTCTCTGAATTCCTGAGCCTTAGAATTTTGAAGTGAAATAATGATAAATTTTTGGCTTCAGCCATTATGTTTTGATGTAAGCCGTTATGCAACAAAGGATAACTAGAGCACAAATATAGTATATGCATTGATAATATACAAAATATTTTGTGGCTTACAAAAAGTGGACAGTGTTCATTGAAGGTGAGAAATATTTAAAGAAACATTATTTTCTCTTTCTCCCAACCATCGTGAAACTCATTTATTGGAATGCAATGAACACAATTCATAAGAACTGACGCCAACACTTTGATGAAATATAATTATGAACTCTAAAATTGTTTTCATATTTTTCCAGCTTCACTGAAGTATAATTGACAAATAAAAATTGTATATATTTAGATGGACGTGATGTTTTGATATACATTGTGAGCTAATCTCCATAATCAAACTACTTAACTATCTATTACCTGACCTACTTGCCATTTTCTTTGCTGATTTTATGGTAAAAACATTTTTTAAAAATGAAAGCCACATGAAATTGACTTACTCCATGAGATAGTATATCAGGTCAATTAATAAGGAAGAAGTACCTTTTATAATATTTAATAATAATATATTCAGTTATAAAATTTGAAAGCATACATCATGACACCCTTGACTCATTTATTTTTTCAAGCAGCCTACAACAAAGAAAAATCATACTGAGTTTTCATTGTGGTTCATACCCTACAGGTGGCTCTCAATCTCTTTCCTTGTTAGTACAGTATTATTAAATCACCCTTTCCTGTTCATAATTTATTTGTGTTATTTTTAAATTTTGTCTCTAAATAAGACAAATGTTTCTGACTTCTGTTAATCAGCATTGCAATTATATCTACATATTTATATACTTATATCAATACGTAAAACTGGAAATTTGGATTTATACTGAAAAAGTCACAAAATAATTGCATTATAGTCCTAAACACTCATTTCCAGAAAAAAAAAAAAAAAAAAAAAAAGTGGTATGGAGTTGTTTCTCTGTTTCTAAAGCCCATCTCAGCTCTAGAGATGGATGGTACTCCTTGGAACATTCTAGAGTCTCTACACAAGAGCCCCTTGAGCAACTGAGAAAGAGGCAGAGCCAACGCTGGGAAATCTTTGCAGCCTAGTTTACCCGCATCACTCTTCTGGGGTCGTTACCTCTTGGGCGCTCATTTTGAGAGGCTTCAGAGCAAGCATAAAAGACCATGAGTTACAGTCGCCGTACTCCCAATGTTGAAGGCATGAATTCCCTCGAGGTGGACAACCTGACCAACCACACATCGGCCAACACCCTGCAGCGACCTGTGTTCAAGAAGTATGGGAGCACTGGCGACGTGTACATCCTCTGGGATCGCATCCCTAGACTGTCCCGCGGCTTCACCTTCGTCCGCTTCCACTTCAAGCACCAGGTGGAGGATGCCATGGACGGATCATGCCGGATGGCCAAGAGCTTCGTGTGCAGATGGCACGCCGTTGTCGTGCCCCACGTTTCTACCGTAACTTCCGCCGGGTAATGTCTTGTAGCAGGTATGAAGGCGACAACTATGAACGCCAGAGGCTCAGCCGAAGGTGTTGTCCTCCCAGCTGTTCCCGTAGCAGGGGCCGATCTCGATCCTGGGACAGATCTCCCTTCAGCAGCTCGAAGTCGAAGTCCTCTCACTCGGAGTCCAGGTCCCCTCACTCCAAGTCGAAGTTCTCTGGCTCATGCACTCGCTCTGGCACTCACTCTCGCAGCCACTCTCGCACTCGCTGTCCGTCAACCTCTGGATCTAGAACTAACCAAAAATCCAAATCCAGTTCCTCTTCAGTGTCCGGATCTTGTTCGCTGACTGGGTCCAGCTCCAGGTCCAGAAGCCTCCTACCAGGATACAAAAAGGAATCGTGATCCAAGAGTGCCTCCAAGCATCCTGAATAGGAAGGAGTGGTGTCATTAACCATTACGTTAATCATTCATCAGCAAGCAATCTGAGGACTGAGTAGGGGAGTATACTTAGTTGATTGAAGAGTCCTTGGAACAAGCCACTAGCAATTGAACAGTTTTGTAAAATGCATAAGCTTTTACTTGTTTTAAGCCTTGCCTCAGGTGATAAATTTCATTTTATGTGGCATTTTGTTGCTTTTATTTGAGTAATAATTGAATATCTTCTAAATTGGTGAAGTGAAATACTTCAGTTCTGATAATTGGTTTGGATATTTGAAGTAAAATTTCATTTTCGGCCAGGCGCCGTGGCTCACGCCTGTAATCCCAGAACTTTGGGAGGCCGAGTCAGGTGGATCATGAGGTCAGGAGATCGAGACCATCCTGGCGAACACGGTGAAACTCCGTCTCTACTAAAAATACAAAAAATTAGCTAGGCGTGGTAGCGGGCGCCTGTAGTCCCAGCTACTCGGGAGGCCGAGGCAGGAGAATGGCGTGGACCGAGGAGGCGGAGCTTGCAGTGAGCTGAGATCGTGCCACTGCACTCCAGCCTGGGCGACAGAGCGAAGACTCTGTCTCAAAAAAAAAAAAAAAAAAAATATATATATATATATATAATTTATAAAAGACATGAGAATAGATACCTTACTGTTATGCCAGAATAAATGCTGTCAGAATTGCACTTGAGGTACTCTTATAAAGTAGGACACTTGCTGGAACAGAAAATAAATTATCAAGTGTGGGAGGTAAAAGAAAGAAAAATAAAAATTTTAACCTCTTTTCACAGAATTGTTGGCAATACATGCTTTAGCAAAGAAACTAAAATGACAAAAAAAATAGTTTTGTTTTTTTTTAATTTTATTTCTGGTGACTAGGTTCTGCCAGGGCCCTTCTAACCAAATCATTTAATTCCCATTTCAATTCATTATATATAGTGTGTGTGCATATATATGTATATGTATATAAATCATGACCAAATCATATGCATATGTATAAACATAAACATATATAAATATACATATATATGATTTAATACATATACATATATATATATGATTTGGTCATGATTTTTAACCTAATGTGTTTTTTTCAAACATTGCAGCACTTCACAGAATATAAACATATAATATTTTGCCTAATGTTATTTGAGATTTAACAAAAACTGTCATTATCTAATGTCCTCATAATGAGATTCTATACTATGCAAGAACAAAACAGAATTGAAATAATGTATGAACATCCACATGTTATAATTAGTACAACCAAGGTGGCACATTCATAAGAGATTATCTCAAGACCCACAAATATACCTGTATTCACAGACCTCAATCTACTCTAGCATTATTTTCACCACCCCATTTAAAAATATTGTGAACCTTTCTCAATAGTCTACTCTAAGTCAAACTCTCTTTCACAGTCAACTAAGATATCATATACTTATTTCATGGACACCAAGGGATAATTGAACCGTGGTATCGGTATATGCTTTGAGTTCACTGAGAGACTCTTTTAGAGCCATAGTCTATATACATAATCAAAAACTGTGAGTTGATAATCACAACATAAAACTCATTTGATATTTAAGCATACATTGTTTCCTTGAAATTGATATTCTACGGATTTTTATTACATTAATATTACCAGAGAAGAGTTAAACATTTTAAACTATATTATGCTTCATAAAAACACATATGGTTGGCAACATCTGTAAACAATTAAGTCAAATATTTTCATTTGTATCTTATTTTTTACATTTTTAGAAAAGTTTCAAGCTCAAAGAAAAGTTGATGGACAAGTAAAATAAATGGATATCCCAATTATTGTTATGTCCCAAATGTTATAGTGCCATATCACCATAACAAGTCCATCTTTCTCTACAGACACACACACACACACACACACACACGCACATGCACATGCCTCTCTTTTATCAAACAATCTGAAATTAGGCTGAGGATGTTATATTTCGCCCTGCCTACTTCATTATGCCTCTCCCTTGTAATAAGGATTCTTTATACATGTCCATTACCACACTTTAAAAAATTAACATTAGATCAATACTGTTATTCACTATACTAAAACTTTCCTCATTTGCACTCTGGTCAAAATGCACATTTGCACATAGCTTTTTTCTTTTTCCCCCATGATCCAATTGATTTATTCAACCATATTATTTTGCTATAATAGCTCTTTAGGTTCCCGTGATCTGCAGGTGTTAATCTGTTGTCCTCTACTTAATGGCACTGAGTCCTTTGCAGAGTCAAGGCCAGTTGTTCTTCAGTATGTTCCACCTTCAGGATTCATCTGAATGTTTCCCCATGTTTAGATTAAGATCAAATATTTGTGACAAAGACATCACATAGATGATGTTATGAAACTTTCAATACATCTCATCAATAGGCACATAATGTGAGAATATAACACTGTTAGTGATTTACGACTTGACTACCAGTCTTTCCGTTGTAAAGTCACAGTTTCCATCTACAAATAATAATTAAAGGGATTGTGACTATATTGTTCTCCATACTTTCTTACCATATAGTTTTAGCCATTGATCCTCATATGAATCTATTTTGACATTAAGGGTTACAAAATACCAAGTTTCTAATTCTGAAATTTCTTTTATATTTATTTCCTGTGATCATTTGGTAAGGAAGAATATCTCCTATTTTTCCATTTGTCTCATCTCTTTTTAAATACACTATGAATATTTCTTTGATTATTCATTGAAAATTTTAATTAGTTCATTTAATATCATTCTTGTCTTTAATGGTCACATAGTACAAAATTTATCCATTAAATTCACCCTCAAACTAGCTCCCAAATCCTTTGAATGTGGTTTCATTTGTGTTTGAGCACTTCCTTACATTCTGGTTCACCTTGTACTTCCTCTGTTCTTTCCTATAATCAGTCATATCTCCAAGGAAACTTCATTCCTTTTAGCAAGAAATTATTTTTAGAAATCAAGATCTCAGTGTTATTTATACTCTTTGGTACTGGCATGTCAACATGTTAAAACTTTCCAATTATTTCTAACTCTTCGCCCTAATTATTTTCTACAGTTAGAATATGATTGTTATATTGAGATGCAGCGTCTTAAAAAAAAACAATTGACACAATTAAGGGAGGGTGATATATTTTGATTCTGTATTATTCCTTTGTTTCTCTAGGATCTCTAATCTCCTCCACTTGCTTTATTCTTTCTCTTAATTTTCAAAGTCCAAGGAATACCCATCCCTTTCCAAGTTGCTCCCTTTACTCCAGAATCACTGTCTTCCTATGACTGTTACCTCAGATCCTATATTTCTAGGTCCCTTCCATTGAATTTTCAGTAGCCAATGTTCTGATCCTTCTTATCCTATAACGCTTATACTTGTTCTTAGTATTTTCCCTCTCAGAGTAGGACCTCTTTTTTTTTTTTTTTTTTTTTTTTTTTTTTTTTTTTTTTTTTTACCATTTCAGAGAGAGAATTGTAGGTTTTATTGACTAAGAAGGTAAAGGGATGCAAATTAGTTATACACGTTTTAATTCCAGACAACAGAATAGTGGCTATTAGCAATAAAATCAGTAAGTATTCCGAACATGTTCCATTTCCAGGTAGTGGATTTTATTGGAAATATGGATCTAGAGCTAGTAGAAGAAGTTATATTTAGGAGTCATCCACAAAGAGGCTTGAGAAACAAATGAAAGAGTATATTGAGAAGTGCATAGAGAACAATGTTAAGGGGGCTGTGGAGACAAAACAACATTTAGAAGATAACTGGAGGAAATCATAGAGGAAAAATAGTACAATCTAATTTTTCTCCCTGACTGAACACAAAACCACTTTTAATACTATTGTAATAAGAATTTATTATGACCTCTTCATGATACTACCATTTTTTATCAATCCCTACAATCACCATCATATCCCAGAGCCATCTCATGACAAGAGCTTTCTAAATATTAATTGTCTGAACACTGACAGAAATTAATATCTGATACTAATATGCAACTTCTCTGTAATTAAAAAAATGAGGCCTTCTGTTCTTGAAATATTCAAACTAAATAGGACAATTTTACCTGAAGCTGTCCTCACAACCCTGTTTTTCAGCTATTATAAGTTTGTTAATGGACAATCAAGCTCATAACTGAAATATTTAAATTATGTAAAAGTATAATTCTATAACCTGCAGAACTAACATTTGATACATTTTTCCTGGTCTGTCAATGCCATGTTTTTATTACATGTATGTAAACATCATTTATTGAAGGCTTACTGAATACCCAACAATGTGTTAAAACACTGTCTTAGGACCTCCTTTTTCTAAGGGAAACGTATCTGTGTTTTGGCAATACTACTATCCTGCTGCATGTTCCAGATTTTCAGACAGTCTCATTTGAATCTCTTCAGCCTGGGCTCCAGAGCAGAATCTGCTGGTTTCATGTTTTTCTTTTCCCTAGCAGATATAAACACAAGTTGTACTGCTCTTTGACCTTTAATTATGCTGTTGGCATTAGATTTATATGGTTTTATTTGCTTTCCTTGCTGACCTCTGGAGCATGTGTAGAAATATTGGGATTTAAGAAGCTGCTGTTGTTTACAGGAATTCAGAGGTCTGAAACAATCATTTTATGTTTGAAATTATTTTATGTTTTATTTAAATGTTTAACTTGCATTGCACGCTGAGTTATTACTTACTCAAAAACAAGGGGAAGGGCTTTAAAAACACATACAATATGGCCGGGCGCGGTGGCTCAAGCCTGTAATCCCAGCACTTTGGGAGGCCGAGACGGGCGGATCACGAGGTCAGGAGATCGAGACCATTCTGGCTAACACGGTGAAACCCCGTCTCTACTAAAAACTACAAAAAACTAGCCGGGCGGGCGAGGTGGCGGCGCCTGTAGTCCCAGCTACTCGGGAGGCTGAGCCAGGAGAATGGCGTGAACCCGGGAGGCGGAGCTTGCAGTGAGCTGAGATCCGGCCACAGCACTCCAGCCTGGGTGACAGCGAGACTCCGTCTCAAAAACAAACAAACAAATAAACAAAAAAACACATACAATACAATTGTAAGATTCACAATCATATTATTTTTAATTAGAGAAGGGCTTATGTCTCTGAACCAAGTTACTTTTATTTTTGAGGTTCACTTACACTGCTCTGAAAATTCTAAAATCAAAAACAAATTTAAGAACGGAAGAGTATTTTTTCATAATTTCTTCTGTCTAGCAGTTCTGAATTAACTAAGAAAACAATCACTTATGTGCCTACTGAATAATGATGTGTTAGACATCAAAAATTAATTTTAATCTGTTTCTCATGTGTTTTTCCATTTCACATAGTGTTCAGATGGTTAGACTGTATTCAGATACTTGCCTTCTTTTTAAATAAGAAATGATAAATCAAATGAGAGTACAAAAAGGAAACAAATGACACTGGGAAAGATTATAGCATCTAATTAAACAGAAGAAAACCCAGGAACTTATCAAAGTCATTTAAAATTTCCAATCAGCCATTGCCAATGTCTTCTTAAAGTTTAATAAGTGTGTTTTCCATTTTGTCAGCCAGGCCACTGATGATCAATTCTCTCTCTCCCCACACTGGTTTACAAGCTGCAGTGATATTGCAGTGCTTGTTAGTAGTATTACAAAAAGTAGAATCAAGATAATGTTAATCCTGCTATAGACCACAGCCATATATGCTGCTTTGGGCAAGAGAGAGTGGGGTGGGGAAGGGTGAGCCCTGGGGAAGGGGGGTTACCTTAAGTAGATAAGTATACAGCAAACAATAAGTAGTTAAAATAAAAACAGGTTTTTATCAACTTGAATTTCTGGCCCCATATCCCAGTGCAGTAAATGCTGGTAATCTGAAACAGACCACATAGGATGCTTTACCTTTTCTAAAGTAGTTAGGCTTAAATAGCTTTATGTCAAAGCAGGCCATACTCTGTTTTAATCCTTCTGTAATTTATTCAACAAAAACGTGAGTTTAAAATGTGATCTGTTCTATACTACAAGCTAAATGTACATGATTAAATAAAATAGACTTTGTTTATACCTTTCCAAAGCTTACAGTCTATGAGAAAGGAAGCAATGAAACAATAATACCAAATACATGCAATTAAAAATATTGACAAGTTTTCATGTGATAAGTAGGCTATTTTGAGACACACAAATATAACAGCAGTCATGATTTAGATGAGGGATTGGAGAATATCTCCTTGAAGGTATCCTGAAAATAAGAGTTAGCCTAAGGGAGAACAGGTAAGCAAGAAAGGGGATGACATGGCAGGCATTCAAACTTCAGCTACCCTACTTTCTAATTTGGAGCTGTGTGAAAACAAGAGAGAGAAGAAAAACAAGCAATAACAAAATGGCCCATATTTAACAGAGTAGCTCATTGGTTTGATTAATGCTCTAGCCACTTTGGTGAAATGGATAGAACCACTTTGATGAACTAAAATTTTAACACATCATCCACTTCCCAAAGTAAGTAAGGCTTACTCATTCTAAAGAATGCATAGACTACCCTCCTCGTTTTGGAGATGTTATATGAGGGATTAGAAAATGGTTAGAGAGTAGCTTCGAATTACTGCTCATGGAAGCAACATGCCTGATTTGAGCAGATGGTCTATCAGAAAGAAACATCTAGAGGCATCCTTCACATTTCTGGTCCTTCCTTAATTGTCTGCAGTCACATCTCCTTCTCCTTCTTGTCCCACTGAAGACAGTATTCTTCTTTAGACTGATAACCCTTCCACCTGTCTTCTAGATTCCATATATTATCATTTCTTCAAGGACATTGCTTCATCAGTCTCATGTTTCATTATCTACTCCCCCTCTACTGGTTCTTTCACCTTTAGCAATTAATAAAATATTCATTTAAACTACTAAAATCTTCAAAAACAACTCTTCTTTAATTCTGAATCTTCCCCACCCTGCTACCACCATCAACAGCAATCTTGCCATTCCTTTCATGCCCTTTATTCCTCAGTTTCATTGGAAAGTAATATAAACTGTCTACCTCTACTTCTTAATCCCTATGCATTTCTCAACTTACTGGAATTTTTAAATTATTCTCTAGTCACTCCACTAATAAAAGCAATCACTACCATCAACAAGGTCGTCTAATTTTTCAAATCCAATCGTTACTTTTCTGGGATCATTTTACATGACCTCTGAAACCCCCAAACTTGTTGGTCACCTCCATTTCCCTGAAATTCCTTTCTCCCTTGATTTCTATGACCCCTCTCAAAACATTCCTTGCTTATCTTTCCTTGCTGCAAAATCTTCTTTTGGTGCTTTCCAGAACTTACTAAAACTTTTCAAATACATGTATATTTGGAAAATAAATGTTGTTCTGTAAGTGCTCCCAATCTTTTCTCTTCTGTCTTCCAACAAAAGAGGTTCTGACTGCTCTTTATTAGTCTTTCTGTTGCCATCAGCTCTATGAAAGGAGACAGACTTTCACAGCATATTTTTTTTTTCATTCTAGTCCACGTTTAATTAGGGAAAGAGGAAGAAGTAAACAAATAAGAGAAATATATTCTTGCTTAAGAAATAGTTCTTGGCAGAGTGTCTAGAGAGGATAGCGGAGAAGATTAGGGTTCAATTAAAAAGTTTGGAAAAGATAAGCTAAAAATAATCATTTGGTGAAAAGAAAGTGCATGGGAAAATGGCATTTTAAACAAGTTTCTCTAAATGAAATGTATCTTTGCCAGAGTTTGATAAACTCATGTAAAAACTCCAATTATTTTGAAGTTCATTTGGTTCTTGGGCCGTGTTTCTTGTACTAAACCACAACTCTCAGAAGAGAATATGTGTTTCATTTATTCAATTTTGTTATCCACAGATTAGAACATATCATGCTTCATTTTGTGAAAAATCACTGAGCTGTGTACTTTTATGATTTGTACACTTCTCTGTAAGCTATACTTCAACAAAGAATTTATTTTTAAATATTTTTTTTCTCGTGGTGATTCATGGCAGCTCTTCCTAAATTTATATATGCTACTCAGATTCAGCTTTTGAGCTCAAGACATAAATTTTCAACTACTTAGCAAATAATCCCAATCCCATGAACCATAGACAACTATATACAACATGTTCAAGTGGAAAACTTGTTTTCACTCATCTATATTCTACTTCTGTAAGCAGGACCACAATATAGCCAGTTTTTTGGAACATATATTTCTTTTCCATATAATCCAGGTTCTGAGGCAGGCCCAGATTATCCCCATTCCTTCTTCCACATACACACATCTATCATCTCAGTTAGTTCATACAATATTTACAAGCCAAAAGAGTATACACATCTGGTCTTTTTAAGGGCAGTTATATATTCCACTATCCATTCTTGTCAATCCTTCCACAAAAATCCTGTTTTTTCTTTTTAATCTAAACATATTTCTGTCCATTCAGTTTCTTCAGCAGAACATAATAACATCCAACACTCATTTGGTTTTGCCAAATGATGGAGGCTATTGTGAAAACTTTGCAGCTCTTAACTGATTTAATCCTTAGCAAAATTTATAAGGAAAATATTATTAATATTATCTCAGTTTGATAGATATAAATCTGAAGCATCAAAAGATTTCATAATAGCTAACAATGGGTAGAACTTGGATTTGAACCAAGGCAGTATGACTTCAAATCTCAGCTTTCAAGACCCAGTACATTTTGTTCTTTCCAACCTTCCTTTTATTGACTTCTTTTGCATTTCCTAAAAATCCCATGTTTTCTATCTCTGAGAGCTTTCAGATTATTTTCCACTCACCTCAAATACTCTCCTCATAGTCATGACCATGCAAATCTTGTCTGCCTGAATAACTTCTCTTTCACGAAGTAACACATATTATCTTCTTGCAAACTTTCTCCTGACATCCCCATCTTTATCTTACGAGATGACAGGGATACCTTTACCACTCCTGTTTTTTAACCTGCCATCATAATTGTTTTCCCTCTTATTTGTTGCCCTTATTAAGAAAAATTCATGAAGCTAATTACTGTTTAATGATAGTAATCTATGCATTATGTGACATACAATTAATGATATAAAATTATTGTCTAATAAATCGATAAAGTTCCAGAGCAATAATATTTCTGTGACTAATTAATGGTGAAATAAAAACTCAGATAATACAAACCAACCAGGGGCTGACGGGATCCTCCAGCACAGATTGCTCTACCAAAAAGCGGCCAGACTGCTTCTTCTTTTTTTTTTTTTTTTTTTTTTTTTGAGACGGAGTCTCGCTCTGTCGCCCAGGCTGGAGTGCAGTGGCCGGATCTCAGCTCACTGCAAGCTCCGCCTCCCGGGTTTACGCCATTCTCTCGCCTCAGCCTCCCGAGTAGCTGGGACTACAGGCGCCTGCCACCACGCCCGGCTAGTTTTTTGTATTTTTTTAGTAGAGACGGGGTTTCACCGTGTTAGCCAGGATGGTCTCGATCTCCTGACCTCGTGATCCGCCCGTCTCGGCCTCCCAAAGTGCTGGGATTACAGGCTTGAGCCACCGCGCCCGGCCCAGACTGCTTCTTTAAGCAGGTCTCCGCTCTCTTCCTCCTCACTGGGCGGGACTTCCCTACTGGGGCCTCTAGTGGCTAGATGTTTCCACTAGTGGCTAGATGAACCCACCGATGATCCCTGGCTGACAGAGATTTGAATTCTCCCTAGGACGGAGTTCTCAGAGGGAGGAGCAGACCAATATCTTTGCTGTTTGAGCAACTCAGATGTTCTGTGGGCTTTGGAGAGCCCAAGATGACCAGAGCAGAAGTAGGACCCCAGCACAGCACAGCTGCTCTACAAAAGCGTGGCCAGACTGCTTCTTTAAGCGGACTCCCAATTCTGTTCCTCCTCACTGGGCGGAACCTCCCATCTGGGGCCTCCAGCCAACACACTGGTGTTCTGTGGCTGAAAGATTAAAATTCTCTCTGGGAAGGAGTTCCCAGGGGGAGGAGCGGGCCCCCATCTTTGTTGTTTGGGCTTTAAAAAGCTCAAGCTGACCTGAGAAGGGGGCAGTATGGAAACACAGCACAGCTGCTCTTTCACAGCTGTGTAAGTGTGGCCAGACTGCTTCTTTAAGCAAGTCCCTGATTTATTCCTCCTCACTGTGCGGGACCTCCCAACCGAGGTCTCGAGCCAACTCCACCACACACAGGCTCAAAATAAAGGGATGGAGAAAAATCTACCAAGTAAATGGAAAACAGAAAATAGCGGAGATTGAAATTCTAGTTTCTGAAAGAAACCGGCTTTGAAACAACAAAGATCAAGAAACACAAAGAAGAGCTTACATAATTGTAAGGGGTTAAATTGAACAAGAAGAGCTAACTATCCTAAGTTTATCTATATCTATCTGTCTGTCGATCGATTTATAGATAGATATGCACTTAGCACAGGAGCACCCAGAATCATAAAGCAAGTTCTTAGAGACCTTCAAAGAGACTTAGACTCCCCCACAATAATAGTGGGAGACATTAAAAACTCACTGACAATATAAGACAGATCATCAAGATAGAAAATTAACAAAGATATTAAGGAACTGAGCTCTGCACTGGGTCAAATGGACATGGTAGATATCTACAGAGCTCTCCACCCAAAACCAACAGAATATACATTCTTCTAATTGCCACATTGCACCTACTCTAAAGTCGGTCACACAATCGGAGGTAAAACACTGCTCAGCAAATGGAAAAGAACTGAAATCGTAACAAACAGTCTCTCGGACCACAGTACAATCAAATTAAAAATCAGGACTAAGAAATTCACTCAAAACCAAACAATTACATGAAAATGAATAACCTGCTCCTAAACAACTTTTGGGTAAATAATGAAATTAAGGAAGGCATCAAGAAGTTCTTGAAAATAATAAGAACAAAGATACAACATACCAGAATCTCTGAGACACAGGTGAGGCAGCATTTACCCATCAATCAATGAGTGGATAAAGAAACTGTGGTGTGTGGGGGTGTGTGTATATATATATCATATCTATCTATATATATCATATATATCTATCATATCTATCACATATGCATGTCTCATATATGTCTCATATATATGATATATATCATATATGATATACATATCATGAAATATGATATATATCATTATATATACCATACATATGAGATATATGATATATATCATGTATTATATATGCGATATATATCATATATCGCAAATATATCGCAATTGGATTGGTTCCATGATTTTGCAATTGCAAATTGTGCTGCTATAGACATGAGTGTGCAAGTATCTTTTCCATATAACGATTTCTTTTTCTCTGGGTAGGTACCCAGTAGTGGGATTGCTGGATCAAATGGTAGTTCTATTTTTGGTTCTTTAAGGAATCTCCACACTGTTTTCCATAGTGGTTATACTAGTTTACATTCCCACCAGCAGTGTAGAAGTGTTCCCTGATCACCGCATCCACGCCAACATCTATTGTTTTTTGATTTTTTGATTATGGACATTTTCACAGGACTAAGGTGATATTGCCCTGTGGTTTTGATTATTTTGCATTTCCCTTATCATTAGTGATTCTGAGCAATTTTTTTCATATGTTTGTTGGTAATTTGTGTATCTTCTTTTGAGAATTGTTTATTCATTTCCTTAGCACACTTTTTTTTTTTTTTTTTTTTTTTTGAGATAGAGTCTCGCT
This sequence comes from Rhinopithecus roxellana, assembly GCF_007565055.1. NCBI lineage: Eukaryota > Metazoa > Chordata > Mammalia > Primates > Cercopithecidae > Rhinopithecus > Rhinopithecus roxellana. The sequence goes on from NC_044555.1 coordinate 5,551,443, forward strand.
CTGCCACCCGGGCTGGAGTGCAGTGGCCGGATCTCAGCTCACTTCAGCTCACTGCAAGCTCCGCCTCCCGGGTTCACGCCATTCTCCTGCCTCAGCCTCCCGAGTAGCTGGGACTACAGTACAGGCGCCCGCCACCACGCCCGGCTAGTTTTTTTTTTTTTTTTTTTTGTATTTTTTAGTAGAGACGGGGTTTCACCGTGTTAGCCAGGATAGTCTCAATCTCCTGACCTCGTGATCCACCTGTCTCGGCCTCCCAAAGTGCTGGGATTACAGGCTTGAGCCACCGCGCCCGGCCCTTAGCACACTTTTTGATGGTATTTTTTGCTTTTTTCTTGCTGGTTTGTTTGAGTTTATTGATTCTGGATATTAGTCATTTGTCAGAAATATAGATTTTGAAGATTTTCTTCATATATATCATATATATATCGCATATATATGATATGATACATATGTGATGAAATACTGCTCAGTCATAAAAAGGAATCAGTTAAAGGCATTTGCAGTGACCTAGGTGACATTGGAGACTATCATTCTAAAGGGAGTAATTCAGGAATGGAAAACCAAACATCATATGTTCTCACCGATATATGGGAGCTAAGCTATGAGGACACAAAGGCATAAGAATAATACAATGGACTTTGGAGATTTGGGGGGAAGAGTGGGAGGGGGGCGAGGGATAGAAGGCTACAAATAGGGTGCAGTGTATACTGCTTAGGTGATGGGTGCACCAAAATCTCACATATCACTGCTAAAGAACTTCCTCTTGTAACCAAACACCACCTGTACCCCAATAACCTATGGAAAGATAAAAAATAGATTTAAACAATTTTTTAAAAGATGGATTAAATGCTTAAATGTAAAATTCAAAACTATGAAAACCCCAGAAGGCAATACCATAGGCACAGGCAAAGATTTCATGACAAAGATGCCAAAAGAAATGACAAGAAAAGCGAAAACTGACAAATGGGATCTAATTAAACCAAAGAGCTTCTGTACAGCAAGAACAACTGTCAACAGAGTAAACAGACAGCCTACAGAATGGGAGAAAAATTTTTGCAAACCATGCATCTGACAAAGGTCTAATATCCAGCATCTATAAGGAACTTAAACAAATTTATAAGAAAAAACCAACCCTATGAAAAAGTAGGCAAATGGCATGAACAGACGCTTTTCAAAAGAAGACATACCAGCGGCCAACAATCATGAAAAAAAGCTCAACATCACTGATCATTAGTGAAATTATAATCAAAACCACAGTGAGATACCATCTAACACCAGTCAGAATGGCTACTATGAAAAAGTAAAAAAATAAGACATGTTGGTAAGGTTGTGGAGAAAGAGGAACATATATACACTCTTGATGGAAGTGTAAATTAGTTCAGCCATTGTGGAAGACAGTGTGGCAATTCCTCAAATACGTAAAGACAGAATTACCATTTGACCCAGCAATCCCATCACTGGGTATTTACCCAAAGGAATATAAAAGGTTCTATTGTAAAGACACAGTATGTTGATTGCAGCACTATTTACAATAACAAAGACAGGGAATCAACCTAAATGTCCACCAATGATAGACTGTATAATGAAAATGTGGTACATATACACCATGGAATACTATGCAACCATAAAAAAGAATGTTAATAGTGCTCCAATAAACATGGGAGTGCAGGTATCTCCTAAATAGACTGATTTCCCTTTTTTTTTTTTTTTTTTTTTTTTTGGCTGTTAGCTATATACCTAGCTGTGGGATTGATGGATTGTGTGGTAGCTTTATTTTTAGTTTTTTGAGAAACCTACAAATTGTTCTCCATAGTAGTTGTACTAACTTACATTCTCACCAACAGTATAGAAGGTTTCTCCTCTTTTCTCTACATCCTTTCCAGCATTTATTATTGCCTGTCTTTTGGATATAAGCCATTTTAACCGGGGTGAGATGATACGTCATTGTAGTTTTGATTTGCATTTCTCTGATGATCAATGATGTTGAGCACCTTTTCATGTACCTCTTTGCCATTTATGTGTCTTCTTTTGAGAAATATCTATTCAAATCTTTTGCCTATTTTTAGTTCATTAGATTTATTCTTATAGAGTTGTTTGAGCATTTTAAATATCCTTGCTATTAATCCCTTGTCAGATGTATACTTTGCAAATGTTTTCTCCCACTCTGTGGGCTGTCTCTTGACTTTGCTGATTGTTTCCTTTGCTGTACAGAAGATTTTCAACTTGATGTGATCCCACTTGTTCATGTTTGCTTTGGTTGCTATGGTTGTGATGTTTTGCTCAGGATATCTTTGCCCAGACAAATGTCCTGGAAATTTTCTCTAATGTTTTCTTGTAGCAGTTTCATAGTTTGAGGTTGTAGGTTTAAGTTTTTAATTAATTTGGATTTGATTTTTGTATAGGGAAAAAGATAGGGGTCAAATTTCCTTCTCCTGCATGTTGATATTCAATTTTCCCAGCATCATTTATTGAAAAGACTGCACTTTCCCCAGTGTATGTTCCTGGGAATTATTGTCAAAAATGAGTTCGCTGTACCTGCATGGATTTGTTTCTCGGTTCTCTGTTCTGTTCCATTGGTCTATGTGTTTGTTTATTAACTTATCTTTGATGATAATTTTATTTCAATTGAATGAATGAATATTTGAACCAGTGTGAAATTTGTCCTGTCAAAAATGTCAGCTTCAGGAAGAATTCAAGTGCAACAGTAAATAAAATGTTTCAAAAAGCAGCATCTAATCAGGCAAACCAGTCAAGCTATCTAGGATATTAGGGGGTGGCAGAGGCTGAAAACCACATTTCACTGATACTAGATGCTATCAGTTCAAAGGGAGATATCTCCACCAGTATTTCATCATTTCTAGTTCTCTTGTAACAAATACGTAAATACATACAAACATAAAAATACAAAAATAAACGTCATAACTTCTCTAGTATTGTGCCAATGGTGTTAAACACATTTTACTAGAAATTCTTTTAGAAAATAAACTATTTTTATGGATTACATATATAGTATGTGTTATTAACAATTTCATCTAATTTGATTTATAGAGATACATTTAAATCATTTTAAAGCTCAATTTAAAATAACTAAGAAAAAGTATCAGTTTCATAAATGCAGTACTGGTAATGTATTAGTATGTGTGAAGCTTTTGTTGTTTAAGACATTAACATCAAAATAAATGCCTAATTCCATAAATAAGTACTCTATGATTCTGACAAATTTGTTCAAACAAGAATTCAGGTTGACATGGAGAAATTACTTTAGAAAAATATTAGAAATATCCTATAGGTTTTACCTATTTTCTTTTCTCTTGTCTGTGTGTGTGGTGTTTGTGTATTTATATTTCCTGTCATAATGCTTTGTAAATATATCCTAATAGAGGGAAAAGTCCAACCAAACCAAACAATATGAAACAACAGTTTTTATAAACTCATCAGAATACATCATGTAGATTTGAGTTGAATAAGCCTAACCACAGAAACAAAATACACAGATCATACAACAATTCTATATATATTGTTGAAAAATGATACTCAAATTGTTCATTGCCTTTTGTATTGGAAAAGAAAAAAAAAGAATCCTATGCTATAACATGGCAAATCTAAGAGCCGTTTACCATCAGGTCCAAATCTCATCTGTTTTTAGTTTCACATTTTCAAGTAGCTCTGGCAAATTCTCTTGATAGCTATGAATGCTCATAACATTTCTTAAACCATATTTCATACTCTTAAATTATCAAATTAATGCAAATCATTCCTTGGACATTTTTTTTTCATGATAGGTATTAACCTTAACCTAAATAAAAGTAAATAGGATCTATTAAAGCTCCTAAGAGGAAAATAATTTCCTTCTCAGCTCAGTGAATTCATTGCAAACAGAAGCAATATTGCAGCCTAATATGAGTGGTGAACAGTTTGTACAGTGTTGACTCATCTACAAATCTCCATTTACTTAGCAGTAAATCAATGTAATCTAGACTGAAACCCACGGTTTTGCTGTCGTCATAGTGAAGACTATACATCCAGCTTTGTTCATGTTGTTTGATCTCCTAATTAGAATACGAAATATAGAGTTTTAGTGGCCCAGTAGAAAAATTAATGGAGAGAAAATTTAAATACCCCATGATCAAGTTTGAATGCTTTATATTTTAGGATTCTGTATGGGATACAAAAGCTGCATAATACTTTGAGTCAGAACACTTATTGACTTGGATTCAATAAAAATTTTAAATCCTATTACATGCCAGAGTCTGTGCTAAGTACTGTAAAAACATACCAATAAAAAAAGAAATCTTGCCTACAATGAGCTCATGGAATAGTATATGAGAAAATATATACCCAATGACTAATGCAATTTAATGGGATAAGGGCCATGGAAGAATTTCAAGTTGCAATAGATAGGCAGATGATGGAAATATTTGCGTTGTCTCTCAGTGCTGCAAAATGGTTCATTTAGGGGACAGTGGCATTTGAGGAATCCTTCAATGAATGACATCTCTTTCAAAGATGGAGGTGGAGGAAAGAGCAATGCAGAAAGATTCATTTTCAAGACATAAGTAGTAAAACGATTTTAGGACATAGTGAAATAGTCCCTCTGCCAGGATTATTGTGGAAGAAAATTGAAAACAGGTCTTGGAAGGGAATGGGATATTGCCATCTGTAGAAAATGGTAATTAGTAATATATACAGAAATAAGCAAAACATTTTATTAAACAAAGGGTGTGACATGGTCAGAATTAATTTGAAGATTATTTTCTTGCTAGCTTCTATGAACTGTTAATGTGAAAAGTGAGCCTGTACCTCAGCAAAAAAATCATAATTGGTCAAAATTATTTAAAACAAACTTTTAACCCCCTTACTCATAGGACAGAAGCTCTACTCCAGGTACAACAGGCTAAGAATACTGGGGACCTAGTGGCCCTTGTCCCAGCTACTCTTTGGCTGAAAGTTCCACACTAGGAGTAGCAAGTGAGAAAGACCAGAGGCTGCTATGCCACCCAGTGTTCTGCAGGGCTGTCATGCTAGTTATCTGCTGCAGAGCCAGTGCTCAGAGAGTTTGCCAAGTGAGAAGAGGCAGTCAGTAATAAAAGAGACCTCCAAATCCCTCTCCAAAGGAAACGACTTTATTGAAAACAGAGATTGAGAAAGCTCAAGCCTAAAGTTGCTATCAACAACAATGGAGATTTTGGTGGTTAGCAGAGAAGTTAGTAGCTCAGTGAGATTGTCAAGCTAAACCACAAGCCAGGTAGTTTACCAGAGAAGCAGAGAAAGAGACACCCTCTGTAGTGACAACAAAGCTCAAAGTCTAGCCTCAAAAAGTATTCCTAGAAAGGTTCCTGAATTTAATTGGATCTGACTGTGGTGCAATTTATGATTCAAAGTATTGTCAAAAAATGTACTCAATAAAACACTAGCCAACCACATCATGCAACATATAAAACAGAGTATGCATAGTGACCATGTACAATTTTTATCTCCACAATTCAAGGTTAATTTAATGTCCAAGAAACAATAAATGTAAAGCATTTGATATTTGATATTATCAAAAAATAGAGGACAAAAAATACAATCATCTCAAAAATGTAGGAAAATTTTTTGAAAGTATTCTACATTGCTTCATGACAAAAACACTCAACAAATCAGGAATAGAAGAAAACTTATTCAACCTGGCAAAGTATCTATGAAACTTCCACAGATATCTTCATATTTAATAGTGAAACACTGAATTCTTTCCCTAAAAGATCAAAAACAAGATAAATATGACACTTCCTACCACTTCTATTCAACATTTTACTGGAGGTCCTAGTCAAGTTACTTAGCAAAGAAAATAAAGTAAAAGGCATCCAAGTTGATAAAGAAGAAATAAAACTGCCTCTATACATGGATAATATAATCTTGCATACTGAAAATCCTACAGAATCCACTGAAACAGCAAATAGAACAAATAAATTACTAAGGTTGCATGATACAAAATCAATACAGAAATGCCAATTGCATTTCTATGTACTAGAAATATCTATCATCATTATATAGTAGTAATGAGTCATCCTAAAATTAAAATTAGGAAGTAATTTTACTTGCAATTGCATTCAAAAGAATACCATATTTAGAAATGAATTTAACAAAAAGTATAAAACTTAAATTCTGAAAACAACATTATATTGCTGAAAGACACAAAAATCCTAAATAAATGAAAAAACATCTCATAATCATAGAAACGAAGACTTCATATTGTTAAGATGGCAATACTTCCCAAATTTACCTGCCTAGTAAATGTAATACCTATTAAAATCCCACCTAGCTTCTTTGCAGAAATTGACAAATTTATCCTAAAATTAATATGGACATTCAAGGCATGCAGAATAGCCAAAACAATCTTTAAAAAGACCAAAGTTGGAGCTGACACTTCTATACTTCAAAGCTTAAAACAAAGCTACAGTAATCAAAAGAATATGGTACTGGCATAGAGCTGGGCATATATATCAATGGGATATAATTTAGAGTCCAGAAATCTACCTTCCCATTTACGCTTAGTTGATCAGTAGAGATCCCAAGACAATTCAATGGGAAACAATATTCTTCAGCAAATGGAGCTGGGACAACTGAATATCCACATGCATTAGAAAGAAGATAGATGTATACCTCATACCATATGCAAAAATTAAGTCAAAATGGAAGTATAAAAGCTAAAGGTTTAAACTTTTGTGATCTCAAAGTAGGTAATGGTTTCTTAAATATAACACCAAAAGCAAAGGACAAACAACAAAAGATAAAATAGATAAACTGACTTCACAGAAAAATGTTTTTGAAACAACCCCATCAAAAAGTGGGCAAAGGATATGAACAGACATTTCTCAAAAGAAGACATTCATACAGCCAACAGACACATGAAAAAATGCTCATCATCACTGGCCATCAGAGAAATGCAAATCAAAACCACAATGAGATACCATCTCACACCAGTTAGAATGGCAATCATTAAAAAATCAGGAAACAACAGGTGCTGGAGAGGATGTGGACAAATAGGAACACTTTTACACTGTTGGTGGGATTGTAAACTAGTTCAACCATTATGGAAAACAGTATGGCGGTTCCTCAAGGATCTAGAACTAGAAGTACCATATGACCCAGCCATCCCATTACTGGGTATATACCCAAAGGATTATAAATCATGCTGCTATAAAGATACATGCACATGTATGTTTATTGCGGCACTATTTACAATAGCAAACACTTGGAATCAACCCAAATGTCCATCAGTGACAGACTGGATTAAGAAAATGTGGCACATATACACCATGGAATACTATGCAGCCATAAAAAAGGATGAGTTTGTGTCCTTTGTAGGGACATGGATGCAGCTGGAAACCATCATTCTCAGCAAACTATCGCAAGAACAGAAAACCAAACACCGCATGTTCTCACTCATAGGTGGGAACTGAACAATGAGATCACTTGGACTCAGGAAGGGGAACATCACACATCGGGGCCTCTCATGGGGAGGGGGGAGTGGGGAGGGATTGCATTGGGAGTTATACCTGATGTAAATGACGAGTTGATGGGTGCTGACGAGTTGGTGGGTGCAGCACACCAACATGGCACAAGTATACATATGTAACAAACCTGCACGTTATGCACATGTACCCTAGAACTTAAAGTATAATAATAAAAAATAAATAAATAAATAAATAAAAATAATAATAAAATAAAATAAAAAATAAAGAAAAATGTTTTTGAAAGTTTGTGTTTCAAAGGACACCATCACAAAAGTGAAAAGACAATCCACAGAATGGAAGAAAATAGTTGTGAATTATATATCTGATAAGGGGATTGTATCCAGAATATATGAAGAACTCTAACAAATCAATAATACGTAGATAAATAGCCCAATCTTTAAATGGGCAAAAGATCCAAGTAAACATTTCTCCGAAGAAGATATACAAATTGCAACTAAACACATGAACATTGTTTGACATCATTAACCAACAGGGAAATGCAAATTAAAACCACAATGAGATACAACTTCACATAGTATGACTATTATAAAAAAGACACATAATAACAAGTGTTGGTGAGGATGTGGAGAATTAGAATCCTCCTACACTGCCATTGGACATGTAAAATGGTGTCACTGCTTTGAAAAACAATCTCACAGTTCTTCTAAAAGTTACATATGAAGTTAGCATATGACCCAGCAACTTTGCTCCTAGGCAAATACCCAAGAAAAATGAAAATGTATGTCAAACAAAAATTATACAAAAATGTTCATAACAGCAACATTCATAGTAGCAAAAAATTGAAAACAACCCAAATGTCTATCAACTGATAAATGCTTAAATAAAATATGGCATAGCTCTACAAAGGAATATTGCTTGGCAATAAAAAGAAATGAAATACTAACACATGCTACAACATGGATAATCCTTAAAAACATTATGATAAATGAAAGAAACCAGTCACAAAAGACCACATATTCTATGATTCGATTTATACAACCCAAAATAAATTTGTCCAAAATAGACAAATCTATATACACATGGTAAATTTGTGGTTATCAATACCACAGGGAGTTGCGGGGAGGAAAACTAGGGAATACCTAATAGGCATGGCATTTTTGGGGGGTTGATGACAATGTTTTGAAATTGATTGTGGTGATGGTCGTATGAATGTGTGAATATACAAAAAGCCACTGAATTATTCACTTTAAATGGATTAATTGTATGATATGTGATTTATATCAAAATAAAGCTTTATTATAAACAAGAAGGATATCCCACATCAGTGTAGAGAATGGAGGGAATAAGCTAGAAGAAAGAGGGGCCATGAGAAGATTAATATATTTCTTCTGATGGGACACATTGAAAATAGGATCTAGACAAATGTTAAGCAAAGTCATGTATCATATGTAAAGCATACTTGTGAATAGATGAAAGATGTTTCTCAATTGAGAAATCATCAATAGGTTTGTACTTTGGTATTTTTTCTTATACAAAATATTGTATTACTATAAGAAGTAATTTATGTTTCAAAAGATAGTTGAAAACAACTTCAGCTTTTAACTTTTTGATTTCTAGAAATTATCATATTTTGGTCTGTGTTTATTGTATTACACTTGCAATGTTACAGTGACAGTTCTTTCCTCTTAGAAAGTTGCACTTTATAAAATAGAGCATCTTGTTTTTCCATTTGCAAATATGGACAGACATCTAAAATTTCACAGCCATGTTCTATTCATTTGATTATTCAAGTAATAAAATAAAAGTTTTCTGGATATTACAGCAAGAACAAACTCTTCATGTTTCCATAGTGACAATTAAGGGAAAAGTTCGATGAAATTGAAGTTCATAGAAGATTTTTAAAAGTTAAGAATGCTTGGAATTATTTATGAAGAAATACTAAACAAGAGAGCCTAAATATGGAAAGCTTAGAAAAGCAGAAAATTAAGCTGAAACACACTTATATACAAATATCTGAGAGATGTCAAAAGAGAGAGCAGTGATACATAGAAGCCAAAAATAAAGAGAAATAATAAAACAATGTCATGTTAATAAAGAAAATAACATCAAAATAAAAACTGAAAGAGTAAGTTAATTGATAGTATAAACTGTAGCAGAAAAATCTGATATTAAAAATTATTGCTAGATTATAAATTATGAAAAATGGTTTTATTGTACATTAGTATAGAAGAACAAAGTTATGGTAATGATGACCTTTAAGAAACAACATTAGCATACTTTCTATTACTTTAAGAAGCAAAGAATGGGGCAGTTGAGCAAAGAGATACACATTCTACGCTGATAATCACTTTTCAGAGATACGACTTTGTGAGACATTACATAACCTCAGCAGGTTCCTTTCCAATATCCATGTCTCTTAATATTGACTTCTATGGCCAGCATAAGATGAGTGAAGATTGTTTTTATACAGTAATGCAATCTCTTTCATTATAGAGTGAAGTGAGTTTTGGAAGCATTACTTGGAACACACGATTCTTATTCTTTGTATTTCACTTGCTAATCGCAATAATGGATATGCAAAATTTCTGTTGTACCCATATCTTTCCTAACATGGGAATAATATATGCCTTATGACACAGGGACAATAGTGAACGTTCAAAGGTTTTTGAATATCCATTTTTTTTCCTGTAACTGGCCATTAACTTTAGGCAATTTACTAATTGTCTTTGTTTCTTTATCTGAAAATACCACTTTCTCCTTGGCCTTAAGTGGAGATGTTCGGCCTATGCCTCATGCTGAAGGGACTAATAATAACAATTTAACAAAAAAGAAAAGTACTTACAAGCAATGATCTTTAGATTTAGACCAAGTTCCCATTTTCCTGATTACCTGGATTTTTATTCCCTTGCTTCATATTTTAGCTTCTAATACCAATCTTAGATTATCCTAGATGTATTGATTAATTTTATTTCACTGATTTGCAATCTTAACCTGCCCTACTCAACACTTAATTCTATGTACTTCAAAGATGAAATTCAGGCCAGTCGTGATGGTTCATCCCTGTAATCTGAACACTTTGGGGGGTTGAGGATGTAGGATTGCTTGAGCCCAGAATTTCAAGACCAGCCTGGAACACTTTAAATAACCAAATGAGTGCTAAAATAAGACACAGGTTGTGGCCATGGTTGAGGAATTATATGTAATCTGCAGTTTCTCTATGAGAGAACTTTTGGTGATGGCAAAAGAAAAGCTATTCTGGTTCAAAATTATAAAATACCTAACATTGCATGCTAAGTAGTTTCATGTTCACTTTTTGTATGTTTTGAAGTAGATGAATATCATGAGCATTAGGAGAAAAAGTAAACCAGTAAAATATGAATTCTAAGGGAGGACTCTGTTTCACTAGGGCAGGTGTAATTCACACTTTCAAATGAAGTTTGTTAAGAACGTGATAAAGTATTTGATGGTTAAGTCTTTGGTGTTCTTTGGGAATACAACTTCATAAATTGGTAGACACAAAAGCAAGAATAAGTAAATTATATTTCCTCTGTGGTCAAGATAGTGTAAAAGAGACCAAATTTACCTTCTGATCAAACAGCTAAAAAGTCAGGGGAGAAATAAAGCAATAGTTTGCAAGGCTAACATCAAGCTAGACATCAAACAGCAGAGACTGATCCCTGAGAGATGGTAAACAAATGAAGTGAACCCTGTAATTGCCCCAGATTATTTGTTGAGTTTCTGGGCCATTGCTCATGGAGGGAAAAAACAGAGACCAGCCAGTGTCACTAAGTTCAGGAGATGGAGCTAAAACACTCCAGAGAAAAAGGTAAGTAGAATTTTCAAGACAGAGTACCAGAGAGGAGAATAATGTACAGAGAAAGAACTCCGGAAAGTTGCAAAATCCTACTCTCCAGTTAATTCTTCAGCAGATTATTGATTAACTCATGTATGTGAGTAAATGACCAAAGGCCAGGGCAGAAACTATTTACAAGAATTATAGATAGTAGTGTCTGATCCTCACACAGAGCCAAGAAGAGTGACTTTTCCTGTTGGCCAGTCTAGAGAACCTCAAAATTCAAAGGGAATTGGAAAATGTACATTGAAGGGTATTGCCACAGTAGTGGGGAATATTTAGCCACAGAATGAGCACTGCTCTATTTCTGTCTTACAAAGTATTTTTAAAAACCCCAAAAGTATCAAACTATTTTGAAGCAACTTAAAAGCATTGTAGAACAAAAGTAAAAAACATTCATAAAAGTACATTATCCATCAGCCAATAAGGTAAAATTTACGGTGTTTGGCATCCAATAATAAATTGCCAGAGATGTAAAGAAGCATTAATCTCCTTATAAGGAAGAGATGAGATAATCATAAGATGTCCAAAGTTAACAAGATATTAGAGTTATCTAAAAGACATTAAAATAAGTATCATAACTAGACTCAAAATGTTCAAAAAAGTAGCGAATTGGAAGATACAAAGAATTCCTAAATCAGACTTCTAAAAGTGAAGAAAGTGTAAGATAAAAAAAAGGGGGGGCATCCATGATGACATGCAAGAGAGACATTGCAGAAGAAAAGATTAGTGTACTTGAAGCCTTGGCAAGATAAGTCATTCAAAATAAAATGCAAAGAAAAGATAAAATTTAAAAATATCATAGTATCATTTAGCTGTGAGAAAACTTCAAGCAACTCAAATATATGTGTAATTGAATTCTCTGAAGAAGAGATGAAGGCAGAACAGAAAACATATTTGAAGAGACAATGACAAATTTTCCCAAATTTGATGGAAACTGACAAATCCAAGAATTTGTATAAATCCACACCATAAGAAACATAAAAAAGACACCAAACCCTATAATTATATTGCTTAAAAATAATGATAAACAGATCATCTTAAAAGCAACCAGAGAAGAATGGCATGGCACACAAAGAAACCAAAATTAGGGCAAAATCAGGCTTCTTGGCTGAAAAATGCAACTAAGAAAAGAGTGGAGCAACCTATGTAAAATATAAATTAAAAAAATAATCAAACTAGACGTCTACGTACAACAAAAAGGCATCTTTTAAAAACAAGACAAAATAAGGACTTTTCAGCCATACAAAAAAATGAACAAATTCATCACCAGCAGAAATGGAATACAAAAAATATGTTGAGTAATTTGCCTCAAACAGAAAGAAAATTATAGCAGATGGAAATAAGGGTCTACACAAAGAAATGAAGAGTAGCCAAATTGATAACTCCATGAGTAAAAATGTAAGATTTTTTACAAATTAAAATCAACAGAAAATGTAAAATAAATAGTGATGTAGTATTTAAGCAAAAGTAATTTTTGAAAAAGTGTTGTGGATTTTATAACACATATAAAAGCAAAATGCATGCCAACAAAAGAACAAAATGGGAGGATAATTAAAACAGAAAACAGAAAAACAACAGAGATAAATCAATAAAATGAAAAGCTGCCTCATTTATAAGATTCATAAAACCTATGAACCTTTAGCCAATAAAAAAAAAAAAAAAAAAAAAAAAAAAAACACAGATTACTAAAATCAGCAATGAGAGAGGTGACATCAATACAGATTCCACAGGTATTTAAAGAATAACAAATGAATAGTATGAGCACTTTGCATGCTAATTTTAACAACATAGATGAAATAGATATATTCCTTGAAATACGCAAACTAACCAAGTTTGTTAAAAATAGATAATCTAAATACCCCATGCTTATTAAAGAAACTAAACTTGTAGTTTAAAAAACCTTCCCACAAAGAAAGCCTGAGAACGAGGGCATCTCTGGTGAACTTTACAAACACTGAAGGAAGAAATAATACCAATCATACACAAATGCTTTGAAAAAATGAAAAAGATATGATCATTTTGAAACCATTCTCTGCTTACCATTACCCTGATGACAAAGCCAAACAACAAATCAAAGAAAGCCCGTCACCAGATATCCTTCATAGTCATTGATGCAAAAAGCTTAACCCAACCACATATACAGAGGATAAATAAAGAGATTAAAAACCGAGTGAGGTTTATCCCCGGAATTCAAAGTATGTTTACTACTTGGAATTTGATCATTATAATTCACTATTTCAGCATAATTATAAAAGAAACGTGGTATGAACATCTTAATGGGTGAAGAAAAATATTAGACAATCCAAGCATTTGACACAAAGCATTTCTCACAAACTCTCACAATACGAATAAAAGGAAATTTCTTCAAATAAAAAAATGTGTGTATAGCTCACACTATACATAATGGCTTTCCCCCTAAGATCAGAAACAATACAAAGATTTCCAATCTCATCACTTCCAGTCAAAATTATATATAGGTTCCATTCAGTATATTAAAGCGGTGAGGGTTGGGGGATGATAAAGATAATCAGATGGACAAGGAAGAATGGAAACTATCTTTGTTCACAGATTACATTATCATATACATAGAAAATTCAATGAAATCTACAAAAAAAAAATGCTCCTGAAATTAAGAAATGAGTTTACCAAGGTTGTATACCAAGGTATACAAGATGGATATACAAAAATATTTATATATATGCTAAACAAAAAATTGGAAATTGCACTTAAAAAATACTACATATAATAGTATCAAAACAATAGTTAGGAATGATCTGGAGAGAAAAAGATGTGAAAGAAGCATACACTAAGAAATACAAAATATTCCTGAGAAAATGAAAAATCACATAAACAAATGGAAAGATGTACCTTCCTCAGTGGTCAGAAAACTTCCTATTGTTAATATGCCAATTATCCTCAAATTGATCTATAGATTAGACAGAATCCTAATCAAAATCCCAACAGGATTCTTTTAGACATTGACAAACGGTTTTTAAAATTTCTATAGAAATTCAAAGCACCTAGAAGAACCAACTTTGTAAAAAGAACATTGTTATAGAACTAGTACAGCCTAATTTCCAGATTTATTATAAAGCTAAAGTAACCAACAGAATGTGAAATTTGTGTGAGAGAAAAATCAATGGAAGAGAAAAGAGTGCCCGGATATTCTAGCCATTTCCTAATGTAATTCATTGCAGAAAAGATGGTCTTTACAAAAAGAGTTCTGAAATTACCAGATATATATATGCAATAGATACATTTTTTAAATAAAAAGTTTGATCTACATCTTGTGTTGTTTGCAAAAATTATAACAGATATAACAAGCTTTGTGACCTTAGGATAGCAAAAGTTTTCATACATATATCAAAATAAACACAATCTGTAAAAGAGAAAATTGATAAATTGGATTTCATCTAATTAAAAAAAAACTGACACTGTTAAGATCAATGAAATTATCTTAACATTTGTCAATGTTAAGACAATGGAAGGGCAAAGTGAAGTGAAGTGAAAAATTTGCAAATCACATATCTGATAACCTATTTACATCTAGAACACAACAAGGATTTTTATTTTTTATTTATTTATTTATTTTTGGAGATGGTGTCTAGCTGTGTTTCCCAGGCTGGAGTCCAGTGGCACCATTTTGGTTCACTGCAACCTCCACCTGCTGGGTTTAAGCGATTCTCCTGCCACTGCCTCCTGACTAGCTGAGATTACAGGCGGGCTCCACCACGTGCGGCTAATTTTTGTATTTTTAGTAGAGGCGGGGTTTTACCATGTTGGTCAAGCCGGTCTCAAACTCCTGACGTTATGATTTGCCCCCTCAGCCTCCTAAAGTGCTGGGGTTACAGGCGTGAACCACCGCACCTGGTTCACCTGGTGAAGGATTCTCAAAACTAAATGCGATATCCAACAACACAATTTAAAAATGGGGAAACAAATCAACAGAAACTTCAACCAAGGAGAGACGAGGATGGCAAATAAGCAAATACAGAGAAGTTCAATACCAGTAGTCATTAGGAAACGCAAATGAAACCCAGAATGAGATTCCACTACACACCTGTTAGAATCCCGGCCTCGCAGGTGACATCAGCGCTGCCCGGAGTCTCCCGAGACTGGAGTGTCCCATCTCCACCCAGAGCCTCCCAAGACTCGTCGGGTGTCCAGTCTTCGCCCAGAGACTCCCAAAACTGAAGTGTCCCATCTCCGCCTATAGCCTCCCAAGACTGGAGTGCTCCATCTCCTCCCTACTGGATTCTGAGAGGAAGCTGAAGGACATATGGGCTCGTTGTGAGGTCCAGGTGAAGACAACCGAGGAACCCACCAAGCCTGGTAAATTTCCTTGTGGGGAATCCTGCCCGCGGTCCCCCGAGACTCAGGTGTCCCATCTCCGCCCGGAGCCTCCCAAGACTCGTCAGGTGTCCAACCTCTGCCCGCAACCTCCCAAGATTCGTTGGGTGTCCAATCTCCACCTGAGCTTCCCAAGACTCGTCGAGTGTCTAGTCTCCGCCCAGAGCCTCCCAAAGCTCTAGTGTCCCATCAATTCGCAGAGCCTCCCAAGATTCAAGGGTCCTACATAAAAGAACTGCTTCAGGAAGATACACCAAACACAACAGAGTGAGTTTCTGACTCTCTTCAATATAGATAAACATTGGAAAAACTCCGTGAATTCTTCAAGTGGGCTGGAGACCTGGGAATTGGTGAAGAATCCATCAGGAGTCTGTTTGACTTTACTCCTGAGTGCAAAGCAACCTATCACGACCAAAAGTTTAAGAAGGTAAATGACTGTTCCTCAGAGCTGAAGTATAGCATGGAGCTAGATGAAATGGATGAGGCCAAATTCTTCTCACAGGAAAAATACTGGGACAGGAAACTCCACACACCATCGAATTCTTATACCGCACAGCGTGTGAAGATGAAGCATGGAGCATGGTACCTCAAGCCTAAGTTGTGGGAAAAGCTAAGAAGTGATGAACCTTTGATTGACCCCAAGTTCTTACTTGAAAAGCCTGATGAACCTGACGTTCTTGATGATCTTTATGGACCAATTGCCTTTAAGGATTTCATTCTAAGCAAAGGCTACGAAATAGCTGGAATCCTTGAAAGGCTGCTTGCCAGGAAGGGATGGACTTATGACTCTGTTAAGACTCCTATTCAACATGCAGTGCGACTTTACAAGTATAAAGAAGACGTCACAGATGCATTGGAAGAAGATTAGACGGTTTTCAACTTACTACTTAATTGAATATTTCTTGCTCTCATTTTAAACATCGGTCAGATTTTGGGATGAATGACCCCATGGAGGTACAACTTTGGCAGCATCTGTAAATTCAATACCTAATGTTTATAAATATTTCTTAAAGACCTGCTTTGGCTTCATTATTTTATATATTTTATCAATTATGTGATTAATATTCACATATACTTTTTCACATTTTTTAAGCATTGTGAATATTACATCATCATGTCAATTATTTGTAAAAATACATAAAACCAGAAATAAAAGCAGATTTATTCTTAAAAAGAGAAATGGAGTTGGGCACATTGGCTCATGCCTGTAATCCCTCCCCACTTTGGGAGGCCCAGGTGGTTGGATTACTTGAGCCCAGGAGTTGGAGATCAGCCTGGTCCACACGGTGAAACTTGTTCTCTACAAAAAGAAAAATTAAAAAAATTATCCAGACGTGGTGGTGTGCACCTGTAGTCCCAGCTACCAGGGGGGCTGAGGTGAGAGGATCGCTTCAGCTTAGGAGGTGGAGACTGCGGTGAGCGGCCATTGTGCCACTGCATTCCAATGTGGGCGACAGAGCAAGACACTGTCTCGAAAGAAAGAAAGAAAAAGAAAGAAAGAAAGAGAAAGAAAGAAAATGTGCTTAATAAAAGAATTGTATAACTCTTTTTTTTTTATTATACTTTAAGTTCTAGGGTACATGTGCACAACGTGCAGGTTTGTTACATACATATACATGTGCCATGTTGGTGTGCTGCACCCATTAACTCGTCATTTACATTAGATATATCTCCTAATGCTATCCCTCCCCCCTACCCCCTCCCCACAATAGGACCCAGTGTGTGATGATCTCCTTCCTGTGTCCGAGTGATCTCATTGTTCAGTTCCCACCTATGAGTGAGAACATGCGGTATTTGGCTTTCTGTTCTTGTGATAGTTTGCTGAGAATAATGGTTTCCAGCTGCATCCATGTCCCTACAAAGGACACAAACTCATCCTTTTTTATGGCTGCATAGTATTCCATGGTGTATATGTGCCACATTTTCTTAATCCAATCTGTCGTTGATGGATATTTGCATTGATTCCAAGTCTTTGCTATTGTGAATAGTGCTGCAATAAACATACGTGTGCATGTGTCTTTATAGCAGCATGATTTATAATCCTTTGGGTATATACCCAGTAGTGGGATGGCTGGGTCAGATGGTATTTCTAGTTCTAGATCCTTGAGGAATCGCCACACTGTTTTCCACAATGGTTGAACTAGTTTACAGTCCCACCAACAGTGTAAAAGTGTTCCTATTTCTCCACATCCTCTCCAGCACCTGTTGTTTCCTGATTTTTTAATGATTGCCATTCTAACTGGTGTGAGATGGTATCTCATTGTGGTTTTGATTTGCATTTCTCTGATAGCGAGTGATGATGAGCATTTTTTCATGTGTCTGTTGGCTGTGTGAATGTCTTCTTTTGAGAAGTGTCTGTTCATATCCTTTGCCCACTTTTTGATGGGGTTGTTTGCTATTTTCTTGTAAATTTGATTGAGTTCTTTATAGGTTCTGGATATTAGCCCTTTGTCACATGAGTAGATTGCAAAAATGTTCTCCCATTCTGTAGGTTTCCTGTTCACTCTGATTGTAGTTTCTTTTGCTGTGCAGAAGCTCTTTAGTTTAATTAGATCCCATTTGTCAGTTTTGGCTTTTGTCGCCGTTGCTTTTGGTATTTTAGACATGAAGTCCTTGCCCATGCCTATGTCCAGAATGGTATTACCTAGGTTTTCTTCTAGGGTTTTTATGGTTTTAGGTCTAACATTTAAGTCTCTAGTCCATCTTGAATTAATTTTCGTACAAGGAGTAAGGAAAGGATCCAGTTTCAGCTTTCTACTTATGGCTAGCCAATTTTCCCAGCACCACTTATTAAATAGGGAATCCTTTCCCCATTTTTTGTTTTTCTGAGGCTTGTCAAAGATCAGATGGCTGTAGATGTGTGGTATTATTTCTGAGGACTCTGTTCTGTTCCATTGGTCTATATCTCTGTTTTGGTACCAGTACCATGCTGTTTTGGTTACTGTAGCCTTGTAGTACAGTTTGAAGTCAGCTAGCGTGATGCCTCCAACTTTGTTCTTTTGGCTTAGGATTGTCTTGGCAATGTGGGGTCTTTTTTGGTTCCATATGAACTTTAAAGCGGTTTTCTCCAATTCTTTGAAGGAAGTCATTGGTAGCTTAATGGGGATGGCATTGAATCTGTAAATTACTTTGGGCAGTATGGCCATTTTCACGATATTGATTCTTCCTATCCATGAGCATGGTATGTTCTTCCATTTGTTTGTGTCCTCTTTTATTTCACTGAGCAGTGGTTTGTAGTTCTCCTTGAAGAGGTCCTTTACATCCCTTGTAAGTTGGATTCCTAGGTATTTTAGTCTCTTTGAAGCAATTGTGAATGGAAGTTCATTCCTGACTTGGCTCTCTGCTTGTCTGTTACTGGTGTATAAGAATGCTTGTGATTTTTGCACATTAATTTTGTATCCTGAGACTTTGCTGAAGTTGCTTATCAGCTTAAGGAGATTTTGGGCTGAGACAATGGGGTTTTCTAAATATACAATCATGTTATCTGCAAACAGGGACAATTTGACTTCTTCTTTTCCTAACTGAATACCCTTGATTTCTTTCTCTTGCCTGATTGCCCTAGTCAGAACTTCCAACACTATGTTGAATAGGAGTGGTGAGAGAGGGCATCCCTGTCTTGTGCTAGTTTTCAAACTCTTCTTATATTAAAATTGTAATGAAATAATTATGACAATTATTTTGTTAACTAAAAATTGGAGTCTATGGCCAAAGTAATATTAACACTTTTTAATAGTAAAATTGTTATCATCCCCTTTGGGATTCCATCAAACCCCCAAAACAAGTTTGAAAACTATGAAAATCATAGTTGAAACTTGAATTATGCCATTTTATCATGTCTTTCAATAGAATGTATGTATTTCACCATGTTCATAAACCTTCACTACAAAAAACTATTACCAAATCATATAAACAGGTGCAGAATAGGTGGTAGCTTCAACTCCCTGGCAAACTTAATGTACAAAATACATCTGTATGAGAAAAGCTACCAAGCAACATCAAATATCCTAACCTATCTGTTCAAGTTCAAATAATTTCCATTTCATTAATAGCAATTTAAAATGAACTCATAAGTTTAAAGTAGTAAATCAAGCAACTTCTTTACCTTTCAAACATAGCAGGTAAAACTGTCTGGTATAGGTAAATTTGTAGGTGAATATACTTATAGTTTACATCTGAAGTGCAATTTTTCTTTCAGTGATGAAGGAATCCATCTGTAGGCCGGGCGCAGTGGCTCACGCCTGTAATCCCAGCACTTTGGGAGGCCGAGGCGGGCAGATCACGAGGTCAGGAGATGGAGACCATCCTGGCTAACACGGTGAAACCCCAGCTCTACCAAAAAAATTACAAAAAATTAGCCAGGAGTGGTGGCATGCGCCTGTAGTCCCAGCTACTCTGGAGGCTGAGGCAGGAGAATGGCGTGAACCTGGGAGGCGGAGCTTGCAGTGAGTCGAGATCGTGCCACTGCACTCCACCCTGGGCGACAGAGTGAGACTCTGTCTCAAAAAAAAAAAAAAAAAAAAAAGAATCCATCTGTAAATGGACGTATATGCATATATTTCATCCAAGTCAGCAGTGATATATACATCTGTCTATGTGCAAATTCTGTTTCTTGTGAAGTTTGTCTGTGGGCATTGTGTTCCTGAAGAACCAAGTCTTTTTCTATGTTGTTTTCTAAGGCAAGGTCTAGAGTTTCTCTTCAAATTCATCGTCATAAACTTAGGTTCATGTCACCACTATCTCTTATTGTATTTCTGCAATGGTTTCCAACCTGTCTCTTCTTGAGTGTATTTTTGTAAAATACAAGCACATCTTGTTAATTCTGCAGACAAAACTTATCTAGGTACATAAACACTCACACACACACTCGCGCGCACACACACACACACACACACACACACACACACATACACATGCTCCTGCATTCCTGACTTCGGTCAATATTCTTTTTCTTACCTCTGTGTCTTTCTTGTGTCTTTGTACATAATCTTCTCTATTGTTAGGACATCACTCAGACCATGTGATCCTGTTTCAGTGCTCTCCTCACCAAGGTCAACTTCATGATTACTTTTATTAAGATCTTATGTCTGTAGACAAGGACCCTCATTTTCCACTTGTCTTCCACTGACGAACTTACTTCAGTATCCTAGAGAAATGAGTTATTAATGCCTTCAAAATCTGAGAAATTCCCATACTTATTTATTCCGACTTCTGAGGGGCCAATACCATGCCTTATGGCTCAGAGTGATTGGTTTCTGAGGCTGTCCACTGAAGCCTTGGGTTTCATGCAGCAGCATTCAGTGTTCAGTTCCTTTCAGCAAGAGACAGACCTACTTTTCTACATTTGGTTATGTTACCTTGCACTTCATGGAGGAAGTATCCTCATCTACACAATGGGCACCATATCATCAAACTCTAATTCTGATGAGACTTAAAAGATTACTTATTGGAGTGCCGAATGCCTCAGGCATCACAGAATTGATACTCAACATGTATTTGTGGAAGAGGAGGAGGGAGTAGGAAAGGAAGAAGGGTACAAAAAATCACAACAGAAAGAGACCATAAAAATAACTTTTTGATGGTGTTTATCTAGTGATAGCCTTCATCTATATCATACATAATCTTAGTTGTTGCTTGAGATGAAAAAGTGGTGCTTGCTTTGGCTGCACATATACTAACATTAAGATGAAAAAGGGTAATTGCAAAATAAGAGCCACTGGTTAGGGCTTCTATTGCTTATTGGCAATGGCTACTTCCAGGGAAATAAACTTTCCTCAGATAAATCATGTGGGTTTCTCCACACTGTAATCACACACATTGGTATTAGCTGTCACACAGATATAAACAGAAACAATGTTTGATCTATTTGGATTTTTAACACCAGTTAGACTTCTGAAAACATCCTGACTTCAAATCCATAGTTTTTAGAAATATAGGGAATTCAAGAAAACTTAATATATCATTGTGCCTGTGTAGCCTAAAGCTATGAATGGTATATTCCATAAATACTGTAATAATCAACTGTATTACAACATCACATAGGTTTAATACAAGCTTTGGAGAATCTGACTGTAGGAACGTGTGATTTAACAAATATCAAGGGAGTTATTTTTCATTTCTGAGAGTGTGCATGAAAGAGCAAGGCCTTCGGGGCTAGGCAAAAATGAGTGTGTATCCCAGTACTGCCTTGTTCTTATCCTGCAGCTATAGGCAAGTTGCTTCACAGAATCTCTGTTTCTTTACTTTAAACATAAAATAGGAATACCAATTTCACTCGAATTTTTTGAATACTAAGTGAGATATGATTGATTGTACATGTCTTGGTTGTGAATTAATTTTGCCTCTTCTCTCTTCATCATTTAGGAATGAGTGATGTTGTGTTAAACATGAAAGATCTCTTTGCTTTTAATTTCCAATGTGAAAAAAGGAAACTTAAGAAAACATTAGGCAAAACTTGATTAGTTTCTTTAATTCTAATGTTGAGACCCAATGTATGTGACGAAGGAAATACTGAATTGAATTGGGATATGCTACGAATAAACATCTTTTACTTGTCCATTCATTTGTAGCTTAAGTAAAATAAGACTAGACTTCACAGAAAATACTGAGAAGTGAAATTACCCCCAAGGACCATGGAAAAGTCAACTATTAGTCTTTATAACATAAATTTTGAGCTCAATGGGAACTGAAGAAAGTGTACCTTATTGAACATCAGAAGATAAACAATATCATAAATACGCTTCTTGCTAACACTCAAAAACATATTTTCAGGCAGTAGAATAGGGATTAAAAACTTAGTCACAGTCTTATGTTATTGTAATCTAAAAAGTGACCATTATTACTTTATCATTTTCAAATTCTTCCTGACAGTTGAGTTGAGTAAGGAGGAAATAAGCATATGCTGTGAAAATCACAAGTTATAAAATACTTAACAATTTTTGCATGACATCAAAATATAGAAATTAAAATCACCCCTGTTCAGGATGAATGTGACCTAAATATATGTAAAAACACATGTCCGTCCTACAGCACCAGAGACACACTATGCAACCTGACTTCTTTCAATCCTAAATGAGATTCTTAACCAGAGAAAATAAAAAGTTAGGTCATTTAATATAATAAAAATAATTGCATTTCTGTTGACTTTCAGGAGCGAGACCCCATGTATATATGGAAGTCGAAGAGTTCCTTATGAAAACATAATATGTACATCAAAGGCAGCAGTGATATGTTTCATTTGTCGATAAACACTGAAAGAATGAGGCCTAATTCTTACATAATTTATAAGTTTGATATGTGAGGGTCAGAGTGAACATTATTTTAGGTAGGAGGACAGATAGGCAAATATGGGAAGGTAACATAACAACTGCCTAAGTCCCAGAAGAAAAAATTAGAATACAGTTATTTACTAACCCCCAGATTTATAATTTAGGTGTTGTCCCTTGTGGTCTCTAGCTTGCAAACTGCTTAAATATTTGTTTAAGAAAACATTCTGATAATATCTCCAATCTTTTCTCATTTGAGTGGTTGACAGCTACATGTGATTCTTTTAAAAATTTTTTATTGTGATAAGAATACTTAACATGATATCTATCCTGCTGACAAAAATTTAATTGCACAATACAGTATTGTAAACTATAGGCAAAATGTTATATGGCAGATCTCTACAACTTTTTCATCTTTATATCAATGGAAGAGTAATTCCCCATTTCCACCTACCCCCAGCCCCTGGAAACCACCATTCAACTGTATTTCTATGTGTTTGACTATTTTTGATACCTTATATAAGTGAAGTCAGGCAGTATTTGTTTTTCTATGACTGGCTTATTTCACTTTTCACAATGTCTTCCAGTTTCATTCATCCATGTTTTAGCAGATGACAATATCTCCTTGTTTTTTAAGCCTGACTAATATTCAATAGTATATTCATATCACATTTTCTTTGTCCATTAATCTGTTAATGGATATTTTGGTTGTTTCCACATTATGGCTGTTGTTGTGAATAGTGCTGCAATGAACATGGAAGTGCATATATCTCTTCAAGATTATGTTTTAAATTCAGTTGGGTGTCTACCCAGAAATTGAATTACCGGATCATATGCTAATTCTATTTTTAATTTTTTGAGGAACTACCATGCTATTTTATATAACAGTTGCACCATTTTACCTTTCCACAAATAGTATATAAGCCTTCCAATTTTTTCACAGCCTCATCAACACTTATGTTTGTTGTCTTTTTATAAATGGTAGCCATTGTAACAGTTTTAAGATAATACCTCCTCGTGTTTTTGATTGGCATTTCCCTGATGGTTAATGGTGTTAAACATCTTTTCATATACCTATTAGCCATGTGTATGTCTTGTTTGGAGAAATATATGTTCAAGCCCTTTGCCCCTTCTAAAGTCAGTTTTTTATTTTTGTTCCCATTGAGTTGTAGTTTCTTTTCTTTTCTTTTCTTTTTTTTTTTAAGGTGGAGTCTCGCTCTGTTGCCCAGCCTGGAGGGCAGTGGTGAGATCTCAGCTCACCACAACCTCCGCCTCCCAGGTTCAAGTGACTCTCCTTACTCAACCTCCCGAGTAGCTGGGACTACAGGCATGCACCACTACGCCTGGCTAATTTCTGTATTTTTAGTAGAGATGGGGTTTCACCATGTTGGCCAGGCTCAAACTCCTGACCTCGTGATTCGCCTGCCTTGGCCTCCCAAAGTGCTAGGATTACAGGCGTGAGTCGCCATGCCTGGCTGAATTTTAGGAGTTCCTTCTATATTTTGGATATTGCTCCTTTCTCTGATACACAATTTGCGAATATATTCTCCCATTCTATAAATTGCCTTTTCACTCTGTTGATTGTTTACTTTGGCATGCAGAAGTATTTCAGTTAGATGTAGTCCAACTTGTCTATTTTTGGTTTTGTTGCTTGTGCTTTTGGTATCATATCCAAAAAATCATTACCAAGCCCAATGCCATGATACTCTTCACCAATGTTTTTCTTCTAGGAGTTTTACAATTCCAGGTCTTACGTTGAAACTTTTAAACCACTTTGAGCTAATTATTGTGTATGGTCTAAGAAAAGGGCTCGATTTAATTCTTCTGCATGCAGATATCCAGATTCTTCTTCCTTGTTGAACAGACTATCCTTTTTCTGTTGTGTATTCTTGGCATCCTTCTTGAAGATCACTTATACTTAGCTACCAGATTTTCTTTGTGTAGCCTGGGGGAAGTAACTATCTTCTAAAAATCATTCAGTTGGCCGGACACAGTGGCTCATGCCTGTAATCCCAGCACTTTGGGAGGCCGAGGCGGGTGGACCACCTGAGGTCAGGAGTTTGAGATTAACCTGGGTAACATGGCAAAACCCCGTCTCTACTAAAAATACAAAAATTAGCCAGGAGTGGTGGCGCACGCCTGTAATCCCTGTTACTCGGGAGGCTGAGGCAGGAGAATCACTTGAACCCGGGAGGTGGAGGTTGCAGTGAGTCGAGATCGCGCCACTGCACTCCAGCCTGGGCAACAAGAGTGAATCTCCATCTCACAAAAAAATTAAATAAATAAATAAATAAAATAAAGTAAAAATAAAACAAAATCATTCAATTGCACTATACATTGCATATCTGCGATCTTTCTTCATTCCATTTTTTAAAAGAAAATTCAACGTTGTGAACTGTCAATTTTTTCACAGTCTATTAATACAGATTATCAGTATATACATTTAGTGGATCTGTATCCAGTGGTCTAAAGTAACTCTGATAAAATCTACTACTCAGTACTATTACTATTTACTATTACTATTACTATTTAGCCTCCATTACTATTGAGCCTCCAAGAGAAAAAATTCTGTAATGGAAACAGAGTTTTCCAGTGACTAGTTAGAAAAGAAAAAAAAGTGATAGCACAAAAGAGAAGAGAAAATGTATTATATTTGTCTTCTAGATTTGGAGCAGAAGAATTTAAGTTTAATATGTCTCATATAACTGTTTTTAGCATAATGTCTCCCTTATGGATCATTTTCTTAGTTAATTATCAGTATCAGCAATATGTCTTTTTAATGTGAATATGAAATTTGTGTTCTACAACATGGTGATGGCAGAAGATAGCAGCAAGCTTTTCATTTATTTATTTATTTTCACTTACCTTTTTAAGTAAAGTCAGCTTACCAATAGTTTACAAAATGTATTATTCAAAACAAGAAGCTTATGGATTTAGTCCTGAGTAAAAAAAGGAAAAAAAAAAATAGTAAAGTTCATGAGACTCCATTATCTAATAAACTGTAGTTCAATACTATAGAAAAATACACCAAATATTTACATGTAATGAGGCTTGCAAACACTTAGCCCTGTGAGCTAAATCAATTAAAATAAATACATTTGCAAACCCAATATCCACTACACTGAAAATATTTCAAATGTTTCTGAGAATTGTTTGTCAGTCTCTTTGGGGAAAAAGAGTTACTGGTAAAAACAAATGCTTTCATACAATTTGAACAGAAAACAGGCAATAATCAATAGAGCTCACTGTTGATTTGATTATAATGAATGTTATAAAAACATCATTTTATATAGTTATTTATTTTTAGACCCTGTCAGCAGTTATTCTCCGTACAGACAGATCTTGATTGAGTCTTCTTCTCCTTGGTAGTAGTAAGGAGGAAAGCCGAAATAAACTTAGTCCACCCTTTCAGTAGTGATTGTCCTTCAATTCCCTTCATTTAAATCATCCCAGTCGCCTAGGAAAAAGACAACCATTGAGCTTCCAAACTATCACTAATGCAAATATATAGATAATTCATTTTGAAATTCTGAAGGAGGAAATGGAGTGGGACAGTAAGCAAATAATATTCTTTCTCTTGTGTTCTGAATGTAATTCTTATATTTATTTAACACAAAAAAATCAGAAATTTCTAGAACCATGCCACATTAAATTTAACAAAATTCCATTGTAAAAAATACATTCCCAATGCAATATATTCTACAGTGAATTTCTTGCATCCTTTAAGCTATTCTGTGCTTTGATATGCTCCCTAAATTAAAGTATATTTCGTAAAATAAATCTAAGAAATTATTAGCATGAAACTGGTTCTTACAGTTTCTCAGTTCCCATGAGTTATTTAATGCTATTTGTAATCATATATTTAAGAAATATGTTTAGTATTTGTCAAACACAGTTTTTCCTAATTGTTAATTTTCCTAAACTTATTTCACCTCACAACAGACTTTTTTTCAAGTAATAACTACTAAACTTTCACAGATCAAGTGAAACATCCTTGGGAAAACATTCAACTAAGATAAATTTATCTGTATTTAAAATTTAGTTTAAGTAAATAATATAAATTAATTTTCTGAAATAACATATTACATTTATTATAAATAAAAATTATAATAGTGTTTCTGGAATTTAAATCATTGGTATATTAACTAAATAATGCAATGGGTCAGGGCAAAGGGTAAAGGAATCCAAAAATTTTTATCAAATGTTGAGTGAAAGGTAAAGTAATGAAAGATATTATAGTTAATTAAAAACTTTGGTGATTAAGTCCAACTTAAAAAAAAAAACCCATAAAATCAAAGAATATAAGAAACAAAGAAGACATCATCAAAGAGATATGAATTTTTACAGTCTCAGAACTGAAAAAATAGTCAATTTTTCAGACTGAAATAAGTCCATGGAGTAACGTATTGAGTTCAATGGATGAAAAAAAGGATCCATACCAAGATACATGCTGATGAAATTTCAGAGTCTCAAGAATTAAGACTTTGGTGCAGTGGCTCATGCCTGTAATCCCAACACTTTGGGATGCCAAGGTGGGAGGATCATTTGATCACAGGACATCCAGTCCAGCCCGGACAATACAGTGAGACATTGTTACTACATTTTTTTTTTTTTTTTAAATAGCCTAGTATGGTGGCATACACCTATAGTCCTAGCTGCTTGGGAGGCTGAAGTGGAAGAATTGCTTGAGCCCAGGAAGTGGAGGTTGCAGTGAGCCCAGATTGCACCCCTGCACTCCAGCCTGAGTGACAGAGTAAGATTCTTTAAAAAAAAAAGAAAGAAAAGAAAAAAGAATTAAGACTTTTAAAAAATTCAGAGCAAAAAATCAAGCTACCTAGAAAGGAACACTCATTCATATTACCCATTCTGTGAAATAAAACTAATATGCAAATGTATCCATATTTTTATAATTCTATATAAATTACTTTAACAAAATGACTTCTTAATGAAGTAATGATATATTTTAGATAGTCATAGCAAAACATGACTTTCAAGAAGAAAGGAAAACTCCAAAGTAATAAAAATAAGTACATTAGACTTTGAAAATCAAGACATTTTCTTTTAAGCAGTTGGCAATTAGTGCAGTTGCAATCTTTGATTTTCATTTGAATAATATTAGTTAAATTTTTTATCTCTCTTATAGTGCTCATAATGATACCTAGGAAAAAGTTTTTTTATAATAATTTTAATTCTAGACAAATTCAGCTTACACTATTCTTTAACCATATCATTTTCTCATCACATAATAATTCTTTCTCTACATGCATATTCATTTTTGAAAGGAAGGTTTATTTCCCCTGTTAGGTGCAGGTGAACAATGTTTTCTACCATTACTAGCAGGTATGTTTTAGGTCCTTCTGGTAAATGAGCCATGATCAATGCCTCTCTTGCCTTTGGTTCATCCTCTGTAAAATAGTCACAATATATATTTCTCTTAGGTTTCTCATTAAAACAAAGAAGTGGATTATGTGTAAATCAAGATAATCTATATAACATGATCTAGTATAGTGTCTGGAACAGGATAAGCATCCAGTAAAATGTTATTTTATACAGTATTACTCCAATATGAAAATAAAAATATTCGATTTTCAATGTCCAAATATAGGAGAAGCAAAAATCGTACACATCTATTTACATGTCACAAATATTTTCTTTGTTGATTGTAAGAATCCATGTTAAAGTTCAAAGATATTTAGTAGATTTCACAATGTAAAGTTCGTAAAACAAAATTTGATCTGGATATATTTTTAACTTTATAACTTGGAAAAATTCCATGGAATGTATGCTAAATTCAAGAGCCAATGCTTCAACATTTATCTTTAACAATACTCCAACTAGCAAGCTCATATGAGTACTCACTTTTCTAAAATTGGTGAGAATTAGAAGAAAATTTCTATATTCTAAATAATCCCAGAGTAAAACACACATTGAACCTCGTAAAGTTCAACTGGGCATCTTCAAATTTTTTTCATGTGACTATTCATTAAAAGAGTTTTTGTGCTTAACAGCCACTTCATTTTTTCACTTTTCAAAGTAGAATATTATATAGGGACTCATGTCTAATTCTTAAAACTTAACAATAAGAAAACAAAGAACATAAAACAAAAAACAATGCGTAATATACAGTAGTTTAACACATGTAGAGATATATGGCTAAGGAAATAATTACAAATGTGTGTATTACAATATGTATTGGTTAATATATATGCTTATATTTTATAGCTGTTTGCTGAGAAACTAGAAAAAATGGCACACAAGTAACAACAAGCACATCCAGTGCCCAGATCTTGGTTTCTAAATACCATTCTCCAAAATAACGAAAGCAAAACAAGACAGAGACATCCTTGGAGAAATGAGCAATTCTAGGCCTGGGGCAGTGAAAACACAAGATGAGCCTAGAGTATTACGTAATGCCAGAAAATACAGAAGTGCTCAGAAAACAAAAGAATAAAAGCAGATCAGAAGGTCACAGTAGCCAGACTGAAAGAGCACTCAATGGCCAAAGTTAAAACAATTTAAGCAACAAAATAAATTAAAATTTAAAAATTATAATGCAATATAAAATAAAATTTCATGAGTCCATACTGATATAAATAATTATACAAATAAATAAATGAGGAAAAAGGTACAAATGTTTCTTACAAAGAATTTCAAAAAATACTCGTAGATCCCCCTCCCTCCAGGAGGTGAAATTTAAATGACCTCCCCAGAGTGTGGGCTGGATTCTAAAAAACAGAATATGGAAATGAAGTAACACTAATGTTGTAGTGGAGAAACCTGACAGACATCTCCTTAACCAAGTGATCAATTTTAATATCAGCAGTGAGAAGTCAAGCTGTGATATGGTTTGGCTGTGTCCCCAACTAAATCTCATCTTGAATTGTAGCTCCCATAATTCCCATGTGTCATGGGAGGGACCCAGTGGGAGGTAACTGAATCATGGGGTTGGATCTTTCCCATGCTGTTCCCATGATAGTGAGTAAGTCTCATGAGAGCTTATGGTTTTATAAAGGGGAATTCCCCTACACAAGCCCTCTCTTTGCCTGTCACCCCTGGCACCATGTAAGATGTAACTTTCCTCCTCATTTGCCTTCCCTCATGATTTTGAGGCCACCCCACAAGATCTGATGATTTTATAAGTGTTTGGAAGTTCCTTCTTCATTCTTCTCTCTCCTGCTGCCTTGTGAAAAAGGTGCTTGCTTTCCCTTCACCATCTGCCATGATTGTAAGTTTCCTGAGAGCTCCCCAGTCATATGGAACTGTGAGTCAATTAAACTTCTTTCCTTTATAAATTACCCAGTCTCTAATGTGCCCTTATTAGCAGCGTGAGAAGAGAGGAACTCCTCTGATAAGATGTAAGGAGAAAGACACTTTACTTCTATAGTATTCTTCCCCAAAATCTAGAATCCTAGCCTAATGATGAGAAAACATTTAATAAACCTAAGTCCAAGGATATGCTACAAAATTCCCACCTACTCCTCAAAACCATAAAGGTCATGGGAAACAGGTAAAGGCTGAGAACCTATCATAGACCTTAGATTCAAGAGACATGATAACTAAATTCGATGTGGTAGGCTGGGATAGATCCTAGCACCGAAAAAGGGCATGGGTGTAAAAAATCTACAAATCTGAATAAAGTCTGAAATTTAGTTAACAGTAATATACCAATGTTAATTTTTTAGTTTAAATGCATATACAATGTAAGATATTAATTTTAGGGGAAACTGAGTGAAATGTGTATAAAAAATGTTCTGTACAATCTTTACAACGGCTTCATAAATCTAAAATTATTCTGAAATAAAATGTTTCCATGTTAAACTATGTATTTCATTATGATGAATTATCAACAAATCACTATTAATCATACAAGAGAGAAAGCTGTAGCTTCTTTAAAGTGCATACTTGTGGCCTTCCTCCCCATATATAGTAAATCATAGTTTTTTTGAAGTGGAGCCAGTCATCTACATTTTACATGGTCTTTAAATTATACACACTAATATATGACAATTACTTTTCTAGAGCCCTGTGCCATTTATAAGCCCCTTGAAAGACTTTCAAAGAGTTTAAAAACCGCAGTAGTAACCAAATTTGGAGAAAATTAAGTTTCAGCGTGTGCTAGATGGGAATGGAAAAATCAGATAGTGGAGCCTGTGGACAAAATAATTATCTTAGATAACATGTACATAACTGGTGGGCCAACAGGATAATGAAGTCATGATAGAAGAGTAAGAAGAGGCAAACTTTGGTGAGTAGCCAACTGGTAGTAAAAAAACTAGGAGTGAAAGCAACTTACTTATGCAAACAGCCCTTTTTGGGTTGAAGAAAACTGACATCACTGTAGAGTGCAGACAAGTTACAACTTGTATTTAAACAGTGTTGACAATATATTTAAACGGTGTTTCCTTTGGAAGAAAAAAGAATCATTAACAGTCAATGGTGAAAATTTCTTATAATTTTTCTTAAATATTCACTAAGATAAAATGAGTTATAAAAATGTGTATGATTAAAGTTATGTTTTTATACCTATAAAATGAACAATTTACAAATATTACAAATAAAACTGTAAAACTAAAAATTAAGAAATTTCAACTGTATTTCACATTATGTTTTTGTCTTAAACACAATCACGTCTCGCTGAGAATAGATCTAGTTTCTGTGGTGTAAGTTTGCTTTTGAATGTGCCATGCCTATATACACTGATATACTTGGAGTATCTTCATTCCTGAGCACTCTTTTTTACTGAAATGTTTGACACACATTATTTTATATAATGATTCATAATGTAATTTTTCCTTCAGGAAATATAAACCATCCTTTAAATATTCACCATTCATATTCTTTTCTATGAAGTAGTGAAAAGTAAAGTGGTACTTTATTCTGATGAAGTTTGATTTTTTTGCATGAATTACCATAAAGAGTCTCAAGAACTTCAACAGTTGAAGGTGCTGAAGCTACTTTCTGGTAATTTATTTTTCATTTCCTAATCATCACTTTGCAGCTAGTAAAATAAGTCACCATGACTATAAGGGTGACCATGACACAACTTCATTTTTACACTAAGAAATGCCATAAGAAGCAGCAATCTCACTTAACAGGATTGAAAACATACATTCAAATATGAACACTGAATTTTTCTGGCTGTATTGAACTATAAAGAGTTCGAGATAATCCTGAAAATGCTTAGAGTGATTTTTCATTTATATGTAACACAAGAAAAGATCTATGGGATTATCAAATACAAACAGAGGATACTGAATTAGAATGGCATGAACACGCCATGTATTCAGTAATTATTTTTTGAGGAAATAGTATGTTAGTGTGCCAGTCTTTGTGCTAAATGCTGAATGATTGCAACAGATGTTGACTTTAATCTCATCGGCTCAAGTTCATGTTGTTTGCCAAAAAAGTGTGTGTGTGTGTGTGTGTGTGTATTCTATTATACATATAATATATAGAATATAGAAAATATAATTATATACATTATATAATTATATGATATATGTGATATATAATATATATGATATATAATGTATATATTACAATTATATGTCATATAATTGTATTATGCATAGAATATAATATATATAAAATATATATGATATATATATATGATATATAATGTGTATATTACAATTATATATCATATAATTATATTATGCATAGAATATAATATATACAAAATATATGTCTATTCTTTCTCTCTCTATATATATATATTTTACCTGTCATACACACACACACACACACACACACACACACAGGACCAATAAATATATTCATTGCTAATAAGCTGATAATCTACAAAATTTGTACTAATAATGAATTAATCTTCCCTTTATCAATTACATGGATGTATGGGGTGGGGTGGGATGGGGGATCTTGGGCCTTGGTGTCTGGCGGTGCTTGGGCATCGCAAAACATAAAAAATGGTCTGGAATTCATCCTAGTGGTTGCCTCTGGGGAAGAAGTGAACAGAATGAGATTGGGCAGGGACTAAAATAAAGGGATCTTCAACTTTACATGCAAACTTTTGTTTTTTGAATATGAAAATATTAATATTTGTTGATTCTGGATAGCAAAATGAGAGCCCTGGAAGATGGCATGACAGAGTACCTCTCTGACAAACTCACCCTGAGTGACAGTGACATAATGGGAATGGGCTAGCATCTCCATAGACTTCGTAGTAAATCCCTATAGTCACCAGTGCTGGGCGTCTGTACTATTTCTTCCAATAAAGTAGTTATATATACATATATATTATAGTAAGTCCTCAGTTAATGTTGTTGATAAGTTTTTGGAAACTGCAACTTTATGCAGAAGAACTTGTAAGGAAACCAATTTTACCCTAGGCTAATTGATATAAACAAGAATCAAGTTTTATGGCATATTTCCCATCACAAAAACATCACCAAACTTGTAAAGAAAGACCAAATTATTTCTGGTGTCAAATATGGAAATAAATGTGAGCTATCCGTACATTTAGAAGATTCATAGGAAAGGACCAGGCCTGGTGGCTCATGCCTGTAATTCCAGCACTTGGGGAGGCCGAAGTGGGTGGATCACGAGGTCAGGAGTTCGAGACCAGCCTAGCCAGCATGGTGAAACCCCGTCTCTACTAAAAATACAAAAAATTAGCTGGGCATGGTGGCGTGTACCTGTAGTCCCAGCTAGTCAGGAGGTTGAGGCGGGAGAATTGCTTGAACCCGGCAGGCGGAGGTTACAGGGAGCCGAGACTGCACCATTGCACTCCAGCCTGGGTGACAAAGCAAGACTTCGTCTCAAAAAAAAGAAAAGATTAGTAGATACAAGTAAGATAGTTATTTTTCCATGTATTCCAGTTCAGGGTGGAGAGTGGCTGGCACATACCTGGGAAGCTGTGGGAGCAAGGTGGGAATCAGCCCTGGCCAGCATGCCATCCCACATATACTTACTTACATTGGGACAATGTAAACAGGCCAACGCACCTAATGTGCACAACTTTATAATGTGGAAAGAAATGGGAGTACACGGAGAAACCTCATACAGACATGGGGAAAACGTGCAAATTCCACACAGACAGTGACCCCTCTGGAAATTGATTTTTTTCCTCATCAACGTTGTAATGGAATGACGTTGAACAAATAAATGTTGAAGGGACAATGATATTCGAGTATACTTACATATGCATAGATTTAAATTTTGTTTATATATATTTCATATTTATTTATTTAAATATATGCATTTATTCCACCAGCAGCGGACTTCATTTTAAATCTCCATACAAGATTCTGAATTTTTGTCTTCCTAAGATAGCCTTTGTTCAAAGCAGTTCAGTGATTGTGTTATTGAAAACGATACAGCTGCTTTCTAGATCTTTTCTGAGCCTGGTTTTATTTCCGTGCTTAGGTTTTATGTATCTAACTTCGATTTGATTTTCTTTGCTTGCTACCAAGAGAAACTTAGCTAATAAATCTTATTATCGATGCACCTTTATCAGACTCTATTATAATTATTCATAGTGGAGTGAATAGCTTCTCTGGGGTAGCAGATGACATTTTTCTCTTTATTCCTAATAGAGTCTGTTGAAAGGGAAAAGTATGAAAAAATGAAAAGGATAAAATAAAAACAATTGTCTGCATGAAAATAGAAGTGAATGCTGCTATTACAACCACCCCATCGCACTTGGAAGTCTGTTTCCATCATAATTTATGGGGTTTTAAACCAACTTTTTTTTTTTTTTTTGAGACAGGGTCTCACCCTGCCACCCAGGCTGGAGTGCAGTGGCACCATCACGGTTCACTGCAGCCCCACCTCAGCCTCCGGAGTAGCTGGGACTATCGGCCCACGCCACCACACTTGGCTAATTTGTGTATTTTTTGTAGAGATGTGGTTTTCCCATGTTGCCCAAGCTGGTCTCAAACTCCTGGACTCAAGAGATCATTTCACCTTGGCCTCCCGAAATGCTAGCATTACAGGCATTAGCCACTTCGCCCAGCCTTAAATCAGGTTTATTAGACTGTGTTCCCGATGATCACATCACACAAAAGAACAACAGGTGTTCAGTGAAAAAATGGATTCATGGCAGTATTTTAGATATATTTGTATTTGTATATTTTATGTATTTATATTTATATATTTTATTATATATAATCTATATTTTACTATATATTTTATTATGTATAATTTATAAAATGTTATGGTAATATGTAATATAATTTATCATATTTTATATATAAACATATACAAATGTTTACATATTTTATACATATTTAGAAAATATTTGTGTTAATTGGGTTAGCAAGATTTTTTGTTTTGTTTTCAGTTTATATTTTTTACTCTAGGAATTTTTGGTCTTCAATATAAAAATACACATTGTGAATTTACAAAAAGGGGATAAAATAGTCAGCATTTCCCCAACTTCCTAATCATGAGATGTTTTTTCTACCAAATTTTACAGAATAATATTCCAAAGAAAGTAACTCAGTAAATAACATCAAAGAATCTCATGGCGTGTTATTCCGGAAGCATATACCTGTCAGCTTAACAGCTCTTTCACGGAGAAGTCATTATGCAAAACTTGCCTTTGCTGTGAAAATTCCAGCACGGTAAATTTCAAAGCAAAAAGTGGAATTCAAGGCCCTCAGCATGAGAGTGTGTAGATGACACACACAACTATTTTGTTTCCTGATGGATTACTCCTAACACTATATAATTTTTCTGTTACCCTCTAATCTTCATTTTTAAATGAATGGTTTCTGGGAAAGATGACATTGATACTTATCCAATACTTAAAGCTGAGAAATGGTTCAGGGCTCCCATGTAGCTTATATGCTCATCTTTCTCTACCTATGTATTCATCTAATCAGCAGAAGGTTATTCCTTTTGATTTTCCAGAATAGATTGCTGAATTTTGGCCAGTAATACACCCTTTGGTCAAAAGCAGTTAGTGCTTGCATTTTATTTATTTATTTTTATTTTTTGGAAAATGTATAGCTGCTCCTTCTTTCATCAAAGCATGCTGAAATTCCCCAAAATTCATTAAACTATGGGAAAAAATAAGGTATATATGCCACACAGCATTTTAATAATAAAGCCCTGGACATCAAGTAAATAATTAATGTGCAGCATCTTACACTCCACCTCTTTCCTCTAGTAGAGATTATCAGCATTTTCTATGTCACTATTAAA
Organism: Rhinopithecus roxellana; assembly: GCF_007565055.1. Classification (NCBI taxonomy): domain Eukaryota; kingdom Metazoa; phylum Chordata; class Mammalia; order Primates; family Cercopithecidae; genus Rhinopithecus; species Rhinopithecus roxellana. Next base: position 5,587,535 of record NC_044555.1, read on the forward strand.
TTTTGGAAGGGCATCCTATGGCAGTGCATTCCCTTCTAGGTTCAGTAAAGGACATGTTAAGCTTCTCTCCAGCCCAAAAATACATGTTGTAATTCTATAAATTGACACTGTGTTATTCCCAAACAATATTGGGCATGAAGAGACACCAAACCATAAACTCTTGCAGCTGCTTTAATTTAAATGTATCCTCATAGCTACTTCCAGGTATACTTATATTCTTATAATTCCAATGGTAAAGTACTTATTTTATTCCCAGGCAGCCATTAACATAACACAAAACTACTATTTCCTTAATATGGAAAATATGTAATCGTTTTTGTAAATGATTATTTTATACCTGAAAATAACAAGATGATTAAAAATACTTCTTCACAAGAGCAGTGTTTCAGTCCGGCCTATCTTACTAATCACAAATTTAATTTCATGTGTCTGCTCTTTGGCTGTTTAATTCAACAAGCATTTGTTCTTAATAAATGAGTTGGTGCTGGGGAGTCAAAGTTAAATGAGACATGGACTTGGCCCAGTTAAGTGAGATGTATTAGCAGTTTGCCAATTTTTTAAGAGTAAAACACGCATCCAATATGAGGTTGTTTTAATGAACAATTAAATCAAGAGTGCATCTAGGAAGTGTCTTCATTTATAATTTTCCACTTCATCTTTATCAAAGAGGTAATGCTACACAATCATTCAGTGAACTTTCACAAACAGTAATGAAATAATTTTTACAAGGTTTGAGGAAGAATGTAGGTCAATTGCTCTTTATATCAAAACAGTGGACTTTAAACAAATCTAAAGCAACATCATAATGACAATTATCTGAGTAATTTATAATGTGGAAATAAGTATGAAGGAACTACCTATTCCTGATAATGAGGGATGTTACCTTAGGGAGAGGGAGATTTTGAGCAATAACTCAACACAATGAAGTAGATGAGATTTTACCAAATAAGGAGGTTACTCATTGGCTTACATATTTTATGATATGTTTGCCCTGAGACAAAGAATGCATTTGGAAGTATGTTTTCCTCATGTGGATCACACAGGAGTCTTCTAAGGGACTGGTTTAAAAGCATGTTTTCAAAACTAGAAATAAGTTATTTCTACTGTGGATATGAATCTGCAAGAAATCTATTGGTAAAGGTAATCTAAAAATAATTAGGGCATTCTAAATGTCAGCTCTTCATACCAGAAAAAAAGACAGGTCCTAGTTAAAGTCTTTTACAGTATCATGACTTGCTTTCACTAATGAAAATAGCTCACAGTTATTGAGAGCTTGCCATGTATAAGGCACCAGCTTAAGTCATTTGTATAAATTCCCTCATTTCTGTCTCACAGCAACATAAAATATGGTGCTATTGCTATACCCGTTTTACAGATGATGACGGTGAACTCAGAGAGATTACATTAATTCCTAATGTCTCAAAACTAGTAAGTGGCAGAGGTTAAGTTTATCTCAAGTCATTTTAAAATTTGATTTATAATTTCTCTGTTTCTCCATTGGTGGTTCAGGTGTATGTTGTGGAATTTCCATGTGTTGGTGAATTTTCTAAAATTCCTCTTCTTATTTATTTCTACTTCATGCCATTGTCAGAAAAGATATTTGATATTATTTCAATCTCAGTAAATTTGCTCAGACTTTTTTATGGCCTAACATTTTGCCTGTCCTGGAGATATTCTCTGTGTGCTTGAGGATAATGTGTATTCTGCTGCTATTGGGTGTACTGCATTGTATATATCTGCTAGGTCCATTTGGTCTAAGGTGTAGCATGTGTCTGGTGTTTTATATTTATTTTCTTTCTTGAAGATTTGTTCGTTACTGAAAGTGGGCATTGAACTCACCTGCTGGTATTGTATTACAGTCTATCTCTCCCTTCATATCTATTAATATTTGTTTTATATATTTAGGTGCTCGAATGTTGGGTGCATATACATTTACAGTTGGTGTAGCCCTTTGATGAATTTGCCGCTTTGTCACTAATGACCTTCTTTCTCTCTGGAGGGAGTTTTGACTTAAAACATTTTTTTCTATATAAGTATGGCTGGGTTTTTTTCTTCTGTTTTCTATTTACATGAATATCTTTTTCCATCTCTTCATTTTTATTCTATGTGTGTCCTTACAGAAGAAGTGAGTCTCTTGTAGGTAGTGTGTGATTGCTTATTATTTTCTAACTATTCAGTCACTCTACGTGTTTTGACTGGAGAATTTAATCCCATTTACATTCAACATAATTATCGATATGTAAGGACTTACTATTGTCATTCTTTAATTGTTTTCTGATTGATTTGTAGACACTTCGTTCTTTTCTTCCTCTATTGCCTCCTTTGCTTTGTGGTTACCACAAAGATTAAAAAAAAAAAAAACTTATAGTTTAAAAAGGCCACATTAAAAAAAAAACTTTCCTTTTAAGTTCAGGGGTACATGTGCATGCTTGTTATATAGGCAAACTCGTGGCATGGGGGTTTGTTGTACCGATTATTTCATCACCCAAGTACTAAGACTAGTACCCCATAGTAATTTTTTTCTGATCCTTTTCCTCCTCCCACCCTCCAACTTCAAGTAATCCCCAGCGTCTCTTGTGCCCCTCTTTGTGTCCATGTGTTCTTCCTTTAGCTCCCACTTCTAAGTGAGAAAATGTGGTTTTGGTTTTCTGTTCCTGCATTAGTTTGCTAAGGATAATGGCCTCCAATTCCATCCATGTTCCTGCAAAGGACATGATCTTGTTCTTTTTTATCTGCATAGTATACTATGATGTATATGTATCACATTTTCTTTTTTCAGTCATCCATTGATGGGAATTTAGGTTGATTCTATGTGTTTGCCATTGTAGATAGTGCTGCAATGAACATTCACGTGCATGTGTCTTTATGGTAGAAAAATTTATATTCCTGCGGATATATACCCAGTAATGGGATAGCTGTGTTTAATGGTAGTTCTGTTTTTAGCTCTTTCAGGAAGTGTCACATTACTTTCCACAATGGTTGAACTAATTTACGCTCTCACCAACCATGTATAAACGTTTTCTTTTCTCCACAATCTCACCAGAATCTGTTATTTTTTGACTTTTTAGTAGCAGCCATTCTGATTGGTGTGAGGTAGTATCTCATTGTGGTTTTTATTTGCATGTATCTAATGATCTGTGATATTGAGCTTTTCTCCACATGCTTGTTGGCTACACTTATGTCGTCTTTTGAAAAGTATCTGTTCATGTCCTGTGCCCATTTTTGACGGGGTTGTTTGATTTTCTCTTGTAAATTTGTTTAAGTTTCTTATAGGTACTGAATATTGGACTTTTGCCAGATGCATAGTTTGCAAAAATTTTCTTGCTTTGTGTAGGTTGTCTGCTTATTGAGAGTTTCTTTTGCTGTGAAGAAGCTCTTTAGTATAATAAGGACCCATTTGGCAATATTCGTCTTTGTTGCAGTTGCTATTGGCGTCTTCGACATGACATCTTTGCCAGTTTCTAACTCCAGAAAGGTATTTCCTAGGTTGTCTTCCAGTGTTCTTACAGTTTTGAGTTTTCCTTTAAGTCTTTAATCCATCTTGAGTTGATATTTGTACATAGTGTAAGTAAGGGGTCCAGTTTCAGTCATCTGCTTATGGCTGGCCAGTTATCTCAGTACCATTTATTGAATAGTGTGTCACTTCCTCATTGCTTGTTTTGTCTGCTTTGTGGAAGATCAGATGTATGTAGGTTTGCAGAATTATTTCTGGGCTCTCCATTCTGTTTCTTTGTTCTATGTGTCTGTTTTTGTGCCAGTACCATGTTGTTTTGGTTACTGTAGCCCTGGGGTATAATTTGAGGTCAAGTAACATGATACTTACAGCTTTGTTCCTTTTGCTTAGGATTGCCCTGGCTATTCAAGCTCTTTTGAGGTTCCATATAAATATTAAAATGTCTTTTGTAGTTTCATGAACTTAGAATCTGTAAGTTGCTTTAGACAGTATGGCAATTTTAACAATATTTATTCTTCCTGTCCATGAGCATTGAACGTTTTTCCATGGTTTTGTCACCCCTGATATCTTTGAGCAGTGTTTTGTAATACTTATTGTGGAGATCTTTAACATCCATTGTTAGCTGTATTTGTAAGTACTTTATTCTTTTTTATGGCAATTGTGAATGGGATTTCATTCTTGATTTGGCTCTGAGCTGGGCTCTTATTGGTGTATAAGAATGCTAGTAATTTCAGTACATTGATTTTGTATCCTGAAACTTTGCTGACGTTGTTTATCAACTTAAGGAGCTTTTGGGCTGAGACTACGGGATTTTCCAGAAATAGAATCATGTCATCTCTGAACCAGGATAGTTTGACTTCCTCTCATTCTATCTGGATGCCCTTTATTTCTTTCTGTTGCCTGATTGGCTGGACAGAACTTATAATACTATGTTGAATAAGAATGATGAGAAAGAGTATCCTTGTCTTGTACCAGTTTTCAAGGAGAATGCTTCCAGCTTTTGACCATTCATTATGATATTGACTGTGGGTTTGTCATAGATGGTTCTTATTATTTTGAGGTTTGTTTCTTTAATGCCTAGTTTGCAAAGAGTTTTTAACATAAAGAAATGTTGAATTTTATCAAAAGTCATTTCTGCATCTATTGAGATAATCATGTGGTTTTGTCTTTAGTTCTATTTATGTGATGAATCACATTTATTGATTTGCATATGTTGAAACAACCTTGCATCCCAGGGATAAAGCCTGCTTGATCATAGTTGATTAGCCTTTTGATGCGCTGCTGTATTTGGTTTGCCAGTATTTTGTTGAGGATTTTTCCATCAATGTTCATCAAGGATATTGGCCTGAAGTTGTCGTTTTTGTTGTGTCTCTGCCAGGTTTTTGTATTAGCATGATGCTGGTCTCATAGAATGAGTTGAGGAGGAGTCTCCCCCACTCAATGTTTTGGACTAGTTTTGGTGGGAGTTGTACCAGCTCTTCATCATATATTTACATCATACATCTACATCATACATCTGCATCGTAGAATTGGCTGTGAATTCATCTGGTCCTGGGCTTTTTTAGGTTCATAGACTATTTTATTAGTGATTCAATCTTGTTGCCCATTATTGGTCTGTTCAGGGATTCAATTTCTTCGTGGTTTAGTGTTAGAAGAGTTTATGTTTTCCGGAATTCATTCATTATTTCTCGATTTTCTAGTTTGTGCTCATAGAGGTGTCCAAAGTAGTATCTGATGGTGATTTGTATTCCTGTGGGTCAGTGGTGGTGCCCCTTTTATCGTTTCTAATTATGTTTATTTGGATCTTCCATCTTTTTTCTTTATTGATCTAAGCTAGCAACCTATCATTTTTTTTTATTATTATTCAAAAATCTAGCTCCTGGCTTTGTTGGTCTTTTTAATGATTTCCTGGCTGTCAATCTCCTTCAGTTCAGCTCTGATTTGGGTTATGTCTTGTCTTCTGCTAGCTTTGGGGTTGCTTTGCTCTGGTTTCTCTAGTTATTTTAGTTGTGATGTTAGGTTTTTAATTTGAGATCTTTCTAATGTTTTAATGTGAGTGTTTAATGCTATACATTTCCTTTTTAACACGGCCTTAGCTGTGTCCCAGAGATTCTGCTGTGTTTTATCTTTGTTCTCGTTAGTTTCAAACAACTTCTTGTTTTCTGGCTGAATTTCATTATTTACCCAAAAGTCTTTCATGAGTAGATTGTTGAATTTCCATGTAATTGTACGGTTTTCAGCAATTTTCTCAGTCTGGATTTCTATTTTTATTGTGCTGTGGTCTGAGAGAGTGTTTGGTATGAATTCAGTTCTTTTTCACTTGCTGAGGATGGTTTTATCTCCAAAGTGTGGTTGATTTTAGAATATGTACCATGTAGCAATGAGAAGAATGTATATTCATTGTTTTGGAGTGGAGAGTTCCATAGACATGTATCAGGTCCATTTGGTCCAGTGTTGAGTTTAGGTCCTAAATATATTGGTTAATTTTCTACCTTGATAATCTATATAATGCACTCAGTGGGGTGTTGAAGTTTCACACTACTGTTGTGTGGGAGTGTAAGTCTCTTTCAATGTCTCTTAGAATTTGCTTTATGAATCTGGGTACTCCTGTGTTGGGTGTATATATATTTAGAATAGTTAGGTCTTCTTGTTGAACTGAACCTTTTACCATTATTTAATGCCCTTCTTGGTTGTCTTTGATCTTTATTGGTTTAAAGACTATTTTTGTCTGAAATTAGGATTGCAACTACTACTTTTTTTCTGTTTTCCATTTTCTTTGTTGGATTTTCTCCATCCCTTTATTTTGAGCCTATGGGTGTCATTGCATGTGAGATGGGTCTCTTGAAGATAGCATAACCTTTGGTCTTGCTTCTTTATCCACCTTGCCACTCCGTGCCTTTTAAATGGAGCATTTAGCCCATTTACATTCAAGATTTCTATTGAAATGTGTGGATTTGATCATGTCATCATGCTGTTAGCTGTTTATTATTCTGACTTGTTGTGTGGTTACTTCATAGTGTCACTGGTCTGTGTATTTAAGTGTTTCTATATTAGATGGTAATGGTTTTTCCTTTCCATAATTAGTGCTTCTTTCAGAAACTCTGGTAAGGTAGGTTTGGTGGTCATGAATTCCTTCAACATTTGCTTATCTGAAAAGGATCTTAATTCTTCTTCTCTTATGAAACTTAGCTTGATTGGATATGAAATTCCAAACTGGAATTTTTTTTCTCTTTAATAAAATTTAATATAAGTCTCCAATCTCTTCTGGCTTGTACTGTTTCTGCTGAGACATCCACTGATAGTCTCATGGGCTTCCCTTGGTAGGTGACCTGTCCTTTCTCTCTAGCTGCCTTTAACATTTTTTCTTTAATTTTGTCTTTAAAGAATCTGATGATTATGTGTCTTGGGGATGATTTTCTTGTGAATTATTTTGCAAGGGTTTTCTGCATATTCTGAATTTGAATGTTGGGCTCTGTAGCCAGGTTTGGGAAATTCTGATGGATGATTTCCTTAAATGTCTTTTTCAAATGTCGTCCATTCTCCCCATCTCTTTCAGGAATGTCGATGAGTCACAGATACAGTCTTTTTACATAATCCCACATTTCTCAGAGGTTTTGTTCATTGCTTTTTATTCTGTTTTCTTTATTCTTATCTTGCTATCTTATTTCAGAAAGCCAGTCTTCAAGCTCAAACATTATTTACTCAGCTTGGTCTATTCTACTGGCAATGTCTGTGATTGCATTATGAAATTCTGGTAGTGTGTTTTTCGTCTCTATCAGGTCAGTTACATTCTTTTTTTTATAGACTACTTTGTCTGTTGGGTCTTGTATCATTTTACTGTGATTCTTAACTTCTTTGAATTGTGTTTCAACGTTCTCCTGAATCTCAATAATCTTCATTCCTATCCATATTTTGAATTCTATTTCTGTCATTTCAGCCATCTCAGCTTAGTTCATAACCCTTCTTGTAGAGCCAGTATGGTCATTCGGAGGAAAGAAGGCACTCTGGCTTTTAGAGTTGTCAGAGTTCTTGTAATGGTTCTTTCTCATCTTTGCGGGCCGGCAGTCCTTCAATCTTTGAAGTTGTCCTCCTTTGATGTTTATTTTTCCTCTTTATTCTATGCGATTCCCTTATTGGTTTGATAGTGATGTAAGGTGGGTTCAGTCGACTGACTTTATTTCTGAAATCTTTTAGTCAGGAGATAAGGCTCAGCTCAAGAATCCTGGACTGCATGCTTTAACTCTGGGTGAATGTTATCCAGTCCTTGCTTTGTTCTATGGCCCCTCAACATTGGGAACCTGGAGTGATAGAGGGGCCAAGGTACTCCCAGGCCGCTGGTCACAACACTTCAATGGGTGGTGCCACCCAAAGCACTTAGCAGGGAGGTGGCAGCAAGACCAGTTCTCATTTGCTTGTGCTGGTGGCAGTGCAGCGGAATGCACTCCCATTTGCTGCTGCAGTGTGCAGGCAAGTGCCAGGGTACTGGCTTCTGTGCAGGCTGTCACAGTAGTGATTGATGTTAGCATGGCACAGAGGGGTAGGGTGCCCCAGCTAGTGTCCATGCAACCATTTGTGCCAGTGGTGGTGTTAGCGTGTGAGTGAGGTGCTGGTGGGCACAGGGCTGTGTGCACCCTTTGTTGCCATTCACACGGGTGCTGTGGGGGGAGCTGCTGTGGGGTAAGGGAGCGGTGTTCACTGTGCCTAGTTTCACCGTGCCTAGTTTCGCTCTGGGGGCAGTGTTGGCACAGGAACAGAACGCTGGCGGGAGTGAGGCTGGTGTACTCCATGCCCACCAATACTCCTGTGGCAGCACCAGTGCAGTGGGGGTGAGGAGGCAGCAGAGTGCACTCGCACCTACAGCAGTGGCATGGCAGAGTGCACATGCACACGAATGCTGGCAGGGAAGGGGACACCAGGTCCTTTTGTGCACATATGCACTGGCAAAGTCATTTGGGGTGACTGTGGGCAAGTGCATGCAGGCAAATTGTCACAGAGGAGACTGCAGAGCAGGGAGAGTGCTGGCAGGCTGGTGTGTGTCCTCAGGCACCTCTTTGCTGAAGCTCTCTGCCAGTGAGGTACATTCTACCAGCGCAGAAGATATGATGTGGGCCCCCAGGAGGTACTCCTCCCCTGGGCACCTGAAGTTGCACTGCAAGCAGGCATGGCCAGGTTGGGGCCTCAGGACTGGCAAGCAGACTGAAGGGTGCTCAGGTCAGACCAACCTCATCTCATAGGCAAGACCTCCCTACAGAGTTGAGGTCTGGCAGTTCCCCTAGGGCTAAAGTCTCTTATAGCAGCAAGTTGAGCCTAGGGAAATGGGAGTCCCTTCCCGGGCTCCACTACAGATACTCCCACACCAAACCCTCTGGGCTCTACCCTGTCTGGAGTTGTGCCCCGCCCCTTCTCTAAGCAGCGCTCCCTGCCAACTCAAGTGTCCACAGTGGTCATGAGCTATCCTTCTGCCAGGATTCCAGAGGCCCTTGTTGAGAGTGAGTGCTCCTTGCTAAAAGAGGCTATTTTAAGCTGGTAACAGCTGAACTTTGATCACATACAAAAACTTTACACTTTTTACTTTCTCACACATTAAAAATGTTTTATGTCACAATTTGTATCTTTTTATATTCTGTATCTGTGATGGTTAATATTAAATGTCAAATTGATTGGCTTGAAGGATACAAAGTATTGTTTCTGGGTGATTCTGGGTGTAGCCTGCAGCGATTAACATTTGACTCGGTGGACTGGGAGAGGAAGACCCCCACCTCAGGAAGATCCACTCACAATGTGGGGGTGGGGGATACCATCCAACCAGCTGCCAGCACGGCTAGGAAAAGCAGGTAGAAGAAAGTGGAAGAAGCAGATTTGTTGAGTCTTCCAGCCTTCACTTTTCCCCCATGCTGGATGCTTCCTGTCCTCAAACATCAGACTCCAAGTTCTTTGGCTTTGGCCACAGACTGAAGGCTGCATTGTCAGCTTCCTTAATTTTGAGGTTTTGGGAGTTGGTCTATGCCACTACTGGTTTCCTTGCTCCTCAACTTATAGATGGCCTATTAGGAGACTTCACTTTGTGATCTTGTGAGTTGATTCACTTTAATGAACTCTCCTTCATATATACATATATACATTTATCTTATTAGTTCTGTCCCTCTAGAGAACACTGACTAATGGAGTGTCCCTTAAAAAATTATAACAGCTATATTTATTTTTAATAACTTTATTTTTAAACTTTCATACTAAAGAATAATGGTGGTCATGTACAAACCACCATTACAGTATTATAATAGTATTCTAAATTTGACTAGATTCTTTTTTTCTGGTATTTTTATATTTTCATACATTTTTTGGTTACTACTTTGCATCAGGTTCTTTTCTTGTAAAGAAGTCTCTTTAGCGTTTCTTGTAAGACAGGTCTGATTGTGATGAACTTTCTCAGTTTCTGTTTGTCTGGGAAAGTCTTTATCTCCCTTTGATTCTGAAGGACATCTTTGACAGATATGGTGTTTTGGGTTGATTTTTTTTTTTTCTTCAGCACTTTTGATATATCATCTCACTGTCTCCTGGTCTATTAGCTTTCTGTTGAGAAATCTGCTGCTAACCTCAAACTTCCTTATATATTACGTCCTTCTTTTCTCTTGCTGCTTTCAGGATTCTCTTTTTGTCCTTGATTTTTGACAGTTTGATTATAATATGTCTTTGTGTCATCTTGTTTGGGTTGAATCTGTTTGGAAACCTTTAATCTTTCTGTACTGGGATATTTATATATTTCTCCAAATTTGGAGAGTGTTCTGCTATTATAGCTTTAAATGAACTTTCTACCTCTTTGTCTTTCTTTTCTCCTTACATTGATGCCTGCTCTTTTGAAAACGTAAAGACTTATTTTAGTCTTTACAGACTGGCTTTGTCTGGGTGAGCCCTCTGCCAGTTGGCCCATCCAGAGATTCTGGGTAGGCTGCCTGGCATGTCTAGAGATAGGCTTGCTGCTAGAGTCATTGTGCAGCCTGGTCTCTGGTGTCTTGTTCAGCAGGTGGGAAAGACTGGCACTTGAGTGTGCAGCATTAGTTCTGAATCCTGAAGCCACTGGGGTGGACCTATTAATTGCATTGGTAGAGATAGGCCTGAAACCTGTGTCCATTAAGATGGGACAAAATCCGGTATGTTTGGAGGTTGGCCTGAAGTCTAGGCCCACAGGGGTTGACATGACTTTGGGGTGGGCCCTAAACTTCAGTTCTCTAAGGCTGGCCTTGCAGTGAGGTGTGTCTAGACCCTAAGTCTGCAAAAGTGGGTCTGGATCTTGGGTCCATGAGGGCTAGACTGGAGTATGGGTTTTCAGGGGTGTTTATGCAGTCTCAGCTCACAGGATTCAACCTGACAAAAGGGTTTCCTGGAGTGCTCCTGGACCCCGGGTCTTCTGGAACAGGCCTAGACCTGGGTCCTCTGGAGCCTGGGTTTGACCTGATGCTGAGGCTGGCATGGAGCCCATTTCTATGGGGACTGCTCTGGAGAGTAGGATTGTGGGTGTTAGCCTGGATCCTATGTCCACTGATGCTGGCCTGGAGGCTTGTTGTGCAGGTACTAGCCTGGAGGCTTGTTGTGCAGGTACTAGCCTAGAGGCTAGGTCTGTGAAGGCTTGCCTGTGGTCTGAGACTGTGGGGGATGGCCGGGGACCTGGGTACACACGTGCCAGTCTAGCATTGTGATCTACTGGGGCCGGCCTGGATCCTGTTTCTGCTGGATCAGACCTAATCCCTGGGTTGCTAGAACATAGTACCACAGGTGCCAGCCTGGAGGGTTGGGCTACAGAGACCAGCCTGGCACTGGAAAGGCTTGGAATCTGTGTCTCTGAGTATCCATCTGGTATTTGAGATTGGGCTGCGGACTTGGGTGAGAATAGTCCAGAGCCTGCGGCCACTGGGTTAAACCTGGCAGTGGGGTAGCTCTGAGACAGACTCCATCTAGTATGCCTGGAATCTGGAGCTACAGGATTTGGCCTAGAGCTGGGGTGGCTGGAGGCTCAGACACAGGTACCTGCCTAGAGTCTAGGGCCCTGGGGGTCTGCCTGGCACTGGGTATTACTGAGGAATTTCCAGTGTTGGGGTCTAAGGTGAGAATCATTGCTGAGTTCCTTCCCCTTCCCCCATGTGGAGGGTATCTCTCTCCATGCTGTGCTACCTCGAGTTGGGAGAGGGATGATGAGGGTAATGTGAAGCTGTTCTTCCTACCCTTTTCAATGTTTTCAATGTGACTTTTCTCGTTTCTTTGATTTACTAAGGTGCTGTAATCTATCACCTGTCACTTGTGAAGATATATTTGTACATGGATAATTGTTCAAACTGATGCTTTTGTGGGGGCACAATTGCTTGAGAGTCCTGTTTGCTGACATTTGTCCCCTTGAGCTTGAATTTGAATACATGCCATCTAACCTGAGGTCCTGGACACTTACCCATTATTCTATATAGTAATGAGTAAATTGGAAATTTCTGAGCTCTATGATTATGACAATGTGACATGATCTGTTGTGAGAAATTAGTAGAGGAGAGATCCTACAAGGCAGTTTTAACATAAATCTGAGTCCCGTGAGATACACCTACAACAGGTTCAATCAGTTAAGTGATAATAACACAGATTGAAATGATCAATAGTCTTAAAAGTCTAGGATTTGGGGGATGTGTCTAAAAAGGGCAGTTAATTTGAACATAGAGCCAATGCATGTGGTCTTCTGCTTTGTATTAAAGTAATTGCACTGGTCTTAAAAGGTAAATCCTGGGTATGACTGAGCAGGAGTAAGCTGCTGGGATCCTTTGAAGACATTCATTAGAGATATAAGATAAATACAGAAAGACGATGTCTAAGTAGCAAGGGATTATTTTAGATGGCTAGCAGATTAAGCATATTTTAACCAGTCAATATAATACTTAGTAAAAAATAAACAGCATATGAGTGAACATGGATATTTCAATCCAACATTCTGATTAGTAATAGAGTGTAATTAACGTGTTGCTACCAATCTGAAACTCATATTTTGAGAAACCCTTTTCAATTCCTTTCCCTCCTCCAGAGGACTCTAGGAGAGTACAAAGAAACACCTTTTTTTTTTTTTTTTTGCTACATTCTCCTGAAGTGTGCTTTTCTGGTTCTAAACATCATAAAATTGGAATGGCAGTTTCCAGGAGTTATTGTTAGCCAATGAAGTTAGTAAGGATGAATTTATAACAGGATACATTCACATAGTTACCAATGCTTTCTATAAAAATGAATCTAAGGCTTTTGTTTTCTGTCGGAGAAAACAAAATTATGTGCTTACCCAAGAAGAGGAAATTCGCAATCTAGGTGAAGAGGGTGAGCAAATCTAGGAGGCCAGGGAAGAGATATTGGAATTGTCTATTTTGGGGTTCAAACAGGACAGAAGGTAGATGTGCATAGGATTGTAATGAAGATGAAGAGACTAGACAGAACAAAGGAAGTGAAGAAGAAGTTCACAAAGAGCGAGAAACATGGAAAGGTGGAAAGATTCACTGTTTGAAATTTGGGTGGTGGCGCTCTGCTGTCAGAGAAGTGGGAACTTTGTCATGAGTAGAAGGAGAAAAGTGGAGACTGCGAGGGCTGATAAGGTTTAGGAAGTATTAGGAGGTTATCCGAAGTGTTACTAGCATCAATGTGGACTGTTCTTTCTATATCTAGGTAATCTGCTCTGTGTTGTGAATTCCATGCCTGAAAGGTGCCAAGACCTTAAATAATAATTATATGATACATAATAAATTAACTACATTTCCATATCACTTTATAATGTGATGTCACGGTGGTCAGTGTCTCTTTCTTCTTAGGAGCCCTTTCTTATTATAACAGCACCATTCATTCAGATGTTTTCCCTTGTTCTCCGTGAAAGCATCCTAAGACTGTGAAAGATGAAGTGAAGGTATTAGATCTTAAAATATTAAGAAGTTTGCAAAACAGTAAAATTTGTATATGAGAATGTCTTTTAGGTTTGAGCAAAGTCCGTTTGAAATTCTCATGTTGAAAACATACCCGATCTAATTGATTTAGGGCCTGAGGGCATTAAGAATAAATGGAACATAAAATATATATGAATGCGTTATTGAAAGCAAGCAAGGAGTTCTGGAATTGGGCTTCACTCCTTCAAATGATTGCCATGAACTCCTCTGGGAAACAAATATATATGTTTTTCTTAGGTAACTAAGTCCATCAAGCCACAGAACAGCAGCCACCGACAGTTTGTCACCACCAAGCAGCAGCAGTTCAGTGGCTCTGAGTGGTGAAAGGAACATGACATGAACGTGTTTGTGGAGACTCCAGAACTACATTCCCAATGCTACCCGAGTCAGCAATTCATTTGCCAATTGTATAAAATTCCCGGTACTACTGATTTATTTATTTTTCTTTTATAAGGAACATACAATTCTGTACTGGTTGAAGTTAAAAAAAAATCCACCTGTGCTTATCAAGCTAAATAAGTTGATTTTTGCATTACAGTTATAAAACGTGTAAATGTGTATCATTGTTTTTACTTGATAATAATATACCTGGTTATTTCATTTTTTGGAGCAGAGTAATATATTTAACATAAAATGTAAATTAGAATCTAAAGTCCACAGTGGGAACTGAAATTACTGTTAGACTTTGAAAAATGAGATAACATTTATGAAATTACAGCTATTTATCACTGGGCTTCATGTTCAAAGACGTATCTGCTGATGGTGATTATAATCTTTCAATGTGGGTGTGATTAAGATACAAATATGTGAATTGAAACATAAGGTTATCTTTTAATATCTTTAAATTTTTTGACTACCATATTATTTTCAAAGACTTATTCTATTAGTAAGTGTGTATTGTTATTGCGTTAATTTTCTGTAAGCGGGGGACTGCTTAACTGTGCATTCCTAAGGTATGTCATTTCCTTTAATTGTCTTTAGGAAAGTATGACTCAAAGGCCCACAGAGCTCTTATGTCTAGAAATTGAATAATTTGGAAATAAAAGTAAAATCTCCCTTTCCTCAGTCAAGTTCCTGAATATAAAATTGACAAATGTTTTCCTTAAAACAGCATGCTACTGGGCTGATTTAATCTCTACTGCTTTTATAAGCCAGAGTATAATTTTTAAAGGGTGTTTTAGTGTGTCCTTAAGGATCTTATTGTACCTTTCTTCTTTACAGTTCTTCCAATTTGGTTTGTGAAACTGTAGCTTTTTTAAACCACATATTCCGTCTATCATGTATGTGTTGCTAGTAGTAAAAATGATTGCTCAAAACAAACTCAGTGAAAACAAAAGTGAATTATATTCTTGTTGCCTTAAATACCATTCTTAAAGTGGAAACTTACCGTAATCTATCAGGTTTACTATGCCCAGCAGACTTATTTAGAATATCCAGCATAATCATCTGCCTGTAGCCACTAATGCCAATATGCAGGCCCTGTCACAGTTTTAGAAATACTCCAAGCCTTGTTGGAGAAGGAAGTCATGATTGCAATCAATAATCCAGTTCACCTGGCTACTCTTGTAGTTTTACTTTATGTCACAGTCTCAGGAATTTAGTTTCTTCTTGAGATCAAATCCTTACCTTATGACTTAGTTACTTATTTGGACTCTAATATCAGTCCTGATCTTGATAAACAACCAAGCACTTCAATGACTTCAGGATTGGAAGTCTGATTTTCTCATGCTCCCATCTCTGCTACTAGAGAGCTGATTCTTAACTTCAAACCCTATGGCACAGGGCTGGATTCCTGTTTGCTCTTATGTCTTAACAAGTAGTAGCCTGCCAGCTTAATACATCTCAACAAATTCCTTCCTGGAGGTCCCTGTTATTTGTGCCTCATGTGCCAACTATGTCACCTTTGCTACAGCTCTGCAGGATGACCAGTTACTTGTCATTTTCTCTCAGAATAACTGACTTTTCCTGTCTAGCTGGACTTCCTCACCTCTCCAGCAACAATTTCTCTAGTTTCAGATCCAAACTCTGTAGGACTCGATCCCTGTCTGGAAATTAAACCTTCTGTGAAAAACCATTCGACAGAGGAAATTAAATCATCCATGGTTGTTAGCATTATCTATTTCAAGATCTCTTTGTAGATGGCTATCAAAAACATGCAATATTGTCTATTATGTATTTTGTTCAAAACTTTCTACGAACCTTCTATTCTCTCTGAAAATTACACATTAATATCTCCAAAATCCACTAGATATAAGAGGTTTATATAGATAAAATATTCAGATTCTTTAAAAATATCTCATTTTACCACCTATAAAACATATCTATCAAAAAAGTGTAACATTTCTGTTTAATGTATTAGAACATGTTTTCTGTTTAAATGCATCATTATAAGTCTGTCATGTACAAAAAAATCAGTTAAAACGCTGCAAAAAAAAAAAAAAAAAAAAACAACCAGTGCCTCTGTTAAGATGACATTCAAATTAGTAAATGAAGTAAAAAAAAAGAAAGAAAAATCAGAAGTACAGAGAAGAAAAAAATATGAACTTATGCTTGCTTCTTTCAACATCAATAGATTTTAAAATTGGAGCTAAGTTGAATTTGATACACATATTCAATTTGTGCTTGAAAATATTTTTCTGTAGAAAAATGAAATTTTTTAACATTAAGTCCCTTATGCCAACTTCACTAATAGTCTAACATGAAGAAGACATGTTAGTTTCTTAAATATACCACACATTATTCTCTTAAAATGTATCCATTAACATCATCTGACATAAAACATAAGAAGTAAATTCATAATAATGTGGTTCAGAGGAATATATCCATTTCTGGAACAGTAATTGTTAGGATGCCACTAGGAAAAATAGTATCAAACAAAATATGAATCTTCAACAAAAGTCTTCCAATTTCTAAAATTCTCCTAATAAATGGTCACACTTTTTCAGAGGCGGCATATCACGGATTTAAAGAATTTGCACGAGAGAGAACTCAGTAAACAATGTCCATTTCTTCCATGTATTTGCTGTATGATTTTGATAAGTCTTTCTGCCATTTCGTCATTTGTCTGGTTCTCCACACTTTTAAAAATAGTGAATGAGTTCATTTATATAAACTGCTTAGCAGTGTGCTTAGCATATGGAAATGCCTAATAAACAGTAGTTAGCATTATTGTTATTTTAACTATCAGTATCATTTAACTATCAGTAACCAACACATTTCTGTAGTTATTGACATTTATTTCATTGTATTAAAATGCTCTGAAATGCCATTAATAACACATAACATTTTATCACAGACTATGTGTGGGAATTTTTTAACATTTAGTCTGGCTGTCGCTTTTTGCTTTTGCAGAAGGTATGTTGAGATACGTAGAAAAGACAAATGAAAACATTTTTAAAAGGTTTAAGTAGTTTCTTTCTTGACAATACATTCAGATCACAGGAAAATTGATTCTTTCACTTGCATTCTTTAAAACCTCTTGCCCAGAGAGCCCGTAGCATCATTCATCATTTCCTACTGTTTCTACATTCATGACATCGTTTTCCTTTGCTTTCCCTAGGACCTCCTTATTTCTTCTAGTTATAATGGCAAGCAGAACTAATCATGAATAAATTTAAATTTGGGACAAAGGAGAAGCTCAATGGCCAGATGAGACCTTAGGTCTCTCTGGCCCATGGCCGTAGGGTAATCTTATCTATCATGAGAAAGAGTCTATTATATCCCAGCTGTGCACAAGGCTAGAATAGGCATTAGGGTAAATTAAATGGACATGATCTGCCAGCCTGGAAGGCATCTTTTTTTTTTTTTTTTTTTTTTTAACCTTTCATTTTAGCTTCAGGGGTCTATGTGCAGGTTTGTTACATAGGTAAATTGCGTGTCTTGAGGGTTTGGTGTACAAATTATTTCATCACCGAGGTAATAAACATAGTACCCAATAGGTAGTTTTTCGATTCTCACCCTCCTTTCACCTTACACTCTTTAGTAGACCCCGGTATCTGTTGTTCCCTTCTTTGTGTCTATATGTCCTCAATATTTATCTCCCATTTACAAGTGAGGACATGCAGTATTTGTTTTACTGTTCCTGTATTGGTGTGCTTAGGATAATGTCCTTCAGCTACATCCATGTTGCTGCAAAAGATATGATTTTATTCTTTTTTATGGCTTGTAGTATTCCATGGTGTATATGTATCATATTTTCTTTATCCAGTCGACCATTGATAGGCATTTAGATTAATTCCTTGTCTTTGCTGTTGTGAATAGTGTTGTGATAAACATATATGTGCAAGTGTCTTTATGGTAGAACAATTTATACTCCTTTGGTTATACACCCAGTAACGGAATTGCTGGGAAATCGCCCACCAAACTGCTTTCCACAGTGGCTGAACTAATTTACATTCCCACAAGCAGGGCATAAACATTCTCTTTTCTCCACAACCTTGCCAACATCTGTTATTTTTTTACTTTTTAGTAATGGTCATTCTGTCTGGTGTGAGATGGCATCTCATTGTGGTTTTGATTTGCATTTCTCTAATGATTAATGAGGCCGAGCATTTTTTCATGTGCTGTTGAGCACATGAATGTTTTCCTTTGAAAAGTGTCTGTTCATGTCTTTTGACCACATTTTAATGGGGTGGTTTGTTTTTTGCTTCTAAATTTGCTCAAGTTGCTTATAGATTCTGGATATTAGACATTTGTTGGATGCATAGCTTGCAAATATTTTCTCCCATTCTGTAGGTTGTCTGTTTACTCTGTTTATAGTTTACTTTGCTATGTAGAAGCTTTTTAGTTTAATTAGGTTCAATTTGTCAGTTTTGATTTTTGTTATGATTGCTTTGGGAATCTTTGTCATGAAGTATTTGCCAGGTCTTATGTCCGGAATGGTATTTCCTAGGTTATCTTCAGAGATTTTAGTTTTTGGTTTTACATTTAAGCCTGTAATCCATTTTGAGTTAATTTTTGCATTAACTCAAGGGGCCCTTCCCCCGCAAGGCATCTTTAAGTGTTGACTTTTTAGCATTTATCAAATGTCCCCTGTGCTGCCTCTGTCAAAATAAATTAAGGGCCTGCTTTGAAAATCCTCATGTCTTAATAAGACCAAAAAGAAAATATATGTTGATAGCCAGAGTAAAAATATGTAGGAGATGCTAGGCATAGATTTATGTATTTCTTGGTAAGGAAGAAAAACAAATAGAGTATGTTCCTCCTTCTTCTCTGTTGTATCACCATGATGCTGATGTTGCTGACTTAAATTGTTGATGGTGGAGAGAAACTTGAGACAACGTGGTAATAGGAACTCTTGAAAACACATCTTTATCTCTCCTTTTACTCAGAAACTCCTTTTTTAGTTATCATTTTCTGTGTCAGTCAGAAAACTTGCATCGAGCATTTAATGTTCTCAAATTTATGCTTTCTTGAGGGAGCATAACAGAATACAATCTCTCCCTTCAAAAATCTGTGAATTCTTCACATTCAGGGAGAGGGGATTCATCTATCTGAAACAATAAATGAACAGTCCAAATAAAATATTTTAAATTCTACAAGCTATCAAATACACAACAAGGACAGAATGCAATTAGAAAAGTAGTAAATCAGACTAGACTAGTACAGTTAAAGTTTGTGGATTCAACTAAATTTTAAGTGAAATTTTACCAATAAATTTAAAACGTTATTAACATATGGTTATTATCTTTATATTCATCCTTATCTTTTTCTTAAATTAAAAAATTGTGAGATAATACTCAGGATTTGCAAATTAAATTTAAATAAAAAAGCACAATGAGATGATCACCTTCTTAAAATAAGGAAGAATGAAAGAAAAAGGGTAGGTGTTGGCATAGATTGCACAGTCTTGTTTGTGGTGACAACATTATAAACCTGGTGATCAATTGAAGGTCTATGGAAAACCCTAGAATTTAAATCATTTAGTGAGCAGAAGAGAATCCAGAAAATGAAGTTGTCATAATGGTCAGAGGAGAACCAGGAGTATGGAGGGCCCAGAGTGTTTATTTTCTATGGTTTTGTAAAAAATTACTAAAAATTTAGCAGCTTAAGATAACACCCATTGATGAGATCATAGTTCTGTAGGTCAAAAGTATAGGCACAAGGTCTCACAAGGATAAAATCAGGGTATCAGCCAGGCTGGTCAGTTATCTGGAGACACTGGGGAGGAATCTGTATAAGTTCATTCAACTTGTTGACAGAATTCAAATCCCTACAGCTGTAGAACTGAAGTCCAAATTTCCTTTCTGGCTGTTGGTGAACAACCTAAGACTGCTCACATTACTTCACATATGCCTCCCTATCTCCATCTTTAAACCAGCATGGGCATGTCAGTTCCTTCTCACACGCTGCATCTCTCTGACTTTTCTTTGTGAAATCAGCTGGAGAAAACTGCATTTAGAGGGATCACCTGATTAGGTCTGGCCCACTTGGATAATTTTCATATTTCAAAGTTAACTTACTTGAGACTCATTATATCTGCAAGATCTCTTAAAAACAATACCTAGATTAGTGTGTGATTAGATAACCAGGGGGCAAGGATCTTAGGGTGGATGCATCTTCAGAATTTTGCCCACAACATCCAGTCATCAAAGGAAAATGATTTCAAGAACATACAAATAAAACCATGTATAAATAACTAAAGTAGGCTAAAGAAGGTCACTTACTAAGTAAAAGCCACTGTACTGTTAAATCTGGTGGAATATGGTGAACTTTGAGTGAGCTAATTTGAAAAACTTATGGAGTTGAAGAGAGTATTACAAGAGTATTAAAAGTGCAAGGAAATAAAGAATGCATGGGTAGTTGGAAAGCATAAACACTGAATACAGTATAGTCAAGAAAAAATAGAAATCGATGCCTAGATGCATTAAGATTAAAGTTGAAGAACCCCCAAAAAACTTTGAAAAAACACCTTAAAAAGATAAATTACTGGAGACAAATTAGAAGTAAACTAACATAAAAACTAAACAAGACAAATCAAAACAAACTAGAAAACTCAACAAAAATCATGGAAGCCAGAAGATAGTGGAATACTATTTTCAAATTTTTGAGGCTAAAATAATTGTCAACCTAATAGTGTTTGCCTAGAAAATCTATCTTTCAACAAGGAGAGGGAGGAAAAACAAAACAAAACACAAAAAAAGCAACAACTTTTTTTTTTTTGAGACGGAGACTCGCTCTTGTCGCTCAGGCTGGAGTGTGGTGGCGAGATCTTGGCTCACTATAACCTCTACCTCCTGGGTTCAAGCGATTCTCCCGTCTCAGCCTCCTGAGTAGCTAGAATTACAGGCGCATCCCACCACGCCCAGCTATTATTTATTTATTTATTTATTTATTTTGTATGTTTAGTAGAGACATCGTTTCACCATGTTGGCCAGGCTGGTCTGGAACTCCTGACCTTAGGTTATCCACCTGCCTTGGCCTCCCAAAGTGCTGGGATTACAGGCATGAGCCACCGTGCTCGGCAAAAAAAAAAAAAAAAATTTAGGATACATTAAAAACTGAGAGTTTTATCATAATTAAGCCTACAGTTAAGGGACGTCTAAAACATGTACTTGCTAAGGATAATCCTTAAGAGTGAAGGAAAAGGAGATATAAAAGTACACATTTCTAGCAGATATTTTTTGTATAAAATAATAATAGCAACAATAATAAGTCTAAAATGTGCAGCTTAAAAAAGGGCTGATACAACATACTCAACACAACGTAACGTATAACAACATGTCAAAACCTTGATGACAAAATAGTGCTAGTGTCTTCACATTATTCAGCAAGTATTTGAATTACAAATGTTAGACTATGTTAATTAATTAAATGTGCAGAATGAAATATCTAGTATAACTAGTAAAAGAAAATCTCTGTATGTTTTCAAAACCAGTAGGATGAAAAATGATAAAGTGAACAAACAAATCAATCTGCAAAAACAAATAAACCAAAAAAAAAAAAAAAAAACAGCAAGAAAGATAAAAAGAAGAAGCTTTGAGAAAACAAAACAAATATAAAGGGAAAAATAAATTCGTAGAAAAAAATCCAGGCATTATCAACTTTTTATACCTGTTGTCATGTATAAAATGTATGTAGCTAGAAGCATGCACACCAGACAAGCTAGAATCATGTTTACCAGAGAAAACTCATAGAAATAGGAACAGTAACAGGTGTGCATATCTTCTGTTGCTCATTGAATTCTAGGCCCACGAAGAGTTATTTCACAGGAGGCCTCAGAGTCTGGAAGAAGGTTCTCATACAAGAGCTGTGGAGCTTTTAAGTATTGTGAATCCATGAGGAACATCATTCCCTTCCCATGGTTGGATGAGGAGTCAGACTGTAATGGCAGAACCTTGAATTCAGCCCTGC
The DNA here is from genome assembly GCF_007565055.1 of Rhinopithecus roxellana. NCBI lineage: Eukaryota > Metazoa > Chordata > Mammalia > Primates > Cercopithecidae > Rhinopithecus > Rhinopithecus roxellana. Next base: position 5,609,288 of record NC_044555.1, read on the forward strand.
CCTGCAATTTCAGCATTCATGGTAGGTGGTATCCATTTTCCACCCTTCCACCCAGTTCAAGCCATGTGAGTGCAGAGATGTATGTCAACACAGCAGCAATATTTGACATGTTTTCTTCATATAATGAGGGGCTGGGATCCAAACTTTAATACAGGCCAGGAGTGATTTTCTTAGTCAGCAGGCCATAACTCATTTCCATGGAGTTTTACAGGAGTGTATGAACTCAACTCTTTTTTTTTTTCTGGGGACCAATCTGGGAAAAGTAAACACTTAACACTCAATAATATATAAACTAAGATTATCAATGAAGACATGAATTTTCCAATTATATGTAAATATCAAATTTCAGTCTTAGGTTTTTCATAAGAGTTCACTTAAAATCCAAGGTCTAGTAAAGATTGAAATTAAAATAACTAATAAATAAATACCAAATGAAATTAAATTTGGGTTATTTATACTAATATCGGGAAAAAATAGAAGCAGGAAAAAATTAGTATATATTAAGTATATATAATATATTTATATATGAGATGATATAAGCTCTCTCAGAAGATATTAAAATGTTAATGCTTGTATCTGGTGAACTACCCTTAGGTTATTTGAAGTAAAATTGCCAGAACTCAAGGTGAAGTAGAGAAATTCACTGACATAGTAGATTTCAATATAACAATTTCTGACAAGTTGCACATACAAAAAAGACAGTAAGATATAGAAATTTAAACATCAAAACATAAGCAAGCTTTACATAATGGCAATATGCAGAACTTTGCAGCAATAGTTGGAGAATATACATTATTCTTAAGTATATACTGGACATTTACAAAAATGGTCACATAATCCATACATAAGTATTACAAAATTTCAAAGAAACAGTTTCATACAGACCATTTGAAAATAACTCATTGATCAAAAAGTGAATCATAATAGAGTTTTTAAAATACTTAGAATGACCTTATAATAAGATGCTACATATCAAAAGATGACATGCATTGTACACCAGAAGACATTTTTTAAATAGTAAAAGCTTAAATAATAAAATTAAATTATGCCAGTAGTAATACAAAAAATACGTGAATTCCTTTATTATGTAGAAATGGGTAAAACATTCCTTACTATAATTCAAAATCTAGAAGCAATAATGGAAATTATTAATAAATTTTATTACATTAAAACTATGGATGATATAAGTGAATAAAAGTGGGGAAGGAAGGAAGGAAGAAAGGGAGGGAGGACAAATGAAAAAGTTAGATAAAACATGAAGGCGAATACTTCTATAATACAAGGAACTTTTTAAAAAATAAAAGAGAAAAATCCAAAAACTGTACAGGAAAAAAATAGGTGTTGATATGGAAAAGTGCTGACAATGGCACTTAATTATACAAATTATTTTTTAATCTCATATTATATATAATAAGATAAATACAAATTGATACTAAACTGTGGTATCATTTCTAACTTTGGCAAAACAGAACACTTTGACAACATACTCTGTTGTTAAGGCCGTAAGGAAACAGTCAATTTCATACATTGCTAGAGGAAATACAAAATCATACCACCTCAGTGAATTTGGTAATAGCAAATTATTAATTTGCAAAATTACATATGTCTTTAACTTTTGACCCAGCAATCCCATGTCTAAGAACCTATCCAAAAGATACACTCATTGAAATACGAAATGACTTATACACCAGGCTATTTATTTGTGTACTATTTACAAAAGCAAAACAGTTGTAAAAAGAAACAAGGACACATGAAACATGTTAAACTCTTTGGGTACCTTTCGGGGAACAAAGGTGTGGGAACTTTATACATACTCACATTCATACATATGCACGCATATCTGATATTTTCAGAAAGAACAGTGGAGGATACACCAAAAATTAATTAAAGTAAATAGTAACCTTTATTGTGAAAAGTGGTGCAATAAACATTGGGGTGCAGGTATCTCTTCCATATGCTGTTTCTTTTTCTCTTCGATATATATCTAGCAGTGAGATTGCTGGATCATATTGTAGTCCTTTAGATGAAAGGAAGAGACAATGACAGTACTGGGAAGAACAAAAATAAAAGTTAGTTATGTTCTAATGTGTCTTATTTTATAATTTTGACCTTAGAACCTTGTTTGTGTATTATATATTTGAAAGATAAAACTAAACACAAAATTTTAAAAAGTGAAGCGATCCCTAAAATAACGTGCAAAGTGAAGCTCACCAAGTTTTCTTTTATCAAATTGGTGACATAATGGCCAGGATATTTATCTCAATTAAAAATACTATTTTGACTTTATATACCCAGGTCATTATATACCAAACATAATGACCACTAAATCTTAAGTTGTATCTAGTGATATTATTATTGTTTAATGTTGGCATAACTTTGAAACTATTATAAATATATACACTCCACTACATACAAAGTAGATTAAAACATATAAGTAATTATACCAATACTGGAAAGCAAGATTTTAATTTTGGAAACTTTAGAACACAGAATATAAAAGGACATGGGAGGCAACTAGAAGGCACTCTGATTACACAAAGATAAAAAAAATTGAGCATCAAAAGAAGAATGGCAACTGAAATGTATTGAATCTATAAAAGTGATAAATTCAGCCAGGCGTGGTGGCTCACGCCTGTAATCCCAGCACTTTGGGAGGCCGAGGCAGGCAAATCACAAGGTCAGGAGTTCGAGACCAGCCTGGCCAATATGGTGAAACCCTGTCTCTACTGAAAATACAAAAATTAGCCGGACATGGTGGCACGCACCTGTACTCCCAGCTACTCGGGAGGCTGAGGCAGAAGAATTGCTTGAACCCGGGAGGCGGAGGTTACAGTAAGCCGAGATTGTGCCACTGCACTCCAGCTTGGGCAACAGAGCAAGAGTCCATCTCAAAAAAAAAAAAAAAGATAAATTTGTAAATATACTTAATCCCTTGTTTATCTCTTGAGATTTTACTCAAGATATCAGCTTATTATTCAAAAAGTCATATAAATTCATAAAATAGTCAATAAAATATAAATTCATAAAATAGTCAATAATCAAAATAATCAAAAATCAAGTGCTGCACAGCACCACTTGGGAAATATTCTTGCCAAAATATAATAAGGTAAAATAAAGCAGTTTAACATCTAGATCTAACTCACAGTTACAAGAAACTTTAAAGAAAAAGAGGAAAAAATGTTTCATGGGAATTTTAAAGACACAAATGAGAGAGAATGGTATATGAACAATAGAATCAATCAAACAATGATAGAAATTAAAAGATAATAAAGGTAAGATCAAAAATTCATCAAATTCTAAACAAATACACCATGGAGATAATCAACAAGACACAAATTTTATTTTTAAAAAGATGAATAAAAACGCACAGATGCTGGCAAAATTAATCAAGAAGCACAGCAACATATATAAACAGCCAAGGCAGAAAAAGGAAAAAGACAAAAGTAGATATAAAGTGCGGATTACAAAAAAAAAAAGATGAATTTTATGCACAATAAAATTAGAATGTACACGAAGTCGTCAATTTCCTAGAAAATAGTAACATGAAATTTAACTCAAAAACATTGTAATAACAAATTAATTGGATCAGTATTTTAAAATTTAAAATGACCACAAACAAAAGCCTGAGTGGTTTTCAGGCAAATTTTACCAAATTGCAAAGAAAAGATAAATCAAATTTTATAAACGTATTTCAAGAGAATAGAAAAAAAGGAATAGAATACTCCACAACTAATTCAATGATGACAGTACACACTCAATAGTGAAAACTGATGATGGCAGATTAAGAAAGACAAATCTGAGGCCAAAACACTTATTAACATGAACTCAAAGATCCTAGACAAAATATTAGCAAATAAAAACCCACAGTGTACAAAAAAAAACCAAAACAAAACTCCACATAATGATCAGTTTGGCATGATTGAGTTGCATTTTTGTAACAGTACACTGGCTGCTATGTTGAGAAGAGACTGACATGGGAGAAGAGACAGAAGGTAGAAGCGCAGTCAAGAGCAAGATTGCAAGGTAAATTTGTATTTGCTAAATCTAATCTAGCATTTCTAGTTAAGCGATTATTGCAATAATTGAGATGAGGCATGTTGGTAGCTTATAACAACATGGTGGAAGGGCAGATGGTGAGAAGTGGTCAGATTTTGGAAACATTTTGATGTTAAATACCACATGATCTCACTCATATGTTGAATCTAAAAAATTGATCTCAGAGAAGTAGAAAGTAGAACAGTGGTTACCAGAGACTGGGGAGGATGTGGAGGAGAGGGGAGGAGGAAACATTGGTCAACAGGTACAATGTTACAGTTATATAGGAGGAATGAGTTCTGACACTCCATTGCATAGTATAGTGACTATAGCTAACAATAATGCATTGCGTATTTCAAATAGCTAGAAGAGAGGATCTTAAGTGTTTTCATCCCAAAAAAAAGGTTAAATGTTTGAGGTGATGGATATGCCAATTGTTCTGATTTGATCATTCCACAATGTACACATGTATCAAAACATCACATTGTACCTCGTAAATATGTACAATTATTACATGTCATTAAAAAAGTCAACAGATTTTCTGATGGATTGAATATGAATTATTTTCTATTCTTCTCTCTGTCACGACTTGCCCCACACTGTTCTAGGCCTTTATCCTCCATTACTGCACTTCTGAAATAGCCCTCTGATTGCTCTGTTTCTTCTAACTCTGCCCCTCTACAATTCCAAATCCCAGTCTAAGTAATATTTCTGAAAGTGCAGATCTGATTATTTAATACCTAAGTCCTTTCAATGACTTACTTTTGCCCTTTGGGCAAAGTCTAACTTCTACAAATAGATGTCATTCATTCTCTGGCCCCATGACTACATGGCTGTCCTCAAGGCAAATCTCTTCCACTAAGCAAACTCCACTTTCTGTCTGGCTATATTCTATTTATTCTCTAGTTCTGAACCTAAATGTGACATTCTCAAAAAAGCCATCATTAAGGAAGATTTTGTTCCATTGCCATACGATCCCATAAAATTCTAATTTCTCCTATCATAACATTCACCAAGTTACATTATAATCACTTATTTAACTGAACGTTTCTTCAACTGTTCATTAACTTTGAGGCAGTGTGCAATATGTAACTCTTGTTTGTTATTGTTTCCCTAGACCTTAAAGAACACCTGACATGGAGTACATAGCCAATAAATATTTTAAATGAATGATTAAAAATTAACTAATTATGTATTGGCATTTCACATATGCACAGTGGTCATTGAGACTTCCAAATTAACAAACGAAGGTGCTTCATCACAACACACTAATGGTGTCACGAGTTATTATATTTGCTAACAATTTGTCCTTAGAATGAGTTTATTTTTTCCTTAACTTAAAGAATGCATTTGTATTATGTCACAAAACTTAATTATAACAGTACTTTTTGACATTTCACCTTAAAAATAATTACTTCAATCTCTGGTTAACTATAACTTACTTCACTTCCACAATGTGAAAATAAAACAGACTTTTTATTTCTACATGTTTCATTTAACTAGCAATTAGTAAGATGACAGAGAAACATAGATTGTATGCTATTTCTTTCTTCTACTATAACAAATAGTGAAAGACTAAAGTGACTCTAAAATGGAAGTCAATGAGACAGAGGGATTATAAATAAAATAGGGGCATATTTAAAACTTTGGGGAAGGATTATTAATCTAAGTTTGCATGTGACTGATAAAATGAACTCCATATCAAAATAAAATTAAAGATTTAATAACAGCAAACTGGAACGTGTAAATTCATACTCTTTTTGAAAGTAGTATCCTTTCTAGTTCTAGCACTAATTTGGCCCAGCATCGATTCCATCCTACTACCAGACTTACTCATATGGTAGCCTCCAATACCCAGAATTTAATTACTAATCACTTTTCTTTTCCTCTGTGACATCCATCTTGGGTAATAGCTGATCCTGTGATGTGGAACATATTATGGCTACCCAAAAGTGAGGAGGATTTCAAAGATATCTTGAATAGTTCTATCAGAACAATTGAGCTCAGTTAAAAATGATTCTCAATGTCCACATTCTGACAATATATACATAACGCAGAAAATACTATTGTAATTTGTAACAGGTTGAGTCTGTGAATAAAAGTGTGACTCTAATTACAATCATAAAAATAAGCTTTACTATAATGTTTAACAAGAAAGTTGTAATACAAACGAAAAGTGGGCCAGGCGCGGTGGCTCAAGCCTGTAATCCCAGCACTTTGGGAGGCCGAGACGGGCGGATCACGAGGTCAGGAGATCGAGAGCATCCTGGCTAACACGGTGAAACCCCGTCTCTACTAAAAAATACAAAAAACTAGCCAGGCGAGGTAGTGGGCGCCTGTAGTCCCAGCTACTCTGGAGGCTGAGGCAGGAGAATGGCGTGAACCCGGGAGGCGGAGCTTGCAGTGAGCTTGAGCTGAGATCCGGCCACTTCACTCCAGCCCGGGCGACAGAGTGAGACTCCCTCTCAAAAAAAAAAAAAAAAAAAAACGAAAAGTGATATCGTAATTATATTTAATTTGCTAGTTAATTTTAAAGATAAGGAGTATAATACATAGAATATTTTTTCTGTTAATTATCTATCTATGAAGAATAAACATATAGGTCTTAAACCAAATTGTTTAAGAATAGTAAAATTCTAGTTTCTCCTATCGTAACATTCATCAAGTTACATTATAATTACTTATTTAACTGAATGATTTTTCAACTGTTCATTAAGTTTGAGGCAGTATACAATGTAACTGTCTTGTTGATTATTGTTTCCCTTGACCTTAAAGAACACCTGACATGGAGTACATAGTCAATAAATATTTTAAATGAATGATTAAAAATTAACTAATTATGTATTTGCATTTCACATATGCACAATGGTCATTGAGACTTCCAAAGTCTGTAGGGTCATTGAGATCCTACAGAAATAAATTGATTGTTATTTGTGGTCTTTCATCATATTTAGGAAGAAAGAAATTTTAAATGGTTTAGCAAGATGAAGAAAGAACCAAATATCAAATTTCTCATTGTCCAGGATGTGAAATGTCTGAATGATAACACTAAATAAAATTAAATAACGATAAGACGTACTTGTTTCCAATAATGATAACAGAATAAATCAATATGCAATATTTAATTGGCAGCAGGATATAGAGCACTTGACAAAGAGAGTGAAAGAATAGATTACTTTGAGAAACGCTGACCAGGGTACAGGATAATAAAACTTAAGTGAAAGGCTTAAGTTTGACATAACAATGTAAACTTTATTATTAAAATAATGGGACTGGGACCTCCAATTTGAATTACCTTAAAGGGTACAAAATATGTATATCCTATGCCCTATTCGATAAGCAATTGGTTGGTATCCAGAACCTGCAAATTTTACTGGTCTTAACACTTGGCTTGTTTCCAACCTAAATACCAAGATAACTATCACTGTAAACTTTCCATGTCTGCTTATTGAGACAGAATATCTCCGTTCTATTGAAATTAACTTCCTAAAAGTGAAAATACTCAGTCAGAAGTGTATAAACACGCGAAAGACTCAAGATAATTTGCCAAATTGTTATTCAGAAAGTTTGTGGTAACATACATTATAAACAGTAATGTATGAGAGATTTTCCCACAGTTGTTTATAGCACAGACAGCTAGTTGCCTCTCCCATGCCCATTCTCTTCTTCTTTACTAAGAGAAAGCATAGCTCATTCCAGATGCCAATATGTCAACCAAAATCTATGTTTCCTAGTGCCCTTGCACCCAAGAGTAAACAATGAGATGGAGCATAAATCAGGTAAGGCTTTTGGATATTCTCCATCCTTCCTCCTTTCCCTGCCTGGAACAAGGACATGAGGTTACAGCTACAGCAGGAATCTTGAAAGCAGAGGAGAACTTGAGAATCAAAATCACTTACTGAGGATGATGATAACCTTGGAACCACCAAACCAGTCCAGGACTGCACACACATGTAACTAATAAATAAATATGGCCAGGCGCGATGGCTCATGCCTGTAATCCCAGCACTTCGGGAGGATGAAGTGGGTGGATCACTTGTCGTCAGGAGTTCCAGACCAGCCTGGCCAACATGGTGAAACCCTGTCTCTACTAGAAATACAAAAATTAGCCAGACGTGGTGGCAGGTGCCTGTAATCGCAGGTACTTGGGAGGCTGAGGCAGGAGAATCACTTGAACCCGGAAGGCAGAGGTTGTGGTGAGCCGAGATCATGCCACTGCACTTCAGCCTGGACAACAGAGCAAGACTCTGCCTCAAATAAATAAATAAATAAATAAATAAACAAACCTCTATATTGTTAAAAACCATTTATTGTATATCTTTCCAGAAGAAATTTTAAAAATATATATTTATAAATTATTTGTTTAATTGTAACTTCTTTCAGGGCTTAGTCCCAGTTACTATTGTCCAGGCTTATACATTTGTGAGTTGTTTCCTCTGTCTTAATCATTTCCAAAGTTTTAAATAAATCCTATATATGATGACTCGACGACTTGTATATGTGTCGAAGAACTCTTCTGAGAAATCCAGACCCAATCACCTTACAGAAATTGTCATTTAAATGTCTCAAAGGAAACTCACATTTAGCAGTCCCCCACACTGCACATTTAACTTTCTCTCTGACACTGAGTCCACCTCTTCTAAGATATTTTCTCAGTGAAAAGCATCAATGTCCAATAAATTGCATATGCCAAAAACCAAAAAGTTTTTAGTACAGTATATCTTTTTTTTTTTCCTTTTTCTATTTTTATTTTAGGTTCAGGGGGTACATATGCAGATGTGTTACATAAAAAAATTGTGTGTTGCATGGGTTTGGTGTACAAATGATTTGGTCACAAAGGTAATCAGCATAGTTCCCAATAGGGAGGTTTTTTAGCCTCAGTTTCTTCCCAACCTTCACCCTCAGGTAGGCTCTGGTGTCTATTTTTCCCCTCTTTGTGTCCATGTGTACTCGGTGTTTAGCTGCTGCTTTGAAGTGAGACACTGTGGTATTTGGTTTTCTGTTCCTGTGTTAATTTGCTTAGGATAATGACCTCCAGCTGTATCCATGTTGCTGCAAAGGACACGATTTCATTCTTTTTATGACTGTATAATATTCCATGGTGTATTTGTACCACATTTTCTTTGTCCAGTCCACCATTGATGGGCATCTAGGTTGATTCTATATCTTTGCTATTGTGAATAGTGCTGTGATGAATATACACATGCCTGTGTCTTTTTGGTAGAATTATTTATATTCCTTTTGGTATGTATTCAAGAATGGGATTGTTGGGTCAAATGGTAGTTCTGTTGTAAGTTTTTTGAGAAATCCCCAAACTGCTTTCTACAGGGGCTGAACTAATTTACATTCCCACCGGCAGTGTATAAGCATTCCCTTTGTTCTGCAACGTTACCAACTTCTGTTACTTCCTGGCTTTTTAATAATAGCCATTCTGACTAGTATGAGACAATATCTTACTGTGGCTATCTTACTGGTGATTAGTGATGATGAGCATTTTTTCATATGCTTGTTGACCACATGCGTATCTTCCTTTAAGAAGTGTTTGTTCATGTCCTTTGCTCATTTTTTAATGGGTTTGTTTTTGCTTGCTGAATTGTTTAAGTTCCCTATAGTTTCTGGATATTAAACCTTTGTCAGATGCATAGCTTGCAAATGTTTTCTTAAGCTGTTTGTTTACTTTGTTGATGGTTTCTTTTGCTGTGCAGAAGTTCTTTGGTTTAACTTGTCTATTTCCTTTTCTGTTGCAAGTGCTTTTGGAGACTTTGTCATGAAATCTTTGCCAAGCCAAAGCCTATGTCCAAAATGGTGTGGCCTAGATTTTCTTCTAGGGTTTTAATAGTTTCAAGTCTCATATTTTTGTCTTTAATCCAATTTGAATTGATTTTTGTATATAGTGAAAGGAAGGGGTCCAGTTTCAATATTCTGTTTATGGCTAGCCAGATATCCCAACATCATTTATTGAATAGGAAGTCCTTTCCCCATTGCTTGTTACTGTAGACTTTGTCAATGGTCAGATGAATTGTAGGTTTGCAGCTTTATTTCTGGGTTCTCTAACCTGTTCAGTTGGTCTATGTGTCTGTTTTTGGACCAGTACCATGCTGTTTTGGTTACTGTAGCTTTGTAGTACAGTTTGAACTCAAGGTAGTGTGATTCCTTGGGCTTTTTTTCTTTTTGCTTATAATTGCTTTGGCAATGCTCTTTTTTGGTTCCATATGAATTTTGGAATAGTTTTTTTTCTAATTCTTTGAAAAATGATACTGGTCATTTGATAGAAATAGCATTGAATCTGTAAATTACTTTGGGCAGTATGGCCCTTTTAACGACATTGATTCTTATTATATACGAGCATAGAATGTTTTTCCATTTGTTTATATTGTCTTTTATTACTTTTAGCAGTGTTTTGTAATTCTAGTAGAGATCTTTCATCTCCCTTGTTAGCTGTATTCCTAGGTATTTTATTCTTCTTGTGGCTATTTTGAATTAGCCCAGGATATCTTTAAACTGTCTACTATTTCCTTGTCATCACTGTCGATCTAATTCACCAACTCTGGAGATGCGCAAATAAAATAGCACCTTTAATGGTTTTCGTATATTTTAATTGTTCTTTTAAAATATATTCCTTATACCTTCAAACAGCATGAACTTTAAAAAATGTGAATCTGAACATGTCACTAGGACACACACACACACACACACACACACACACACCTTAATCAATGGTTTCCTGTATTTTGCAGATAAAGACCAAAAACATTGATATGGCCTATAAGGCCATGCATGGTCTGTCCCCTGCCACTTCCCATACCTCATGTGTCCCCCATGACCCCCTTTTCTCCTCTATAGTCACAGTGACTTCTTTTGGGTCTCTAACCATGTCATGGTTACTCTCTTCCCAGGATCTTCGAATATACTTTTCCCTTGGACCCAATGACCCTAATTTTTCATGCTAATTTTTAGATCTCAACAACTAAAACTTTCTAAGGGATCCTTTTCGACTGTCTTGGTGGCTCATATCTCCCGGTTATACATACTGTAGCTCTTCCTAAGCATAGCAAGGAGCAATATGTAAAATTTGGTCTACTATTTTATCCCAAGTTCTTAGCACAGTGTCTGCCCCTAATAATGGTAGTACAGATAATTGTTATTAAATATTTGATGAATATTTGATAAATAATTTATATTTATGTGGCTAGAATATATCTTTAAGTGTTTCCTATGAGATAGATGAGATAGTATGAGCAGTCACTTTCTCTGCCCTATCCACATGATTAACAAACTACTTGGCATATATATATGTGTGTGCGCGTGTGTGTGTACATACATCTGGCATTAATACATATATATGTATATATTTATATGCCATACATGTATATGTATATGCCATACATACATATATGCCATACATATATATTTATATACATACATACAATATATGTATGCATAGATATGTATGTATTAACTCCTTTTTCTCTAGAAATACATTGGATTTTACTCTACTTTCTCCTGCACTTATCGTGCGGAGGCTTCAAAACTCATTTTTATTCTTTGGAGTAAACGGGTTGTCTTCCTCCCCTCTTGATTATAGAATTATTAATTTTTTCTTGAAATGTTTTTCAAATTCACTGGGATAAGATGAGGTATTTGTCTTTTTTAAATTTTATTTTTCCATAAGTTATTGGGGTACATGTGGTATTTGGTTACATGAGTGAGTTCTTTAATGATGATTTGTGAGATTTTGGTGCACCCATCACCCATGCTGGGTGGGTGCACCATAATTGTAGTATTTATTCCTCACCCCGCTCCCACTCTTCCACCTAAGTCCCCAAAGTCCATTGTATCATTCTATGCCATTGTGTCCTCATAGCTTAGTTCCCACATATCAGTGAGAACATATGATGTTTGGTTTTCAATTCCTGAGTTATATCACTTAGAATAATAGTCTCCAATGTCATTCAGATCACTGCAAATGTTGTTAATTCATTCATTTTTATGGCTGCATATTATTCCATCATATATATGTGTGTGTATATATATATATATATATATATATATATATACACACAGTTTCTTTATCCACTCGTTGATTGATGGGCATATGGGCATTTGGGTTGGTTCCACGATTTTGCAGGTGTGAATTGTGCTGCTATAAACATGTGTGTGCAAGTATCTTTTTCTAATAATGACTTATTTTCCTCTGGGTAGATACCTAGTAATGGGATTGCTGGATCAAATGGTAGTTCTACTTTTAGTTCTTTAAGGAATCTCCACACTGTTTTCCATAGTGACTGTACTAGTTTACATTTCCACCAGCAATGTAGAAGTGTTCCCTGTTCACTGCATCCACGCCAACATCTATTGTTTTTTGATTATGTACATTCTTGCAGGAGTAAGGTGGTATCGCATTGTGATTTGATTTGCATTTCCCTGATTATTAGTGATGTTGAGCATTTTTTCATATGTTTGTTAGCTATTTGTATATCTTCTTTTGAAAATTGTCTATTCATGTCCTCAGCCAACTTTTTAATGTGATTGTTTTTTTCTTGCTGATTTGTTTGAATTCCTTGTAGATTCTGGATATTAGTCCTTTGTCAGATGTATAGATTGTGAAGATTTTCTCCCAGTCTGTGTGTTGTCTGTTACTCTGCTGACCGTTCCTTTTGCCCTGCAAAAGCTCTTTATTTTCATTAGGTCTCAGCTATTTATCTTCATTTTTATTGCATTTGCTTTCGGGTTCTTGGTCGTGAAATCCTTGCCTAAGCCAATGTCTAGAAGGTTTTTTCTGATGTTATCTTCTAGAATTTTTATGGTTTCAGGACTTAGGGTTAAGTCTTTAATCCATCTTGAGTTGATTTTTGTATAAGGTGAGAGATGAAGATCCAATTTTATTCTCCGACATGTGGCTAGCCAATTATCCCAGCACCATTTGTTGAAAAGGGTGTCTTTTCCCCACTTGATGTTTTTGTTTGCTTTGTCGAAGAATAGTTGGCTCTAAGTATTTGGGTTTATTTCTGGGTTCTCTTTTCTGTTCCATTGGTTTATGTGCCTATTTTTATACCAGTACCATGCTGTTTCAGCGACTATGGCCTTATAGTATAGTTTGAAATCAGGTAGTGTGATGCCTCCAGATTTGTTATTTTGCTTAGTCTTTCTTTGGCTATATGGGCTCTTTTTTGGTTCCATATGAATTTTAGAATTGTCAATAAATGTGATACACCACAAAAACAGAATTAAAATAAAAAATCACATGATCATCTCAACGGATTCAGAAAAAGCATCTGACAAAATCCAGCATCTCTTCATGATTAAAACTCTCAGCAAAATCCACATACAACGGACATACCTTAATGTAATAAAAGCCATCTATGAGAAACCCACAGGCAAAATAATACTGAATGGGGAAAAGTTGAAAGCATTCCCTCTGAGAACAGGAACGAGACAAGGATGCCCACTCTCACTACTCCTCTTCAGCATACTACTGGAAGTCTTAGCCAGAGCAATCAGACAAGAGAAAGAAATAAAGGGCATCCAAATCAGTAAAGAGGAAATCAAACTGTCACTGATTGCTGACTATATGATTGTTTACCTTGAAAACCTTAAGGACTCCTCCAGAAAGCTCCTAGAGTTGATAAAAGAATTCAGCAAAGTTTCCGGATATAAGATTAATGTACACAAATCAGTAGCTCTTCTATACACCAACAGTGACCAAGCAGAGAATCAAATCAAGAACTCAACCCCTTTTAAATAGCTGCAAAAGAAATAAAATACTTAGGAATATACCTAACAAAGGAGTCAAAAGACCTCTACAAGGAAAACTACAAAACACTGCTGAAAGAAATCACAGACAACACAAACAAATGGAAACACATCCCATGCTCATGGATAGGTAGAGTCAATATTGTGAAAATTACCAGACTGATAAAAGCAATCTACAAATTTAATGTAAACACCAACAAAATACCATCATCATTCTTCACAGAATTAGAGATATTTGTCTTGATAAATACTTTCAGTTTTATAAGTCAAACTTTTTTTCAGTTGTATAATGTTTTACTAAATTATATTTTTAATTGATTTCCCTTTTTTATTTGTTGATTTTGATCTCTTTCTTAGGAACATAAATTTTCTCAATCTATTTTCCACATGTCTTTTCTTGTAGTTTATAATTGTCTTCTTCTTTTCTTGTTATTCTGTATCAGGGAAAATGTCCTGGGTTTGTCCTCTATATCATGAATTCAGTTTCTGTAATACCATTACTACGCTTCACTGTTTGTAAGACTGTATTTCAGCCTGCAATATTAAATCTATTGTCATGTTTCCTTGTCTCACTGCACTCTCCATATATTTTTTTCTGACTTTAAGTCAACTCTGTGTTCATCATGGTGTCTGTTTTCATCATCACTTTCAACTCTCTTACTGAGACAATAATAGAGTATCAGCTTTCCAAAACTGATTTCAGTTCATGTGGTACATCTTTCTAAAAGAAACTGGGTTTTGGTTTTGTTTTGTTACTGTTGTTTGTGCAACTTGCTACATCCATGAAATTAAAAATACAAAACTTTGTCTAGTGTTATGTCAGTATCAGGTCTGAATCTGTGAAATTTTATTTCCCTTAATAGTCATGCAACAGCCATTAGAATAATTTTCTTAATTTGCAAAATAAGGAGATAAGTGGTTAGCCTATCTTATATCTGATGCAAAATAGTTTTTATTGTTATTGTTTTGTAATTATATCTGTTTTGTGTAAGATTTCTGGTTAAGTAAGTCATACTTATTTCACTGCCCAAATGTATGCCCATGGGGAGATCTGTTTCTGGATAGCGTTAGGAATTACTATAGTCCTTCATTAGCAGAGATAGCAAATAAAAAACTACATTCTCCAAAGAACATCGTTACCACAACTCTCTCAACTAGGAATGGGATTGATTGTAAAATGAGAGGCATGAGTGAGACAGATTAGGGAGGACAGGTAATACAGTCCTCTCTTATTTTTCAGGAGGACAGTGAAAAAATTTAACAGATAGGTGAACAGAAATCCTTAAGGTCCCTTTCCTTTTTCCCTCCATATCTCTGTTGTCCACACTGCATTCTGCCTCATAACCTCATTTATGCTTTAGTAAATAGAAATTCTTCCTTAAATTCTACAGATTAAGGATTTCTAGTTTTCAATGTTGTTGAAAGTTTGAAACTTTTTGAAGAATTTAATGTGTATTGCAATGGTTGCAGAACAAGTTAATAGTCATTATCTGCCATCATAACTTGAAAATTCTTAAATAATATCTGCAGTGTTCTTAAGGGGAAAAGTATTATATGTTCCAAAGATTAATTGACAAAGACTCTTTTGGTACACAAATAAGTGAAATTTTGTAGACCACCTACCAATTTTTAAAATTTTTTGTACTTTCAATTACATTTTAAATTCCAATAATATTTTATGTTTATATTTGCACTCCAAAATGCCAACTAGAATGTTAATATCTACTCTAGATGACAAAATATATATTCATAGACAATGTCAGAGTTTTTGTTTCATTTCATGAGCTGTACACAGATTAGTTAACATTGTGGGAAAATTAATATGTTTGATCCATCTGAGTCATTGGTGATGAAGTAATACTATTTAATAATGTATTTTCATGCTGGTTATTTTTCATTTGAACCCACTGGATAGAAGGCAAAGGCTCCTAGAAGTTAAACTTCAATTTTTTTCTGTATTTAGTTATTCCTCTGTGCTAACTGCCTTTGATTATCTCTTTCTTAGTAGAAGAAAATGTTGCACTGCTCTTACCAAGGCAGTAACAGCACATATCCTAAAAGAAAACCCCTATCACTTTGAATTAGCTTAACTGTATGTAACATTGTTGTGAGTATAATTATTCAAAAGTCATAGCTGTTGTTCACTGATTTAGGAGACAAAAAGAATTTTTCCTTCAAACTTATTTTGTTTTCTGAAAGATATTGGTAGAATAAGTGTGTATATATGTGTGTGTGTGTGTGTGTGTGTGTGTGTATACACTGTCTTAACAATTTCAGAGCTTTTAGAAACGGATTTTTTTGTGGTATAGACATAAATGAAATTTATTTATAATGTATACCTTATTGGATTAACAACAGAATTTGAGAGGTCCTATAAAAATTGCGCCAGTGTGGTGGCCTATGCCTATAATCCCAGGAATTTGGGAGTCCAAGGTGGGCAGGTCACTTGAGCCTAGGAGTTCAAGACCCAGCCTGGGCAACATAGTATAACCCTATCTCTACAAAAAATATAACAATTAGCTGGGCATGGTGTTGCATGCCTATAGTCTCAGCTACTCGAGAGGCTGAAGTGGGAAGATCACTTGAGCCTGAGAGGTCAAAGCTGCAGTGAGCTGTGGTCACAGCACTACACTCCAACCTGGGGTCCGAGTGAGATCCTGTCTGAAAATAATAATAGATAAAATAAGAAAAGCACTAAAACATAAAGAAGAAAGGCATTACAAATTGTTGTATCTGTAAGGAGGAAACATAACAATGACCTCGTGGTAATAGTTTCTGTCATTTACTAGGTATTAAGTTTTGCTGAAGAAAAATAAAAGCAAAAAGGTCTTATGAATCTTATTAGCTAAAAAAAGGAAACTTTGAAGGAGAGATGCTTTGATCTGTTTTAAATTTTTTAATATTATTAATATAATAATCCCAAATGGACTTAGGCAATTTTCATGCATTTATTCATTTATTCACTGTATCTATATAGCACTTACTATGTACCAGACACAGTTTTTTAAGTGGCTAGTAATAGCAGACAAAAAAATACAGGCAAAAATCTCTGACCAAATTAAGCTTATACTTTAACAGGTAAAAGAGAGAACAAATAAAAAGATAAGATATTTATGTTTATGTTGATAAACGCTAAGAAGAAAAGTATAGGTATAGAAAAGTATAGATTGGGTTGGGGGGAGTGTGAGTGTTCAAATTAAAATATCATAAGACCTTCTTCCCACCTAGATGAGATCACAAAATACTTTCTCATGTCCATGTAATTTTGCCTGCCAACAAGGTTAGCACTTTTGTTACAGCTTTGAATTGGTTCACTTAACTTAGCAAATAGTTGATGAAGAAGCCAGAGTTTCATATTACAGAATAGGGCACGCGTACTATACATGGAAGACTTGTAAGTACAGGTGTAGTTAGTGATTCACCTAGACCAGAGGAAAATTTTAATATTGCTTCTGTGGGGAGATAAAAATTCTTATTTTGTGCAACATCATTTCCCAATGGCCAGTCAGACTTGAGTCAGCTGCTAAGGGCACATCGAAATAACTACACAAATTGTTGCATGGGCTTCATTAGTATTCACAAAATGACCTTTGGAAAATATCTACCCAAAACAATTTTGGTTTTGGCAGATTTACTACTATCCTGTCATTTCCAAAAGTGACTGGAAAATATGATCAGTTATTTCTAGACACAATTCCTGTTTCATGACATTAAGATCATTTAGTCTGTATTCAAAATGCCTTTCTCTTTGCCATCACAGAAGGATATATATCTAATTAATCCAAAAGCTGCATCTGAAAATTTAAATACAACTTAAGGTAAAAGGAGACTAAAATCTAGATTTATTTTGCATTGTATGACAGTGAAACCTTATGGGATTACCCACATGAATATGAAAATTCAAGCTTTTATAAACATGAATATCTTATATGGGTCAAAGTATCATTTTACATTAAAATATGACATGAAAATATAAAATGGATATATATCAAAGATTTTATTCAGCTCATTAATTAATGAGAAACCACTTAGATGGTAAAACTGACTCCAAAAGTATTTGATAAAAAGGGGCTTACATAGTTTATCAAGATAGCCATCTAAAAATTTTAGAGCAGGACTGCTAGGTTAGATACAAATTCGTTATTGTCATTTGGGGCAATAAAGTAGCAACCATGGAAGTTATATTTTTATCAGATAGAAATTTTAAGTTAGCTAGTAACTTCATACTGTCTGGGTTGTGATCAAGTTGTAAATAGCAAATAAGTATATTCTCCTGAAGAAATACATAATCCTCAGGTGAACTCATTAAACAATGCCTCAGAGTAATATTGAAAAGACACGCCACCCACCCTTTTTGTCCTTTTTTCCAGTTTTTAATAATTTTTAATAGTCCCCAAGATTTGGTCATAAATACTCTTTGAATGTTGATTAGAAAAAAATGGCTGACCTCATTATAGTTTAATCTGATTATTCTGGTGTTAGCTACATATACTTCCTGGATCACCTAGTATTCAGCAACTAGCATAAATATTTTGTTTGTAAATTTTATCAATGAATCCAGGGTTGAACCACTTAAAAGACTCTATGGCTTTTTTCTTCATATGGGGGTTAGGATGTCAAGGCCATGGAAATCTCTCCCCCAGATTTCACTATGGTACCCACAGGTTTAATAAAGTCCTCTCTCCTCAAGACCCCCCAAATACACTAACATTCCTTGCCTGCCAGGAAGTGACCTTCCTTATCACTTCTGAGGTTGAAACCTTGTAAGACAGGTACCAGTACAGTTTCCTGAGAGGGTTTTGTAGACATTTGCTGCCTTTGTTCCCTAATGATGGGCTTGCTATACCTGATTAAAAATGATTCTTTCTCAAATATAACGTTGGACAATCAATTTGTCCAATTTGAGGTAAAATGGAAACAAATTCTTATTGAAACAATGAATGTAACTATTGTCACAAAAACAAAAAAAAATCAGCAAAAACATTTGTTTCTGAATTATGAGATGTTGATTTCATATTAAAAAGTTTCATTTCCATTTATAAAAGCATAAAATTCTAAACTGGGAGGAAAAGATCAGGAAAGATCAATGACTCCTTATATACTTGTCAATGGAAAAAGCATTAAAACTTTGGCCATATTCCAAACTTCATGGGTTTAGTTCATAAACTAAGAATAGATTTTACATTTTTAAATGTTTGAAAAAAATTAAAATAGTAATAACATTTTGTGACATGAAAATTAAATGAAATTTCAGTGTTTATAAATAAAGTTTTATTGAACACAGTCACACATATTCATTTGCATATTGTCTATGGCACTTTTGTACTACAGTAACAGAGTAGTTGTGACAGAGACCTAATAGTATGCAAAGCCTAAAATAATCACTCTCTGAAACTACGGAAAAAAAAAAAATGTGCTGACTTGTGTTCTAGAGCTCAATAAAGTCAACACAAAGCACTGAAAATAGTTCTGGTAAGATACTGAATCTCTGCTCTCTGAGCGAATTACACAGACAGTAAACTTTTTAGTATTCCTTATTAAAAGAAGACTAAAAACTTCGTGATTAATTGTCATTGTAATAGAAAGTCAAATAAAAGATTCACAAGCTAATTTCTTATAAAATTATCTTATGAATACAGCCCATCGACATTGCACAAAAGTTGTCAAAATGTTAATACTTTTCAATGCTTCTCTTTAGCTCCATTATATGCAATTATTACAAACCAAGACAAATTTTCCTTGCTTCAAAAATTCTGCAAATCTCTATATTATCCAGGTTTTGTCTTTCACTATCCTCTTTCAGATTTTGAAACAGATATCATAATTTACATGCTACTCTCATTTTTCTTTGATAAACAGAACATATCCTGTTATCTTGCATACATACCTGTGCTTTTCTGTTATCATTGATCTCAGCAGAATCTCAGTTTCACACAGTAACTATATCCTTTAACCAAATTAACTAATTTCTTTTTCACAAACACACACAAGAAACATGGAAGTGGATAATTGATAATCACATATCATACAACAAAATTAGCGGATAAGCAAAGCTCACAAGTTCATATAATATGGCTAACTACCACTCATATAACTTCAGGTAAGCAAAGAATCTTGGAAATTAAATAATTTCCAATTAAATTCCAAATTAAATAAATACAGACATCCTTAAGACAAAACACACTTACTGCTGACATAAAAACTTTGTCAGAAGAATAAACATATAGTTTCATGTTTTTCTCAATCCTAAATATCTTATAGAAAAACATTTGCTTATCTGATCAATAAATTGATACAAAAAGTTTTGGAAGTTCAGAATTACTGGTCTTTTCATAAGAAAACAAACCAATGTAATTTAAAAATAAGATGCATTGCAGCCAACAAACACATGAAAAAAAGCTTAACATAACTGATCATTAGAGAAATACAAATCAAAACCACAATTAGACACCATCTCATGCCAGTCAGAATGGTGATTATTAAAAAGTCAAGAAACAACAGATGCTAATGAGGTTGCAGAGAAATAGGAACGCTTTTACATTGTTGGTGGGAATGTAAATTAGTTCAACCATTGTGGAAGACAGTGTGATGATTCCTGAAAGATTTAGAATCAGAAATACCATTTGGCCCAGCAATCCCATTACTGGGTGTATACCCAAAATAATACACATTCTATTATAACGATAGATGCACGCATATGTTTATTGTAGCACTATTCACAATAGTAAAGACATGGAATCAACCCAAATACCCATTAATGATAGACTGGATAAAGTAAGTGTGGTACATATATACCAATGAATACTATGCAGCCATAAAAAAGAATGAGATCATGTCCTTTGCAGGCACATGGATGAAGCTGGAAGCCATTACCTCAGCAAACTAACTCAGGAACAGAAAACCAAAAACCACATGTTCTCACTTGTAAGTGGGAGGTAAACAGTGAGAACACATGGACATGGGGAGGAGAGCAACACTTGCTGGGGCCTGTTGGGGGAGGACGAGGGTGGGAGAGCATTAGGAAAGCATGCTGGGTTTAATACCTGGGTGATGGGTTGATAGGTGCCTCAGGCCACCATAGCACACATTTACCTATGACAAACCTGCACATCCTGCACATGTACCCCAGAACTTAATTTTTTAAAAACTAGGATGAATTGCTTATTTTATACTTACCACTTATAAAAATTAGAGGAAAGTTATACAGCTGTATTCAAACCAGTCTAATTTGGGCAAAACTTTACTTTGAATACATGAACTTAGTTTCTTGTGTAAGCAAGCTCACAGTTTCTATTATGAAAGTTTGCTTTTCTCTTAAATAGTTGGCACATTTAATGTCTCAAATACTTTATTTTCTGCAAATCTCTGGGGTAGTTAGATCTAGAGATGCACTTCCAAATCTCTGTAAACCCATTAAGATAAAGCCCCATTAATTTTGGAGACTGTATAATCTAATTCAATAATGCCCTCCAGAGGTATGAAAATATTTCAAATCAGAAAAGGCAGAAAAGGCTTTTCTCTGTTGGATACTCTGACACTGACGGAGCTTACAGTGTCATTTCTCCACTTCTCCCAAAATTCATCAGTAAACACAGATGTATAAAAAGTATGTCTTCAGAAAACCAACTGCTGTTTGGGACACTATGCCAAGTTGCTACAAACTGACTTTTGTTGATGGCTTCCATGGAGTGAGACAAGCAGGTGGTAAGGGGCTCCTCACCACCGGGTCCAATGGGGTTAGGGGCAGAAGAGCCAATACTCTGGCTGCAGCCCAAGAAGGGTCACCAGTAACATCATTTTGGAAACACCTTTTCATTGGACATTGAAGGCTCATGCCGAGGCAGCCCTTAAAAACTTTTATTCTGTAATTCCCATTGATTTCCATCTTTTACTACCCATGCTGTTCTGGCTGCTTTGTGAGGCTGATTCTGCCTTCTGGTGCACTATCTCTTGAAAGCAAAAGCCACGGTATATGCATCTGAGATAGAGATTCACAAGGGACCTTTCTATTAGAAAAAGAGAAGATGGTGCTGACACATACTTGCTTGATTTACTAATGAGGATTCTGAGAAGGAAACGACTCTGACCAGTCCAAGATACAACACCAATCTAGAATTAAGATTTTAGTTTCAGGTTCAGCCTTTATTTTGATATCCAATGACAGGTACTGCTAGATTGTTTTCAGGGATGGTTGGCTTCAAGAATGGGGTGAAATATGGCTTATTAAATTTACCACCAAGTTGATTGTTCAAGCCATTTGTGAAGCTGTTTCTAAAAGATAAGAGTCTTGTGTTCAGATTTCATAGCTAGTTAGTTAAGAATTAATTTTACAATCGCATCAATTTTATAATATTTATTGTTAAATATCTTTGATTAAAATTTGAAGGATTATGAGACTATGCTCCGTGTGTGCTCTGACTCAAGGATTCATGGTTGATCTGAAAATAGAATTGGGTTTAGGGTTGAATACTATTAATACTACTCAGAACAACTGTTATATAAATAAACCATTTTTCTTATGCAAAATACAGGTACATAGATATTCTATAGGTAATATTCAATAAGTTGACTGGATGATATACAATTTGTCTCTCTTCAGTAGCAAATAACTGAATCTAACAGGATAATAATAAAATGAATAACAAGGCTCATAAAACATCCACTAAAATGATGTTTCCTCATGTTTTGCTTTACATACTATTTTAGCTCATTCCTTCTGATTTAACCCAGGTAATTTTATTGTTATATTTTTACCATCATGATTGGCAATATATGGGGAATGTTACATACTACATTATTTTTAACTCACCTAGAAAAAAGAAAGTCAGAGTCACATGGAATATATATGTTTTGGTTAAGAAAATGCAATGCTGAATAAATGACTTTGTTTTTTGCTGATCATTACAATCTGTTTGCAGAAATTGGTTTGATTCATAATATTATCAAACTTAATCTCTTTAAGCAAAATATAAATGAATTATGTGATCACAATAATAATAAATGATCCTTCTGTTTTTCTAAAAAACTAAATACCTACTTCTGGGGTAAATAAGCCAGTGAAATTTAGGGATTATTAATAATCTAACAAAGAGAAACTTCTGTGCCTAACATGAGATACTTAAGAATAAATGCAAGAAAAAATAAGTGAAATATATATGAGTGATATTGCTAAAAGGTATTGAAATACCTCAACACATTAAATTATTGGTTAAGAGGATTCAATATCAAATATTCAAGTGTTCAAAATGCAATTCCAACAAATATCCAAAAAGTATTTTAATGGATCCTGAGTCCCTGATCTTGTGGTAACTGAAAATAAAACTTACAGGAAACGGCGAAGGGGCTGGCCAAGTTACCCCTAAAAAGAAAAAAATAAAAGGTGGGAGAAGGCATCTATTCTCTCATAAAATGAGACTTAATACCAATCACTAATAATTAAAATGTGCTGTACTAACATACAGGTAGACAAGTGAAGATGGATACAACCTTTTGATAATGTCCTATTTCATAAATATGGGAGGAGGTGTCACAGGTGTTCATTTTATTATTGTTTTATAATAACATATATGTTACATATATTCTTTATGTTTATTATTTATCTATTGCTGCACATTACCCCAAATCTTAGTGGGTCAGTCATTCAGGAGAATCTTAGTGGCTTGGATCTGGGCTCAGGGAGTTTCATGAGTCTCGGTCAGATGTCAGCCAGGGCTACTGTCATCTTAAGAATTGACTGGAGATGAAAAATCTTTTTGCAAGGTTCCTCACACTCAATTCTGGTGATGGCTATTGGCAGGAAGTCTGTTTTTCCCTATTGCATCTGTCAGTGGTCTGTTTGAGTTTTCTCAGGATGTATTGGTTGGTTTCCCCCAGAAGAAGTGATAAAAGAGAAAGCAAGATGGAAACCACAATGCCTTTTCTGATCTAGACATGGCAGGTCACACACAATCAAACACCTATTCAATATGGGAGAGAAATAAGCAAGGGCATATATACCTAGAATATGGGTCACTGGGGGATGGGCATCTTGAATATTGTTTTCAACAGTATGTTTCATATATTACATTCACAAAATTAATTTAAAAAAATGTTTGGGTAACATCAGGAAGACCAATTAATGTTTCATATATATTTATCTCCCTAATTATGCCGAGGGCTCTGAAAGAAAGAAAGTAACTGTTACAATAATTTTGAGGCATTACCTCACTCACAAGAAAAAAATGCCACAGAGCTTATATACAATATTTATTCATGGACTAAATTTTATGAAATAAATTTACCTAAAATTGTTGGGTACCTTGGCAAAATAGGGAAAGTCTCACATCTTACTTAGCCATATGTTAGTGTAATATTACAGAGAGTATTTCCAGTTGTTTTGTTTGGGGTTTCGACACAAATTTTGCTGCCTAACAATCCATCATTTTTGAGGAATGTTTCATTTATTCCATCTGTAATCTATAGTAAGTGAATACCATAAAATGGTAGTGTTGTGTTACCAGGTAAACTAACTTTGTATCTAAACACAAATATATTCAAATTTTAAAGGAATGTTGCAATAAAAATATGTTGTTATTGTGTGTCCAAAGAATGATTTAGCAAGTTGCAATATTTATTTTGAAAAGATTAAAGTTAACATTATTTCTCTTTCAAAAGTGAATACAATTATTAAGAGTTTGCATAGTTAATGGAATTTTGCGTACCCCACATAGCATGTTGATCAGATAAGCCTGATTAAGACTATGTAGTTTAGTAATGACTTTTCTATGTTGATATAGAAGAACTGTCATTTATAACTCTTCATGAATTTTTTGGCAGTCATTTTATTTCAATAAATTAATTTATTCAATGACTATTAACTCATAAAATCATCAATTTAAAGGCGAAGAAATACATAAACTTGTTCTAATCAACTGCATCACCTTCCATTAAATCTAAGAAAATAAAAACTACAGGGGAGGGCACCATGTACCTAAAAGCAGCTAGGAAGTCTTTGAGAGTGAACATTAGATTACAATTTAATAATAAGATTGGACATTATGCTAGGCATTTCTGAGATGCAAAAACTTTTCTGCTGCATTCCAGTTATAAAACGATTCAACGAGGGCACTTATACAGCACTAATTATGGTCCAGGCACTATAATTTTTAAAATGAACAAAATTAAAATACTGATTTCCAGGAGATCAAAGACATGATACTGACATGAGAAATAGTAATATTTACAAATAATATATATGATTAGGAGACTTGCAAACAATAACTGCTATAAAAATACAAATGTGAGGGGGCGGAGCAAGATGGCCGAATAGGAACAGCGCGAGCGACACAGAAGACCGGTGATTTCTGCATTTTCAACTGAGGTACTGGGGTCATCTCACTAGGGAGTGCCGGACAATTGGTGCTGGTCAGCTGCTGCAGCCTGACCAGCGAGAGCTGCAACAGGGGGAGGCATGGCCTCACCTGGGAAGCGCAAGGGGGAAGCGAATCCCTTTTCCTAGCCAGGGGAACTGACACACACAACACCTGGAAAATCGGGTAACTCCCACCCCAATACTGCGCTTTAAGCAAACGGGCACACCAGGAGAATATATCCCACACCTGGCCGGGAGGGTCCCACGCCCGCGGAACCTCCCTCATTCCTAACACAGCAGTCTGCGGCGATCTAACCGCAAGGCAGCAGCGAGGCTGGGGGAGGGGCGCCCGCCATTGCTGAGGCTTAAGTAGGTAAACAAAGCCGCTGGGAAGCTCGAACTGGGTGGAGCTCACAGTAGCTCAAGGAAACCTGCCTGTCTCCGTAGACTCCACCTCTGGGGACAGGGCACAGCTAAACAACAACAGGGGAAGCAGCAGTGGCCTGTGCAGACGCGAACGACTCGGTCTGACAGCTTTGAAGAGAGCAGTGGATCTCCCAACACGGAGGTTGAGATCTGAGAACGGACAGACTGCCTGCTCAAGTGGGTCCCTGACCCCTGAGTAGCCTAACTGGGAGACATCCCCCACTAGGGGCAGTCTGACACCCCACACCTCACAGGGTGGAGTACACCCCTGAGAGGAAGCTTCCAAAGAAAGAATCAGACAGGTACACTCGCTGTTCAGCCATATTCTATCTTCTGCAACCTCTGCTGCTGATACCCAGGTAAACAGGGTCTGGAGTGGACCTCAAGCAATCTCCAACAGACCTATAGCTGAGGGTCCTGACTGTCAGAAGGAAAACTATCAAACAGGAAGGACACCTATACCAAAACCCCATCAGTACATCACCATCATCAAAGACCAGAGACAGATAAAACCACAAAGATGGGGAAGAAGCAGGGCAGAAAAGCTGGAAATTCAAAAAATAAGAGCGCATCTCCCCCTGCAAAGGGGCGCAGTCCATCACCAGCAACGGATCGAAGCTGGTCAGAGAATGACTTTGACGAGATGAGAGAAGAAGGCTTCAGCCCATCAAACTTCTCAGAGCTAAAGGAGGAATTACGTACCCAGCGCAAAGAAACTAAATATCTTGAAAAAAGAGTGGAAGAATTGACAGCTAGACTAATTAATGCAGAGAAGGTCATAAACGAAATGACAGAGATGAAAACCATGACACGAGAAATACGTGACAAATGCACAAGCTTCAGTAACCGGCTCGATCAACTGGAAGAAAGAGTATCAGCGATTGAGGATCAAATGAATGAAATGAAGCGAGAAGAGAAACCAAAAGAAAAAAGAAGAAAAAGAAATGAACAAAGCCTACAAGAACTATGGGATTATGTAAAAAGACCAAATCTATGTCTGATTGGGGTGCCTGAAAGTGAGGGGGAAAATGGAACCAAGTTGGAAAACACTCTTCAGGATATCATCCAGGAGAACTTCCCCAACCTAGTAGGGCAGGCCAACATTCAAATTCAGGAAATACAGAGAACGCCACAAAGATACTCCTCCAGAAGAGCAACTCCAAGACACATAATTGCCAGATTCACCAAAGTTGAAATGAAGGAAAAAATCTTAAGGGCAGCCAGAGAGAAAGGTCGGGTTACCCACAAAGGGAAGCCCATCAGACTAACAGCAGATCTCTCGGCAGAATCTCTACAAGCCAGAAGAGAGTGGGGGCCAATATTCAACGTTCTTAAAGAAAAGAATTTTCAACCCAGAATTTCATATCCAGCCAAACTAAGTTTCATCAGTGAGGGAGAAATAAAATCCTTTACAGATAAGCAAATGCTTAGAGATTTTGTCACCACCAGGCCTGCCTTACAAGAGACCCTGAAGGAAGCCCTAAACATGGAAAGGAACAACCGATAGCAGCCATTGCAAAAACATGCCAAAATGTAAAGACCATCGAGGCTAGGAAGAAACTGCATCAACTAACGAGCAAAATAACCAGTTAATATCATAATAGCAGGATCAAGTTCACACATAACAATATTAACCTTAAATGTAAATGGACTAAATGCTCCAATTAAAAGACACAGACTGCCAAACTGGATAAAGAGTCAAGACCCATCAGTCTGCTGTATTCAGGAGACCCATCTCACATGCAGAGACATACATAGGCTCAAAATAAAGGGATGGAGGAAGATCTACCAAGCAAATGGAGAACAAAAAAAAGCAGGGGTTGCGATCCTAGTCGCTGATAAAACAGACTTTAAACCATCAAAGATCAAAAGAGACAAAGAAGGCCATTACATAATGGTAAAGGGATCAATTCAACAGGAAGAGCTAACTATCCTAAATATATATGCACCCAATACAGGAGCACCCAGATTCATCAAACAAGTCCTTAGAGACTTACAAAGAGACTTAGACTCCCATACAATAATAATGGGAGACTTCAACACTCCACTGTCAACATTAGACAGATCAACGAGACAGAAAGTTAACAAGGATATCCAGGAATTGAACTCATCTCTGCACCAAGCGGACCTAATAGACATCTATAGAACTCTCCACCCCAAATCAACAGAATATACATTCTTCTCAGCACCACATCGCACTTCTTCCAAAATTGACCACATAATTGGAAGTAAAGCACTCCTCAGCAAATGTAAAAGAACAGAAATTATAACAAACTGTCTCTCAGACCACAGTGCAATCAAACTAGAACTCAGGACTAAGAAACTCAATCAAAACCGCTCAACTACATGGAAACTGAACAACCTGCTCCTGAATGACTACTGGGTACATAACGAAATGAAAGCAGAAATAAAGATGTTCTTTGAAACCAATGAGAACAAAGATACAACATACCAGAATCTCTGGGACACATTTAAAGCAGTGTGTAGAGGGAAATTTATAGCACTAAATGCCCACAAGAGAAAGCAGGAAAGATCTAAAATGGACACTCTAACATCACAATTGAAAGAACTAGAGAGGCAAGAGCAAACACATTCAAAAGCTAGCAGAAGGCAAGAAATAACTAAGATCAGAGCAGAACTGAAGGAGATAGAGACACAAAAAACCCTCCAAAAAATCAATGAATCCAGGAGTTGGTTTTTTGAAAAGATCAACAAAATTGACAGACCGCTAGCAAGACTAATAAAGAAGAAAAGAGAGAGGAATCAAATAGACGCAATAAAAAATGATAAAGGGGATATCACCACCGACCCCACAGAAATACAAACTACCATCAGAGAATACTATAAACACCTCTATGCAAATCAACTAGAAAATCTAGAAGAAATGGATAATTTCCTGGACACTTAAACTCTCCCAAGACTAAACCAGGAAGAAGTTGAATCCCTGAATAGACCAATAGCAGGCTCTGAAATTGAGGCAACAATTAATAGCCTACCCACCAAACAAAGTCCAGGACCAGATGGATTCACAGCTGAATTCTACCAGAGGTACAAGGAGGAGCTGGTACCATTCCTTCTGAAACTATTCCAATCAATAGAAAAAGAGGGAATCCTCCCTAACTCATTTAATGAGGCCAACATCATCCTGATACCAAAGCCTGGCAGAGACACAACAAAAAAAGAGAATTTTAGACCAATATCCCTGATGAACATCGATGCAAAAATCCTCAATAAAATGCTGGCAAACCGGATTCAGCAGCACATCAAAAAGCTTATCCAACATGATCAAGTGGGCTTCATCCCTGGGATGCAAGGCTGGTTCAACATTCGCAAATCAATAAACGTAATCCAGCATATAAACAGAACCAAAGACAAGAACCACATGATTATCTCAATAGATGCAGAAAAGGCTTTTGACAAAATTCAACAGCCCTTCATGCTGAAAACACTCAATAAATTTGGTATTGATGGAACGTACCTCAAAATAATAAGAGCTATTTATGACAAACCCATAGCTAATATCATACTGAATGGGCAAAAACTGGAAAAATTCCCTTTGAAAACTGGCACAAGACAGGGATGCCCTCTCTCACCACTCCTATTCAACATAGTGTTGGAAGTTCTGGCTAGGGCAATCAGGCAAGAGAAAGAAATCAAGGGTATTCAGTTAGGAAAAGAAGAAGTTAAATTGTCCCTGTTTGCAGATGACATGATTGTATATTTAGAAAACCCCATGGTCTCAGCCCAAAATCTCCTTAAGCTGATAAGCAACTTCAGCAAAGTCTCAGGATACAAAATTAATGTGCAAAAATCACAAGCATTCTTTTACACCAGTAACAGACAAGCAGAGAGCCAAATCAGGAATGAACTTCCATTCACAATTGCTTCAAAGAGAATAAAATACCTAGGAATCCAGCTTACAAGGGATGTAAGGACCTCTTCAAGGAGAACTACAAACCACTGCTCAGTGAAATCAAAGAGGACACAAACAAATGGAAGAACATACCATGCTCATGGATAGGAAGAATCAATATCGTGAAAATGGCCATACTGCCCAAGGTTATTTATAGATTCAATGCCATCCCCATCAAGCTACCAATGAGTTTCTTCACAGAATTGGAAAAAACTGCTTTAAAGTTCATATGGAACCAAAAAAGAGCCCGCATTGCCAAGACAATCCTAAGTCAAAAGGACAAAGCTGGAGGCGTCACGCTACCTGATTTCAAACTATACTACAAGGCTACAGTAACCAAAACAGCATGGTACTGGTACCAAAACAGAGCTATAGACCAATGGAACAGAACAGAGTCCTCAGAAATAATACCACACATCTACAGCCATCTGATCTTTGACAAACCTGAGAGATACAAGAAATGGGGAAAGGATTCCCTATTTAATAAATGGTGTTGGGAAAATCGGCTAGCCATAAGTAGAAAGCTGAAACTGGATCCTTTCCTTACTCCTTATACGAAGATTAATTCAAGATGGATTAGAGACTTAAATGTTAGACCTAATACCATAAAAACCCTAGAAGAAAATCTAGGTAGTACCATTCAGGACATAGGCATGGGCAAGGACTTCATGTCTAAAACACCAAAAACAACAGCAGCAAAAGCCAAAATTGACAAATGGGATCTAATTAAACTAAAGAGCTTTTGCACAGCAAAAGAAACTACCATCAGAGTGAACAGGCAACCTACAGAATAGGAGAAAATTTTTGCAATCTACTCATCTGACAAAGGGCTAACATCCAGAATCTACAAAGAACTCAAACAAATATACAAGAAAAAAACAACCCCATCAAAAAGTGGGCAAAGGATATGAACAGACATTTCTCAAAAGAAGACATTCATACAGCCAACAGACACATGAAAAAATGCTCATCATCACTCGCCATCAGAGAAATGCAAATCAAAACCACAATGAGATACCATCTCACACCACTTAGAATGGCAATCATTAAAAAATCAGGAAACAACAAGTGTTGGAGAGGATGTGGAGAAATAGGAACACGTTTACACTGTTGGTGGAATTGTAAACTAGTTCAACCATTATGGAAAACAGTATGGCAATTCCTCAAGGATCTAGAACTAGATGTACCATATGACCCAGCCATCCCACTACTGGGTATATACCCAACGGATTATAAATTATTCTACTACAAAGACACATGCACACATATGTTTATTGCGGCACTATTCACAATAGCAAAGACTTGGAATCAACCCAAATGTCCATCTGTGACAGACTGGATAAAGAAAATGTGGCACATATACACCATGGAATACTATGCAGCCATAAAAAAGGATGAGTTTGCATCCTTTGTAGGGACATGGATGCAGCTGGAAACCGTCATTCTTAGCAAACTATCACAAGAAGAGAAAACCAAACACCACATGTTCTCACTCATAGGTGGGAACTGAACAATGAGATCACTTGGAGTCAGGAAGGGGAACATCACACACTGGGGCCTATCATGGGGAGGGGGGAGGGGGGAGGGATTGCATTGGGGAGTTATACATGATATAAATGATGAATTGATGGGTGCTGACGAGTTGATGGGTGCAGCACACCAACATGGCACAAGTATACATATGTAACAAACCTGCACGTTATGCACATGTACCCTAGAACTTAAAGTATAATAAAAATAAAGAAAGAAAAAAAAAATACAAATGTGGAAAGAAATGTGTGCCTGAATGTTTGCAAGGAAAGTCTTCAATGCAGATATGATATATGAATTGGGATTTTTGGTGGATTAGAAAAATTTGGATTGTTGCCAGATAGATTTTTGAAGCACAATGACATGTCAGGTGTTAATGAGGCAACTGGTACTGGGTGTTTCCACTGGGGAAGAGGGCAATTCGTGGTTTACGCACATGCATCAATTTTATTTGTCACGTTTGACAATAATGTTGCTATTAACCATTTTTTGTTTTCTTTGGAGACCTGTTTGAAACAGTTATTATTCTGTTTTAGCAATAAGCTGTTTCTTAGAACTCTGTCTAGCGCATGGGAAACACTCAATAAATGTTGCTAAAGATGACTCTAAATTTTAGAAGATGGAAGGCCTTCAACTTATAAAAACAAACGCCAGTGTGCGTATATATATACGCGTATATACGCGTATATATATACGCGTATACATACGCGTGTATGTACACGCGTGTATATACGCATGTGTATACGCGTGTATATACGTGTGTATACGCGTGTATATGTGTATATATGTGTATATATACGTGTATATATGTATACATGTATATACGTGTATATATACGTATACATACACGTATATATGTGTATATATACGTGTATATATACGTATGCATACACGTGTATATGTGTATATATACGTGTATATATTCGTGTATATACATGTATATATGTGTATATATGTGTATATATACGTGTATATATACGTATATATACACGTATATATACATGTATATATGTGTATATATATACATATATACGTGTATATATACATGTATATATACATGTATGTATATATACATATATATATGTATATATATGTATATATATACCACAGTTTACTAATATGTAAGTTGATCTGAGTGGAGAAGTAAACCAAAATTGGTTTATTGTTTAACGGATTTGTATTTGTAGTTCTTCATTTTTTCCTGTTTTTCTTCCAAAATAATTTAAAATCTTTTGCTAAGCTCCAAAATTGTTGATCTTTATAAATTGAGTATATGTTCATTTTTTTTCTCTTTGGTAGATGAATCACTATATCATGTCTATTTAAGTTAAAAAATATGATTCTCTCATATGTCTTGTAAATAAAAGATTTAAAGTAAAGGAGTATAAGGAAAGCAAGACAAACAAAAGATGGAAGAAAGGGCAAAGTTTGATTTGCATAAAGATATTCTTTATTTTCTATCTACTTTTTTTTTTTATTTTAAGACAGGGCTTCGCTCTGTCACCCAGGCTGGAGCACAGTGGCGCAATCTCGGCTCACTGCAGCCTCCACTTCCTGGTTTCCAGTGATTCTCCCACCTTGGCCTCCCGAATAGCTGAGACCACAAGCGTGCACCACTCATGCCAGGCTAATTTTTGTGTTTTTTGTAGAGACGGAGTTTCACCCTGTTGTCCAGGGTGGTCTCAAACTCCTGACCTCAAGTCATCTGCCCATTTCGGCTTCCTAAAATGCTAGGAATGGAGGCGTGAGCCAGTGCACCTGGCCCCTATTTACTTTCAAAACAAGCTAAACATAATAAAGGCTACTTACCTTGTGCCATCTAATATTAAGTGAAAAGGAAAAATATTGTCTTTGTGTTAAGCATGCTCTGTCTCTTGGATTGTAGGAGGTTCTAGGGATTTGAAGGCTGATAAAAGAGAAAGGTGTGTTCATGAGATGGCAGTAGAACACACAAGCTATACAGGGTGATAAGTTTGCAGTCAGAGAACATCCCTCACGGCACAAGACTGTCCAGAAGCTACTGGCACAGGTCAATACTCATAAGGTGAGGAAGACATGGGAACTGCCTCAGGAAAGGGAGTTTGGAGAGGGGGCGTATATGTGTAGGTGATATCACTCAGCAGTGCTGAGTCTCCTGGTCAAAGAGGTCTAGAAGGCAGCAATGGCTTGGGATCGTTTAACCTCAAGATTTACCTAAGCTGTGTTTAGCAGATGTTGGCTGAGGTTTCATGAGGTATGCAAAGCAGGTAGGCTCAAAATGGATAAAAATCTGCTTGTTTGGGTTATTTTTAAAATAAATGGAATGTGTAAATATTTGGGTCTGGTTCCAAGGGCCTTTTGAGCTGGCAGGAATCAGCCTGCAGTAAAGAAATAAATGATACACAGAGTCCATCTTTTGCTCATTTTTACAGGTTTGATATTCTGCCTTGCATTGGAAGAGCCATGCCGCAGGAGAGGCTGGCTACAGAAACCATCTAGTACCCCAAATCTCAAAGGCCTTGTTCATCCAGTAAAGTTACATTAAACTAGCTTGAATTTTTTCAAGTTGATCATATATTCATATGTTACAAATTAGTTCACTTTACTATATGAGACGAGAAAGATTATGATATGCTTATGATGTTCAATTCATGTTGTAACTTGGAAGTAATGATTTTGGTTATAAATGTAGTTATAGTGATATAATTATATACGTTCACATACTTATACACACACAAGTGTTTTAAAGGAAGAAGAAGGGACAGATAGAGGGAATATTATCTTTAAACAGTATAAATGGTCTCACTATCAAGATTTTGCTTTGAGACAGAACATGGAATAGATATTTTAAAAGGATGAAAATAAAAGATCAGGTGACATTAGAAATAGATATCACCAAACATGTAATCTGGCCAGAATAAGGAAGTACTAAGTTAGCTTATTTAAATTAGAAGTATGGATATGGGGTTGGAACACAGAAGTACGGATATGGGGTTGGAACACAGAGTTAAAAGATCCTTTTCTTTTCTTTTCTTTTCTTTTCTTTTCTTTTCTTTTCTTTTCTTTTCTTTTCTTTTCTTTTCTTTTCGAGACGGAGTTTCACTCTTTGTTGCCCAGGCTGGAGTACAGTGGTGCGATCTCAGCTCTGCAACCTCCACCTCCTGGGTTCAAGTGATTCTCCTGTCTCAGCCTCCCAAGTAGCTGGGATTACAGGCACCCGCTACCACACCTGGCTAATTTTTATATTTTTAGTAGAGATGGGGTTTCACCATGTTGGCCAGGCTGGTCTTGAACTCCTGACCTCAGGTGATCCACCCGCCTCAGCCTCCCAAAGTGCTGGGATTACAAGCATGAGCCACCACGCCCTACCGAGTTAAAAGATTTTAAGAGAGAAGGATATGCTCCATCAAATATTGACCCTAAGCTAAGACTACACAGAATTTGCATCATACCAGAAGAAGCACAGTGTAATGGATTCATTCCTCAGTGGGTTGCATATAAAGACCAGTCAAGACATGAAGAGAAGTAGACAGTGAAACCTGCACAAATGTTAAAGTAATGTAACAAAAATCAATCAAAAATACCATGAATGAATATAAGAAAATGTTTCTTCTCTCTATAGAACT
The DNA here is from genome assembly GCF_007565055.1 of Rhinopithecus roxellana. Classification (NCBI taxonomy): domain Eukaryota; kingdom Metazoa; phylum Chordata; class Mammalia; order Primates; family Cercopithecidae; genus Rhinopithecus; species Rhinopithecus roxellana. The sequence goes on from NC_044555.1 coordinate 5,643,900, forward strand.
CAGTGAGTTTAGTAAGGCTTTAAATTGCAATTCAAAATAAGTCAGTATATAAAAGCTTAGGTGATATTGGTTACAATAACTGCCTTCAGTGGATCAAATGGGCTCTTAGTGGACAAGGAAGAGTTAATTTTACTTTCAATATGAGTCACTTGTTAGTAGATTGTACTTTGTATGACTGAGATAATCTCACTCTAATTCTATTAGGTTTGAAGAATTCTAACTTATGCAGAATAATGATGTGAGGGGAAATTGACACCTTTCAAGCTTAATTTTTTAAAGTGATTTTTGTAGTGATATTTTAGTGAGGAATACTTTGTAAAGCATTCCTTTTTGAAGATAAGATATGGAAGAGCCTCTGATAAAGATAAATAGTTAAAATATTTATCCACTGATTCTATGTGTGGTTGCCTGTAGTCAAATATAAGTGAATTCACTTCTGAAGTGATTGAGTTTCTTATAGGTAAAATGTCCTTAAACAACATTGGCAGTGCTCTCCTGCTTATAGACTAAACTCAGCATCAACTATTTTATTTCAGCGGAATCCAATTTCATCTTAATTGAAATATATTATGTAAAAGGTTAATAATCCATTGAAGTTGCAATTTGCTAAATGGTACCTTGGTGGCTTAAAGAGTCAACATAGCTTCTCAAAATATCGAATATACCACAAGGGAGTAATTTTTCCCTTGATAAAACCAATTCAGTATGTGTGTAATATTCTAGATATTGTTTGCCTATGAAGTCTAATCAGTTTCTTATAAAAGTCCCTTTAGTAAAAAAAAAAAAAAAAAAAAATCTAAAACTTGTAAGTAAAAGAGACATTTCTACCAATTTTTCAAATAGAAAAGAAATATGCATTAAATTTCAATAACTAGCACACACACACACGCACACACACACACACACACAAACTATTTGATCTTTGTCCCCAGCTCCTGGTACAGAAATCCTAAACCCCTTGGAATTTTTGTGTGATAAAGGTGATAGGAATGTATTTTCTTTTAATGAGGTAACCCATGGTAGGACCCTAGATAGCTGAAGGATAGGGGTTGGTTGCTAGAAAGGCCAACCCTTGATTTAAAAGAAGCTTATACTTATAGCCTCACCTTACTCACCTCTGGGGAAAAGAGTGGGGCGGAAGGTCGAATTAATCACCAATGGCTATAATCATGCCTATGTAACGAAACCTCTGTAAAAGCCCCTAAATGACAGGCTTTGAGGAACTTCCAAATTGGTGAACACATTCACATGCCAGGAAGGTAGCATACTCCAATTCCAATGGGGACAGAAGCTCCTATGCTTGAGACCATTCTGCACCTCATCCTACGGACCTCTTAATTTGACTTCACTTCTATCCTTTATAATAAACTGTAATCGTAAATATAATATTTTCCTGAGTTCTGTGAATTATTCCAGCAACTTATCAAACTTGAGGAGGGGGGTTGTGGGAAACCTCTATTTCATAGCCAATTTGGACAAAAAAAAAGGTGGGATATTATTGTGTGTGTGTGTGTGTGTGTGTGTGTGTGTGTGTGTGTGTGTGTGTGTAATGTTTTTGTCCACAGTTTCTGGCTCAAAACTCCCATAGGCTCTTTTATGGTCTTTTGTTATGATATTGAGGTGCTTTAGGCCTTAGGAGCAAGCCTCAAGGAATAGAATCTTTCACTCTCCCCTGTTTTCCTTTTTTTTTTTTTTTTTTTTTTGAGACGGAGTCTCGCTCTGTCGCCCAGGAGGCTGCAGTGCAGTGGCTGGATCTCGGCTCACTGCAAGCTCCGCATCCCGGGTTTACTCCATTCTCCTGCCTCAGCCTCCAGTGTAGCTGGGACTACAGGCACCCGCCATCGCGCCCGGCTAATTTTTTGTATTTTTAGTAGAGACGGGGTTTCACCGTGTTAGCCAGGATGGTCTCAGTCTCCTGACCTCGTGATCCGCCCACCTCGGCCTCCCAAAGTGCTGGGATTACAGGCGTGAGCCACCGCGCCCAGCCTCCCGGTTTTCCTTTTACCTGCCCAAGATAAGACTCTAATCTGATTATGGGTCAAGAGATCCTCATTACAGAGAGGGTCCTACTCTGTAACCTGGAGGAAGGAATGCTTCACAGAGAGGCCAAGAGGAATCTGAAAAAACAGGCCTTGCTGGGTTTCCCAGCTCAGTCTCTTAGGATGAGACCATACTATTTTTGTCCAATCGTATTTCTACATTGTTGCCTATCATGCCTATGTAATGAAGCCTCCATTAAAACTCATAAGAACTGGGTTCCGGGAGCTTCCAGATAGCTGAACATGCGTAGGCTCCTGGAGGGTGGTGCATCCAGGGAGGGCATGAAAGCTCTGAGTTCAGGGAACTTCTAGATAGCGCAACATGTGGAGGCTGCTGGAGGGTGGTGCATCCAGGGAGGGCATGAAAACTCCGAGTTCAGGGAGCTTCCAGATAGCTCAACATGTGGAGGCTGCTGAAGGGTGGTGCACCCAGGGAGGGCATGAAAGCTCTGAGTTCAGGGAACTTCCAGATAGCTAAACATGTGGAGGCTGCTGGAGGGTGGTGCACCCAGGGAGGGCATGAAAGCTCTGTGCCCTTTCCCTTACACCTCTCCCTATGCATCTTTTTATCTGCGTCCTTTGTAATGTTGTTTATTATAAGACAGTAAATGTAAGTAAGTGTTTCCCTGAGTTCTGTGAGCCACTCCAGCAAATTAATCACACCCAAAGAGGGGATAGCAGGAACCCTAACCTCAAGGCAGGCGGACAGAATTTCTGAAGGCCCAGACTTGTGACTATTAACTGAAGTTAGGGGAAGTCTTGGGAACTAAGTCCTCAATCTGTGTGATCTGACACTGTGTCTGGGTAGTTAGTATCAGAATTGAATTGGTTTATACCCAACTGGTGCCTGAGGCTTGTGGGGGTGGGAAATTCCCCACACATTTGGTCACAAAAGTTTCCTTCTCTGTTGATAACTGTTGTGGCATAAGAACAGAGGAAAAATGATTTCAGTTTTTTTCCCCAAACAAGTGAGTAAACAAGGAACCTGATACTTCTGACTGGCACTGAAGTGATGGCAGTATTATGTGACTTAGCCCGTATCCTATGAAGTCTGACACTAACGCTGGATAGTTAGTGTCAGAATTAAATTGAGTTGAGGACACCTAGTTGGTGTCAGAGAATTGAAGAAGTAATGCTGAAAAAATAAAAATCACATACTTTGTTTCAGGAAGGAAAAAATATCTCCCATGCTGTGTCTATATATGTATTAAAGTATTTTAAAGAATTTAGACCTGAGATTTAAGACCCAAATTTAAGATTTAAAATTTAATGGTCCTAAAACTTGCACTAAAATGATCAAACTGTTCTGTACTCAAATGTAATTAATTTAGATTCCCTGTCTTAGGATGACATAGAATCAGAATATTAACATTGGAAACATGTTAGAAAGGCATAGGGAATAGGCCGGACGCAGTGGCTCACACCTGTAATCCCAGCACTTTGGGAGGCTGAGGCAGGTGGATCACGAGGTCAGGAGTTCAAAACCAGCCTGGCCAATATGGTGAAACCCCGTTTCTACCAAAAATACAAAAATTAGCCGGGCGTGGTGGCGGGTGCCTGTAGTCCCAGCTACTCGGGAGGCTGAGGCAGGAGAATTGCTTGAACTCGGGAGGTGGAGGTTGCAGTGAGCTGAGACCACACCATTGCGCTCCAGCCTGGGCAATGGAGAGAGACTCCCTCTGAAAAAAAAGAAAGGCATAGGAAATAACCTGACTGTGTCACAGATGCAGGTACTTACATAAAAAATATATAATTATTTGTTTGAATTAATATAGCTAGAATGCTTGGAACTGGAACTAGAGCTCAAAACTCCCACTCCATAGTTATTCGTCATCCTTCTATGTTAGTCTTCATTAATATGTATAATATACATTAAGACAGCACATATTTCATTACTTAATAACCACTTGAAAACAAATACAGTATCTAAATAAATGTCCAAAATTAGACAAAAAGTCTTTCAGTCAAGATGACAGATCAAATATATAGCCTTTTCTGTTCTTCTAAGACGCCATTAAATGGCAGTAAATAAATGGAAAAAATACAAATCCACATCAGAAATAATGGAAGAACAGGGATTTCTGTGAATTTTCTGCAAGATAAGATTTCATGGGCTCATGAAGCAATGGAGGAGCACAAAACTAGAATATACATGGAGGGTGATGTAGCCAAAGAGAAATTTGATCTTCCAATCAAAATCTGAAAAATAGTTACTCAAAAAATGAAAGTCTTACCTATGCAAGATAAAGTATTAACATTTGAAATGCCAGAAATATTAATTAGAAAAATGATAAAAATTGAAATACTTTTTTCCTGCTTACTGCTTCTCCCATGGAATATAGAAAAATAAGTTAGGTAGATGTGCCAATGCAAAAACTCTTCAGTGGCAAAAATATTTAATTAAAGATGACACAAGGCATTGACTACCTCAGAAAAAGTGTGATTATACTCTCAGTGTATTCAATTAACTGCAGTAAGACATAGAATAAACATGGAAAGAAGAATAACGAAGAATAATACCACTGAATTCTTTGCATTGAGATAATAATTTTTTTGTAATGGAGTAGAATACCACTGTCTCATTAAGATAATTTTTGTCATTAGGTGATTCTGTGAAGGTTTACTTACTCATCACTTAATTTTTTATTGTCACCTAAAACCAATATTATTTCCTATCCCTGTTTTAAACAATACTGGGACCAGGAATACTTGCTTTTCCTATCATAAATACTATACTGATACTAAGGAAAAGTACATTAGCTCTCACACCAAGAACTGCCTGGCCCTCATTGATAAAAACAATAAACCAAATAAAAAGAGTTTTTATCAAGACGAACAGCTTACTTATCAATATTTATTTCAAGCCCTTGCCTCACTGTGCCTACCAATAGAAAGCTATTATGTCAGAAACTCTGTCAACTCTCAACCAGTTCCCCGCGTTGCAAGATCCACCTTAAAATCATCCATTTCAGGCCTCTAAAAGCTACAAACATCCTTTCTTTATTTCACCATTTTGAAACATTGCTAAGCCTCTGTTAAGGTGCTCTCCTTTACCACAGTAACTTTAATGAACTTAGACTTGCTTGATGAACAGGTATTTCTGATGGTCTTCACAGAATGCTCAACCAAAATATCCTGACATCAGTCATTACATAAACATTCGTTATTGCCTTGGTATATGCCAGGGATACCACTGGGATTGGAAAGAAATGATAATAAATAAGAGCCTTTACCCTAGCTTGAGGCGCATCCTAGAATGAATCGTTTTCAGGCATGAGGATTTTAATAACAAAGTGTTATTCTGCGTTTCTTTTATGCTGGACCTGCCCTCATTTACAGGTTGATACGGTTTGGATCTGTGTCCCCACCCAAATCTCATCTCAAATTGTAATCCCCAGGATTTGAGGGAGGGACCTGGTGAGAGGTGACTGGATCATGGGGGTGGACTTCCCCCTTGTGGTTCTCATGATAGTGAGGGAGTTCTCGCAAGATTTGTTTGTTTAAAAGTGTGTGGTATTTCCCCCTTCATTCTCTGTCTCTCCTGCTCCACCATGGTAAGACAGGCTTGCTTCCCCTTCACCTTCTGCCACGATCAGAAGTTTCCTGAAGCTTCCCAGTCATGCTTCCTGTTAAGCATGTGGAACTGTGAGTCATTTAAACTTTATTTTTTCATAAATTACCCAGTTTCAGGTAGTTCTTTCTAGCAGTGTGCAAATGGACTAATCCAGAGGTATAATTTAAAACTTGGAAATAATTGACCAGATTCAGAGGAACTTTTTAAAATTGTCTCATCTTGACTCATCAGTTTGTATTCACTCTGTATTCGATTTTCTCCTAATCAGAACATTATGGTACTAATCCAGAATATTAGATCATGTAATTTTAAACATTTTTGTCGTCATGGACATATATTTTTGTTGATTCATTCAGTTCAGCCTGGCATACAATGCTGAGATGATTGGTTAAATTTGGCGCATAGCTTGAGGCCATATAATAGAATATACTCTGTTGATCCGTAGCAGATAATTCAATCTCATTACTATTAAGTTTTTGCCAGCTGGCAAAATCTCCCCAGGGTAAGGTCACATTTCTGGCTTGTCTGAGTTCATGAATTTTCATACTATTTCCAGAAATAGTCTAGCCTCCTAGGAAAACTGCAAAACAGAGCTTGGATGATTGAAGTGATAATAGAAAAGACACCCTTCTCCCCTATGCCAATGCCAATTTGCCCACCACTAAAATGGATAACGAGACATCAATTTTAGGCTTGAAATTATTCCTGTGGCTTATTCTAATTAATTATAAGGGGACTAAATAGTTGCTTGAAAAGTACAAGTAAATGTTGCTCAAGTTGGTGTGATAGTTATTTAAAGAAATTAATGCTAGCCTTAAAGCATTGAAAGTCCTTGAGACAAAAACAATTTTTACCTCCCTCATTGCCACAATAAGAAAAATATCTGGCTAAAGAATAAGATATGAGTTGGGATAGGAAGGGATGTTACTTGAAAAAAAATCTGAAAAAGAAATCCATGTCATTTTCCGCTGGAGAATGCTATTCTACTGGAGGAGTTAAATGTTTACTTGAATTACAGACTTGAAGTGTCTTACATTTGTTAACTGCATTTATTCATATTCATTAATTGCTGTCTCAGTCTATTTCATTACTACTGTAAACTAATTTTCCTATTTACTACGTGAGAAAATGAATTTAACTAAGTTGCCTTAAGTCATCACAGGTCTAGTTTAGGATGAAGCCATTTCTGCAAAGAAACTATTCTAAATCCAAATGCAGTGTTCCTCATTCATGTCAAGAAGTGGGAAACCATTTTCTGAGTTAGGCATGGAAAAATAACATAGTGTTATATAAGGATCTAGAAGTAAAATTAGAGGAAGTTGGGTACAAACAAAGCAACGAAGCTATTATTTACTAAGATATGTTCTACTGTCATCCTACAGAAGATTAGTGCAATGTTCATCTTCTGCAAGAGCTTTATTAATATCACGTAATCTTCATTGAAAATGTTTAATGTATACATCATCATTTCTACCTTGGCTACAGCCGTGGTTCTTTATGCTCATCCTGCTCCCCTGTTCCTGGGAAAAGCCGGAAGGTCATTAGGAGTAGCCTGAATCTTGAAAATGGTGAAGAAGCAGTGGAAGGCTCAAAAGTTGAAAATTATGATAATTGAACACAGGTGAAAGTATGTTAACAAAAAATTGGGGATACCAAAGTGAAGAATATATATTTGACAAACAAAAACTCTCCATGTATACTATAAGGACCAAGATGGTTGTTATCAGAGAAGATTTCAACAGATGTTTTGTCAATCAAGGGTACAGAAATCTTTATTGTTGAATTCCAATTATTTTAATCAAGTATTTATTTACGTGTTAGGCAAGAAGGCTTCAATTGTTTTATATGAGCTCCATATCCTCAAAGTTTGAATTTTTAACACATTTTCTAATTCTTATACTTCTGAATTATTTTTGTTATTCAGACTCTTTGGTATTAATAGGACATCTTCCGTAAGGCTTCCAATTATTCATAACACAGACAAAATCATTGATAATCTACTAAACGCTCATTGAAATCCAATTAGTAACTTACATAATGCTTTACCAGCTTGCAAAGATGAATGGTTGCGTCTATTATGAAGACATTAAAATGTGTTTTACATTCTAATTAGCTTCAGTAAAGTAAGGAATAAGCACTTTTTTAATCTTGTGGAAATAGCATGAATTTTAATATAGATGAAATATAAATATTAATATCTGCACTCTGCTCGTGTTGTTTATTAAATGTCCCCCAAACGAAAGTTCTGCATATTTAATTTCATTGGTAATTCCCTGCCAGGTTTTAGATGTAGCACATTCTTCAAAAAGTGATCATTTCTACTTAGACATTATATATATATTCATTTAATCACTTATCCCTTAATTCAACAAATACTTATTACACTTCTTTGGGCCAAAATCTCTTCTTGGTACCGAGTTTATAGTCATGAACAAAATAGAAGAGGATGGTGCCCTTTTAGCACTGAATGAAGCAATAAACAAATAAATAAATATTATTATTTTTCAGGAAATGGTTTAGAGAAAAATCAAGCATTGCATGGGAATCTGGATATTATTCAATATCTTTAACAACTGATTGACAAATTATATTCGATACATGACCACCAGACTTAGCTTTGAAGTAGCATCTTACAGGTGCCCTTCTAGGCAGATTTTTGGGTCCTTGGGAGTAAAGTTGAGGCGTCTGGGCAGCAGAGGTTCATTTAGGGGGCTTGGGAGGCTCTTTTCTGACCCTTATGGGAATACAATAAAAATCTCACCACAGCATGCTATGTGATATTCAAAATTTTAATCACATAAAGTATGGTGTCATGATATTGTGAGTTTAACAACAACAAAAGAATACTTTTTCAAATAGCCTGAACTGCTAAATGCAAAAGAAAAGAGAGTAAAACTTATATTTTACTTAAGTGACTATATACTAAACCTAGGAATTCTGAAAGAATCATGTGTCCATCACTTTCTAACCCTCCTATTTTCCCCATTCTCAATATAAAATCTTTTCCCAGTTACACTTAAGAACAGGTTATGAACAGAAAACAGGGTACTATGGTTTGAATGGTCTCTCCAAAATTCAGATGTTGCCAATGTGATAGCATTTTTTATAGTATTAAGAGGTGAGGCCCTTACAAGGTGATTGGGCCATTAGGGCTTCTTCCTCATTAATGAAATTAATGAAAGCTTTTAAAAAGTGGCTTTATGCAGTGTTCAGGTAGCATGTTCTCTTGTTTCTCTACCATGTGATGGTGCAGCAAGAAGGCCCCCACCACACACCAAATGTCGGTGCCTTGATCTTGGACTTCCCAGCCTCCAGAACTGTGAGTAAATAAATTTTTGTCCTTTGTAAATTACCCAATCTCAAGTATTCTATTATAGTAGCATAAAACAGGCTACGACACAGGTGTTGGGAGTGCCAATCACCAATCGTGCTATATCCAGAGCACATTATTATTGAGTTCTACTTTACATCAATGTTTTAACTTCTGAAATGTACTTGAACATATAGTATATACTTAAATTGAAACAAAGATTACCATCTTGTTACTTCTACTCTTTGATCCTAATCTTATTTTCTGAAACAGCGCAGCTTTCTAAAGACAGTTATAACGTCTTAGATTTACTTCTGTGACTTATACTATGAAGAATGCACACACTATTGTGGCAATCATATTAATATTACACAATAAATTTACTTTTAATTCAAATAGTGACCATGAATTTATCTTTTCATGGTTGGCCTGGGAAATCGTGACATTAAGGAACACACAAAAATCAAGCATACATGAGTGAGATAGTTTTGGGGATGATAAGACCAAAAACATGTGTTGTATCAATGCAACACATTATACATTAAACATCAATCAACCTTGTTCATAAATGTCCTTCACCATATCAGTGCTGCAGAACTTTGGTTACCCCACCCCATCCATGTGGTTTTTAGCTTCGTTTCTTAGAATACACACACACACACACACACACACACACACACACACATACATCAGGGCCCTTATCATGGTGCTTTCCTCAAAGAATATGATTGCTTTTAAGAGAAATCTGGGCTATTCAGAATATAATGTGTTCACTGATACATATTATATGCAAGCTGAAAGTATGTATCTGGGTTCTTCTTCCTAAATTATTTGAGAAGTATCCAGTTTTGTTTTCCCCCACTTGACTTCTGCCTATAGTTTCAAAATAATACCATGATTTTGTTTTCATGAATGGTCTCTTTTTCCCCATTTTGACAGCTTATTTTCTTCTGAATAGTTTTTATCTTTTATTATTGGGTGTTTTTGAAAAAAAGAAACCTATTTTTGCAGCTTTCTTTCATATATTTTCCCAAGAAAAAAATGTACCAATGATCACAAAATCATTGTCATCAGAATATTATCAGATTGTCTGCACCCTTCTAGGGAAGTGGAGACATTGTTGATTGATTGAGGCCAAGTTCAATACTATAAAAGAAATTTGAGGTTTACTGGGATGGAAACAATATCATCCTCTATAATTTCTCCATTACTGCTAGTAAATCTGCTTCTGTTATTAGCAAGTAATATTTAAATGCATGTCAACAGAGGGACTTTGAAAATCTGGAGAAAATCAAAAGACAATATGGTCTCTAGTTAATGTTTAAAAATAGTTTAACAGATTAATATAAGATCCATATAGAAAGTAAAATACGTAAATACTTGAATCAAGAAATGTAATACTACAAGTTCCCCAAGAGTTCCCTTACCAATTTCACGCTTCATTATATCTTTACTGTGTGATCATACATTCCTATAAAAATACACGTTTTCTTTTATCTATTTTTGAAATTTATATAAATAAAACTACACAATTCATATCTTTTTGTGTTTGGATCCTTTATATAAAGCTTGTTGAATACAGCAGTAATTTATTTAATTTCATTGCTGATGATGTTCTATCAAAGGAGTATGCTACAATTTATCCATTCTACTTTTGATAAATATCTAAATTATTTTCAATTCAAGGTTATTATGAAAAATGCTGAAATAAATATTTTTGTATATACATCCTGGTGTTTGAGTGAATGCTTCTCTAAAGTATATGTTTAGGCATAGAATTGCAGGGCCATTGGATACATGCATCTTTAAAATTACTGAATAATGACAAACCGCTTTCTAAAATGGTTTTACAATTTAAATTCCACACAACAATCCATAAGAGTTTTCATTGCTCCACATTATCCCCACCAATTAGTATTATCCTACTTTTGTTTCAACTACCCATGAGGTATAGAGCTATGAAGTTGTATGTTTACCATTTGCCTTGCAACCAATAAGGTAAGCACTTAATACATTTTCACTGGCTGTTTGATTTCCTCTTTATTATTAACTGCTCAAAATTTTGTCCTTTTTTTTCTATTGAGTTGTCTTTATCTAATTAATTTGTAAGAGTTCTTTATACAAAATGATTGCCAGTTGTATATATGGCAAGTTTATTTTCCTATTCTGTGGCTTATCTTTTCATTTTTGTATCTTTTAAAAGTTCTTAATTTTTATATTGTCAAATATATCAATCTGTTTCTGAGTATTCAGTGCCATTTCATCTTATTTAAGATGTATTTACTTTCCAGAATTCTAGAAGATACTATATTACATTTTTAAAGTTGTATTAATTTGTATTTCACATTTAGAGCACTAATCTATGTGGAATTGATTTTTGTTTATTATGTGAAGTAGGGGTTCCATTTGGTTTTATTTTGTAAGGAAAACCAAGTTTCTGAGCACCATTTAAAAGTACCGTTCTTTCTCACTTTTATGCAAGTACTGTGTCTGTCATGAATCAAGTAGCTGTATATACAAGAGTCATTCTGCGTCTCTGTACTCTGTCCTTTTGGTCATTAATCTATCTTTGTATCCAAAAGACTTAATATTTTTCGTAGCTATATTTCTAGAATTGCCTCTCTGTATCTGGCCCATTCTATTTCAAGTGCAATGGAGAAACAGCATATCAAATTTTATAATAATTCTGGCTGGGTGTAGTGGCATACTCCTGTAGTTCCAGATACTTGGGAAGCTGAGGCTGGAGGATCGCTTGAGCTCAGGAGTTTGAGACCAGTCTGGACAACATAGTAAGACCCTCATCTCTAATAATAATGATAATAATACATTGAATCTATAAATAAATTTGAGGATAATTGGTATCTTTATATCACTGACTCTTTCAATCTGTAAACATGACATACCCCTGCATTTACATACGTTTTCTTAATAAGTCTCAATAAAACCAATGGTTTCACATGTAGGCATATTGAATGTCTTTTGTTAGCTTTACTGCCAGGCAATTTCAATTTTATGCTATTTAAATTAAAGTCAGATTTCACTTTTTTGTTTTCTTGTAGATATATAGAAATATGATATATTTCTATGCATGTTATGTATATAAACTTTATTAATGTCACTTACAGATACAATGATTTATTTGCTTATTATTTTAGATATTCCTTATACACAATCATAACACTTGTGGATAATGACAGTATATTTTTGATTCCTTACACATATTTTTTCTTTCCTTATTATACTAGCTAAAACATTGTATAAAAAAATTGTATAAAAGTTATAATAATGGTAGTTTTTTATGTCATTCCTGTTTTCTAAAGAGAAAACTTTTAGTATTTCAGAATTAAGTATGAGGTTTGCATGTTGGATAATGTCTATGGTTTGACTGTCCCCTCCAAAACATGTTGAAATTTAATTCCCTATGTGGCAGTATTGGAAGTGGGGACTTTAAGAGGTGATTAGGCCATGAGGGCTTTGTCCTCATGAATGGATTAATCCATTAATAAATTAATAGATTAATGGTTTATCATAGGAGTGGGACTGGTGGCTTTATAAGAAGAGGAATAGAGACCCAGAACATTAGCATGCACTTCCCCCTTGCCATATGGTGCCCTGTGCCACCTTGGGACTCTGCAGAGTCTGCACCAGCAAGAAGGCCCTCACCAGATGCAGCCCCTAGACCTTAATTAAACTTCTCGGCCTCCACAACTGTAAGAAATGAATTCCTTTTCTTTATAAATAACCCAATGTTAGGTACTCTGTAGTTAGAAACAAAGTGGAATAATTCAAAATTATACTTGATCAGATTGAAGAAGTAGCTTTCTATTTCTAGTTTGCCAAGTTTATTAAATGATCAATGAATATTAAATTTTATCAATCATACCTTTTATTTAGGTTGCTTGTATAACATTTTTTAATGTAATTAATTAAAATTTGTTTAAGATTTTTCCATCTATGTTCATGACCCAATTTACCTCTAATTTTAGTTATTCATACAGTTTTTGTTGCATTTCAGCATCAAGGTAATTTAGAAAAATGAGATTGGAAATGTGCCCTGTTTTCTATTCTCTTAGAGTTTGTATAAAATTGGAATTATTTCTTTTTTGAATATTTTAGAGAACTCATCACTGAAGGCATTAAGCTCAAAATTTTCTTTGTGAAAAAAATTTCTGGCCAGGCCCGGTGGCTCAAGCCTGTAATCCCAGCACTTTGGGAGGCCGAGACGGGTGGATCACGAGGTCAGGAGATCGAGACCATCCTGGCTAACACAGTGAAACCCCGTCTCTACTAAAAAAATACAAAAAAAAGAAAACTAGCTGGGCGAGGTGGCGGGTGCCTGTAGTCCCAGCTACACGGGAGGCTGAGGCAGGAGAATGGCATAAACCTGGGAGGCGGAGCTTGCAGTGAGCTGAGATCCGGCCACTGCACTCCAGCCCAGGCGACAGACTCCATCTCAAAAAAAAAAAAAAAAAAAAAAAAAAATTCTTATTATCAATTTAATTTCTGTATTTTTGAAATTATTGTGATACAAATATAAAATTATAGACAAAGAGAACAGAATAGAAAGGCCCAAAATAGCACTGAAATAATTTAAGAAATGTGATAATTTCTCTTCAGTTAGTTTTGATAACTTAGCTCTTTGGCAGTTTGAACATTTAGTTTAAGAATTCAAGTAATTGCTAAAAAGTTCTCTAAATATCTTATTTTTAAAATAACTTCAGGCATTATAGAGCTATTCCTTTTTTATTATTGTGGTTATTTGTATCTCACATTTGCAATTTGTTAGTCTCATTTAATTTTTTATATCAGTCATTTCAAATAGTCCCTAGTTCTTGGTCTCTAGTAGATGTTTGTTTTCTATTTGTTAATATATTATCATTACCATTTGCTTCTAAACTATTTAGGCTATTGTACTGACTTTTTCCCCACCAAATTGACTTGGTTATATAGTTTATTAACTTTTAACCTTTATTTTATTTATTTGATTAGTTTTTTTGAGACAGAATTTCTCTCTGTGTGTGTATTGCCCAAGCTGGAGTGCAGGAGTGCAATTATGGCTCACAGCAGTCTCAACCTCCTGGCTCAAATGATCCTCCCACCTCATTTTCTGGAGTAGCTGGAACTGTGCCACCACACCTGGCTAATTTTTTGATTTTCTTTTGTAGATACGGGGTCTTGCTATGTTGCCCCAGGTTGCTTACGAACTCCTGGGCCCAAGCAGCCTCCCGCCTTGGCCTCCCAAAATGCTGGGATTACAAGCATGAACCACTGCACCTGGCTCTTTATTTTTAATGTATATATTTAAGACTGTAAATTTCTACTAAGTACTGCTTTTACAACATTCCAAAGGTTTTGGTATGAAGTATATTTTGTCATCACTTTGATATTATGCTCTTTTCTAACTTTAGTTACTGTTGAGAAATCAGCTATGATTTCTGTAACTGCTGTTCATTGAAGACAATATTTTATTCTCACTTATTTTAATATATGTGCCTTTGTAATTTTAAAGTTTTACTGTAATGTGACTGTGGCTTTTTAAAATTTATTTATATAGTTTGAGATTCACTGGATTTATTAAATTTATGGATTATAGTCTCTCGTAAATTCTGTAAAATTCTCACACATAGTCACATCAAGTATTGCTTTGGTTACTTTCTTTCTCATCTAAGTTTTTGGATTCCAACTGAAGATATATTAGGCCTTCTCATTGCATACTCTATGATTTTTATTCTTTTTGCTCCATCTTTATTTTTTGTCTTTATGTTCTAACTTTTTGATATAGTATGCTGAACTGATTTTTAGTTCACTCATTCTCTCTTCAGCTGTTTCTAATGGGCTTTGGGTATTTAATTGTAAGTGAGGTTTAATCTCATTTAATCTTCCTAATAACCTTTGGGGTTGTTTCTAGGATTAGTCCCATTATATAGAGAGGGAAATTATGACTTTCAACGATTATGGAATTTTCCCATGTTCTCATAGCTAGTGACAGTACCAGCATTATCATCATCTGATCACATTAGAGAAACTTACTTGGAAAGAAACAAGTAAAATTGTTAATAGAGGCCAGACACAGTTGCTCATATCTGTGATCTCAACATTCTTGGAAGCCGAGGTGGAAGGATGGCTTGAGCACAGGAGTTCAAGACCAGCCTGGGCAACAAAGTGAGACTTCATTTCCACAAAACGTGAAAACAGAAAATTAGCCAGCTGTGGTGCTGCATTCCTTTAGTCCCAGCAACTTGGGAGGTTGAGACAGGAGGATCACTTGACCCCAGGAGGTCGAGGCAGCAGTGAGCCTCGTTTGTGTCACTGCACTGGAGCCTGGGTGACAGAGGGAGACCCCGTCTCAAGAAAATAAAATTGTGAATGGAAGTGTAAACTGAAGCTCAGGTCATAACTTTATTAATTCCTTTTTCCAACATGAAAATACTGCCCATGACATAACCAGCTGAGACTAATATTTGACACTAATATATTAAATATTAATCTTTTCAATTGCCTGGAATTTGTATATTATATATTATGTGTACATTTATTTGTGGTTTACACATTGTCTCTTTCTGTATGCTTAGGTGAGAATGCACAATTTTTTTAAACCCTGATATGAGAAAATTGCCAAAGTATATGTCAAAATTATATTGGTTTTACTTTAACTAAAGTTTTATTTACTATGAATCCAAAAAGAGGAAAACATATTAAAATTCAGAGCTTGATGTATATTTACTTTTAAAAAGAAGAAAAAGGGAGAGGGAAGTAGAGAGAGGCAGGAGGACAGGGAAAGAGGAAGGAAAAAGGGTGAGGAAGAAGAGAGGAACAACTGCCAAATCACGGACTACTATACAGCCATAAAAAGAGTGAGATTGTGTGGAGGGTTTGTGGCAACATAGATAGAATTAGAGACTACTATCCTATGAAAAATAACTCAGAAACATAAAATCAAATATTACATGCTCCCACTTATAAGTGGGTGCAAAACAATGGGTACGCATAGATATACAGAGGGAAATACTAGACACTGGTGACTCCAAAAGGGAGAAATGGGGAGGCAAGTGAGGGTTGAAAACTTACCTATTGGATACAATATTGACTATTAGGGTGATGGATACACTAGAAGCCCAAATCTCACCATCATGCAATATATCCATGTAACAAACGTGCACATGTACCCCCTGAATCTATAAAAAAAATGAAAAAGAGATGGACTGTAAAGTTATCAAAAAATGAAACACTAAAGAACATCTGGTATAAATTTCATCTCTTTCTCCACCTTGTAGGTAAACCAGGAGCTAATTCCACATGATACACACCTGATGGGGAAAGAGGCATAGGCACCTCTAAAATCAGAAGAGCGAAAAAATGTATAAGCCCTCACCTATCTATAGCTAACTGAATTAGTACATATTGACACTTCAGCAGAAACACGCTAAATAATAGATAGCAAAGCGTTTCTGAGAACATCCTCCTGTTCCTTGCTCTACTGAAGCTCACTGGAGATACACATTTTCAGAATTATCACCTAAGCATTTTTTCAGCACATTAAAATGTTGCTGTAAAACACCTTACTAAAATATCAATTTGCCTATTCAGAAAGTCCAAGCCTATGCCCCACATTGTTGTGATATATAGCAAACTCTCCCTATAATAGACAAAACTAGTTAAGGAGGAATATTTGTTTTATTTTCTAATATGTGAATTAGGTCAGAGTTTCCCAGAACAGTACTTGTTTAGTGAATGCCGTTATGTCATAGTAAGCAAGTTTACCCTTATTCACACCAAGATCATAAAGGAAGTGTCATTTTGGAAGGAATATTAATGCACAGGCATTTATAAAGCTGATTATAAAATCCTATTTAAGCAATGTCATTGTTGGTTCCTGTGTAAACACATTGTTTCAAACTGGGTGTGATCTAAATAAGAATTAATCATGAACAAACGGTACATACAGAACAACTCATATTAATAGAAAATTTTAGAATTATGAGTTAATTTAAATCGTGGATACACAAAAGCTTGAAATATTAGGATATTATGTAGTTTTTGTGATCAGTGGGTAAATACATCATTCAAAAACAAGGAAAGAGAAAGATTATAAGGTTAGATGTGTTCTTAAATTGTTAAAAATAAAACTCAAATTTGGACAACTACATTTCTGAATATTAGTAACAAAATAATAAATGAGAACAAATAACATTTTTATAATTAGCTAAGTCTGGCATTGTAATGTTATAAAATGAAAGTTCATCAAGATCATACCAATTATGTGTGCCAGTATTTTTTGTTTGTTTGTTTGAGACGGAGTCTGGCTCTGTGGCCCAGGCTGAAGTGCAGTGGCCGGATCTCAGCTCACTGCAAGCTCCGCCTCCCGGGTTTACGCCATTCTCCTGCCTCAGCCTTCCTAGTAGCTGGGACTACAGGCGCCCGCCACCTCGCCCGGCTAGTTTTTTGCATTTTTTTAGTAGAGATGGGGTTTCACCGTGTTAGCCAGGATGGTCTCGATCTCCTGACCTCGTGATCCGCCCGTCTCGGCCTCCCAAAGTGCTGGGATTACAGGCTTGAGCCACCGCGCCCGGCCGTGTGCCAGTATTTTAAAATTTATTTTAATATATAATATATTTATCTTGATAGTCTCATTCTTTTCCTTCTTTCATCCAATGAATGCATCTGAACACTATGTTTTCAGTGTATATGAGGATATCTTCCAGATTTGATATTGGTCATGCTTTGACAGTAAACTATAACCTAAAATTTGAAACTAGCCTAAGAATATATGATTAAAGATCTGTAGAAAAATTCAAGTGAATCATTGTACAGAAATCTAAATGAAACAGAATTTCAATGATCTAAGTGTAAAAGTTTGCCTGGGATCTATAGTCAATTTGAAATTAAAGTGGACATTATCCTTATATCATCCACTTAAAAGACATCATGTCAGAATGCAGATATGCATTATTTTAACTGGAATGTGAAGGAGATTTTTGTTTCCCACCTTGACTGTGTATGTGCAGAGAGATGTGAGGAAAAATAACTATTTTAAGGAAAAATAGTGTATGCCACATGTCACCAAACATCCAACCATCTGAATACTTATAATTTACTGACATTTTTCAATTGAGAACTGCACATAGGTGCCCTCTATGGTAACACTTTCCCTGTTGCAACCTGTTGGGGCTTCGTGCTTACGTTTTGTGTGAAGAAAGACTACAGCTTTAAACCCTTAGAGGTAACTGACTGAATTTAAACGTCAAAATTTTGAGGAACAAAAAAAGGTAGCTGCACAAACCTTTTAAAGAGAGAGGCAGAGAGAAAGAGAGAGACTCATTTATGAAGCAGCATCTGGATAAAAAGTCATTACAGAAAATTCCATAGGTTTTTAAAAATTCACTTTAAAATTATCCACTCTGAATGCTAGGTAACTGTTTTCTACGTGTTATTATCAAAGTCTAAGTCAATGTACACAAGTCAGATTGAATCAGTAGAATATGGTCAATCAATTATTCACAAATGTGTTAAAACTAACCATTGGTTTCAGCAATTTAGCTCATGTTTGGTTTTCATATACTTAGGCACAGCCAAAGCAAAACTTTGTTGTGCTCTGATGTCAGACTTTATTTTGATTGCATTCTGTTAGATTTTAAGAGCCTGCAGCTGTGTGAATATAAGGGCTTCCTTCTGCTTTCCTAAAAAACAAACTCTACATGGTAGAAGATAATTTCCTTTAGTCTCACTTGGAACCACCAAGTAAGAATATAAAACCATAGCATTTAGCCCCAACTTCCCTCCACCCTCTCAGTTCTATAGAAACAATAAATTCACCAGAGAAATGATATGAGAAACAAACAAACAAAAAAATGTGATTCTCAAAAGGCACACTGCTTGAGGTTGCTGTGGCAATTATTTTTTTAAATCATTTTAACACAATTTAACCTAAAAGCAGATACTTGAAGTCTTAAACCCTATTGATTGCTTTGGAGTCGTTATACTTCATTTACCCCTTATGGGTTATTTCTTGTCATTGTGAAAGCACATCCAAGAAGAGTGGCTACCATAGATATACATTTAGGCTAAGTGTCCAGCAGTTTAAGTAGTATATGTGTTATGGAAAAAAAAAGATTATTAAATGATATATAAGTTTTAAAATTGAATTCAATGCTGTAAACTTTGATATAAACTTATACTAACTAATACTTTTGGCCTCACTTTCTTTTCAGATTGAAAAAACAGGTTGTTGAAAAACACATTTTTTAAATATTAAGCATCTCTCTTTTTCTGTTTTGTGCCTTGTCATGTTGAGGAAATCATTTCTACAGGGATTATGTGTACAAGATAATAATTAAGAGGCTGGCCAAGAAAGACCCTTGAGGTAGATGGATTTCCTTTTTTGTGTGTGACTAATTCCATTACCTTCTGTAAACGATTTAATCTCTCTGTTCTTTATTTTCCCAACTTGCCAATGGGACTGGTTCAAGAAATAATTGTGAAGATAGGGCTTCTGATTTAATATAATAAAATAGAATTATTGCCATATATCCTCACTCAAATCTTCTCAAAAGGAAAATGTACAGAACAAACTGGAGCATAAACAATATGACGAATGATTTTTTTCAGTTGCACATGATAAACAGTGAGAAATCAGAGCTGAAACAATCATGTGAGTTTCCAGTGCCACCCCAGATCTTGTAAAAGTTAAAAATCAGTATTCTGAAAGGCATAACCAATGTCCCTTTGATTAGAACACCTGGAGTTTTAAGGTCACAAGAAAGATTGTTTAGATTCTGCAGCATGATACCACAGAGTCACAGGGAGGGGGAAGTAAAGAAAATTATGCATTTGGCAGGCCACAAGCCATTTCTGTTGTTTACAATCTTGTCTTTTGCTAGGGAAGGTGGGGGTGGGTTTGGTATTAAGTGGACAAAGAATGGAGGAATCGGTCTGTGGACGCCAAATACTATTATAGAGAAACATCTGTTCTATAAAGCTTTGCATCCAACATCTAAGCAATGTGTACTCCCAGGATAAATAGTCCTTTGGAGGAAGAATGTGAAAGAAAAGCCCAAATAGAAAGAATGGACTGTTCAGTTCACTTCCCTTCCCTTCCAGTATTTGTCAGCACATAGCCTGCTTCAATCAATGATGAATAGGAAAAGAACCAAAATAGTACTTATTTATAATAACTGGAAAGGCAAATATAGAATACAAATTATAAAAAAAGAGCTGCCTAAATAAATATGGAAATATTTGGGACAAACTATTTTGCACGATCTCTGAAATATAGACAGTGATTTGTGTAAAAAAAATGAACATAAAGAGAATATAAGCATAAGTACTCAAAAAGAGATTGTTAGAAGCAATCTTCTATCTATAGCCAAGTAGGGAAGTCAGCAAGTCTTCTCCCTTAAAAGCAGATATAAAGCTGAACAAAACTGATTTAAAACAAAAACATTGTCAGCACTCTTGAAATTATCCAAAGGGAAACAACAAATAATCTGAGTAATTTCCTCCAATGCAAAAAGGCAATAAGGAAATTACCTTGGTCTATTTGGCTGTTATAACAAACACCTCAGAGTAGGTAATTTATGAACAAAAGAAATTTATTGCTCATAGTTGTAGAGGATGAGAAGTCCAAGATCAAGGTACTAGCAGATTTAATGTCTGATTATGGCCAATTCCTTGTAAACAGTACCGTCTAGTTACATCTTCATGTGGCAGAAATGGGGAACAAGCTCCCTCAGATTAGTTTTATAAAGTCACTAATCCCATTCGTAACACCTCTGCCCCCATGACCTAATAACCTCCACAAAGTCCTCAATTCTTAATGCTGTCACATTGGGGATTAAGTTTCAACATATGATTCAGGGACAACAAAAACATTAAAAGCATGCAAGGGAAGAAGGAGGGAAGCAAGAAAGGAAAGAAGAGTAAGTTAAAGGTATCAAACTATAAAAAGAAGAAATGAAATCACCCATATATGAAGATGACATAGTCCCATATGTAGACAATCCCACAAAATCTGGAAAAAAAACTGGACCTAGTAAATGAGTTTAGCAAGATTGTATTAAATAGCATGTAAAATTATACTGTAACTATCAATCGTATTCAGATGCCACATGTGGTGTTTAAAAAAGAAAATAAATCATTGTATTTCTATATATTAGCAATGATCACTCCAGAAATGAAAAGAAGAAGCAATTTGATTCACAGTAATATCAAAAAGGATAAACAACCAAAAAAAAATTTACTAAAGGAGGTTTATCACTTGTACACTAAAAACTACATAATATTTCTGAGATACATAAAGTGACATCTAAGTAAATGAAAATGATCATGAATTAAACGACTCAATATTGTCAAGACAGTAATATTCCTAAAGGTCATCTATAAGTTTTCTGGCAATTGGTATCAAAATCCCATCAAAATTTAGAAATTGGCAAGCTTATCTTAAATTTATAAAGAAAATCAAAGGACTCAGAATAGCCAAAACAATTACAAATAAAACACTATGCAATTTCAAAACTTAATAGAAAGCAACAGTTAACAAGAGTTAACTAGTAAATGTGGTATTGCCAAGGATAAGCATATACATCAATGGAGCAAAATTAACTGTCCAGAAATAAAAGATTTATATTCATGGTCAATTAATTTTCAACAAGATGAGAATACAATGGGGAAAGAATAATCAAGAAATGAAATCATGCTGAGACAATGCGTTATCCATAGGCAAAAAAAAAAAAAAAAAATACTTTAGACTCTTACCTCACACCATACACAAAAATTAATTCAAAATGCATAATAGACCTAAATGAATGAGATAAAACTCTCAAATTTTTAGTGTTTTTTATTGTGGTAAAACACACACACACACTTAACAAGAGATCTACCTCTTAACAAAATTTTAAATGTTCAAAACAGTGTTGGTAACTTAAAAGCACAATTTTCTACAGCAGAGCCCTAAAACTTCTTAATCTAGCATAATTGAAATGTTATACCCATTGAAAATCAACTCCCTATTTTCCCCTAGGCCCTTCCCCTGGCAACTACAATTCTACTTTCTGTTTCTATGAATTTGACTAAATTAGATACTTCATATCAGCGGCATCATGCAATGTTTTTACTTCTTTAACTGGCTTATTTTCCTCATTGTTTGTTTTAGTGATGATTCCCACCTCTTAAAGAGACATAATTTTCCCTCTACTCCCACCTTCCTTTACAGAAATCTTTTAGGACCTATTATCTTCTTATGGTGGAAAAAAAGAACCTGCATCACCACAAGGTTAACAATTCTTCTTATTTATTTTAATTCCCACTCCCGCATCAAATTCAAGCAAATTAAATATAAGATTGTATTAGTCAAAAATGTTTTTTATGACTAACTAGGTAGGGTCTAAACCATAAGACCATTATTTGTATTCTTAACCAGAAGCCTAAACATAAGCAGTTAGTTACGAAAGCCACCCAAAACTGTGGCTTTTAAATTCTTTCAGTCTGCCACCCTTACCATATTCGCTTTTAATCCTCAGATTAAAATTTGTGACTTGCTGCCATCCCAGACATCAGGTTCTCATAACAGCATTCCAAGCAGAAAGTAACGGGAAAGGATAAAAGGTCTTGCCCTCTGAGATCGTTTTGTTATCCAAGATAAAAATCTTTCAGAACGTTCATAGAAATATTGTCTTAGGTTTCATTATCCAAAATTTCATCACATGGCCACTCCTAGCTGCAAAGGAGAGTGGAAAATTCGTATCTAACGTTCTTTCGGTCTGGGCACAAAAAGTGCCAGGATATTATCAGAAATAAATAAAGGGTGGATAGATGTTAGATAGATCAATGTGTCTCCCAGAACTGCTTTTAATTAAAATAGCATTTTATTATGATCCAATATTTCTAAGGTTGTATCTATTTAAAGTTTTACCAACATTCACATAGAGATGCAAGAAATTAAATTCACCAAATGCTGATGATGTTTATTTCTGAATGGTTGAATTTGGGATAATACTTTTGCTTTTATCTTCATCCAGTGCTTGGATCATTTTTGAACATGTATCAGTTTTGTAATATTAACAAAACAATTATTCTTTTACAAGACTTTAAAAATATTTTTTGTGAAAATCAAAATGTTTTCAATGATGGTGTATTGTTAGTCCATTCTCACGTTGCTATAAAGAACTACCTAAGATTGGCTAATTTATAAAGAAGAGAGGTTTAATTGGCAAATGATTCCACGTGTACAGAAAACATAGCTAGGGAGGCATCAGGAAACTTACAATAGTGGCAAAAGTTCAAGGGAAAGTTGGCACATCCTACATGGCTGGAGCAGAAGGAAAAGAGAGAGGAGGGAGGTTCCACATACTTTTAATTAACCAGATCTCATGAGAACTCACTCACTGTCATGAGAACAGCAAGGGGGAAGTCCACCTCTATGATCCGGTCACCTCCCACCAGGCCCCTCCTCCAACACTGGGTATTTCAATTCAACATGAGATTTGGGCAGGGACATAAATTCAAACCATATCAGACAGTATTGTTACTAGTAACAGATCTACATGGAAAGTCATTAAAAATTAGTTTTCAGTCTATAACATACTGATATCCTGAAGTTATCTAGACTTTGAGAAAAGTGATCTGAGCACAAAGAAATCTAAACTTTCTATAATAAATGTGCATTATGTTACATTGTTAAGAAAACGTTGCAGAGAACTGCTTTTTTAAATACCCTTGCAGTCAATGCTGATTACTTCAGTAGGCCAAGAAATATATAAGTGCATGACTTAATAGTTCCATATATATATATATGTATATGTATATATACACACACACACATACACACACACTAACATACGTATGTGTGTGTATACATGTGTGCATATTGGTTTGTGTTGCTTTGAAGGAATACCTGAGGCTGGGTAATTTATAAAGAAAAGAGATGTACAGGCTGTACAAGAAGCACAGTATCAGTATCTGATTCTGGTGAGGGCCTCAAGCTACTTCCACTCAGGGTGGAAGGAGGACGGGAGCTGATGTGTAGCAATCACATGTTGGGAAACAAAAGAGAAAGCAGGAAAATGTCAGGCCCTTTTTAACAAGAGTTCTCACAGCAACTCATAGAGCAAGAACTCACTCATTACCATGTGTATGGTACCAAGTCATTCGTGAAGGATTTGTCTCCATGATCCAAATACTTCTCACCAGGCCCTACTTCCAACACTGGGGATCAAATTCCAACACAAGACTTGTCAGGGCCAAACAAACCATATCCAAAACCACAGCAATATGACATACAGATTTTGTTAGGACTCTATCAATCCAATATAAATAAGACAGAAAATCGTACAGAACAGTAGTTCAATGCTAAAGTCATAAAATCCTTGTATGTTGTTCAATGACTGGTCCCATTCCTTTTTCTGCAGAAGGTACTAATACTTCAAACTTATAACTATTTCTTCTCATATCATAACTATGTCTAATTGATTTGGCAGAGCCTCCAGTAGGACATCCCACAATTGAGTAGCTCCATGGACAACTTCCATCAAAGAGTTTCCTAAAAAGAACTATTAATCTGCCAGGCGCAGTGGCTCACGCCTGTAATCCCAGCACTTTGGGAGGATGAGGCGGGCAGACCACGAGATCAGGAGATCGAGACCATCCCGGCTAATACGGTGAAACTCCGTCTGTATTACAAATACAAAAAAAAAAAAAAAAATTAGCTGGGCGTGGTGGCAGGCACCTGTAGTTCCAGCTACTTGGGAGGCTGAGGCAGGAGAATGGTGTGAACCCAGGAGGCAAAGGTTGCAGTGAGCCGAGATGGCGCCACTGCACTCCAGCCTGGACAGCAGAGCGAGGCTCCGTCTCAAAAAAAAAAAAAAAAAAAACAAAAAAAAAACAACTATTAATCCACACCAGTAACTGGTCAAAATATTTCTGCTAACCAAAGATGTTGCCTACTTTCACAAAGAGTGAGACAGTAAAAAATTTAGCAACACTCAACATCTGATTTTCTGCAATTCCTTCTCCCTCTTTTATTTTTCCCCTGAACAGATGAAAGGAGAGGGAGGATGAATAACCACCAAGCATAATTAACATTTGTGTCATCACTGAAGATTTAAAACAAGAGTACTACAAATAAGTTAGGAAACATTGATTACGTTAAATTATAATTAAGCCAAATACCCTACTCCAACAGTTATAAAACTGTGGTTTCCAGACTAGTAACATCCGTATCGCCTAGAATTTGTTAGAAATGCAAATTTTGGGGTCCCTACGGGGCCTACTGAATCAGAAATTTGTGTGGGTAGAGACCAGAAATCTGTAGCTTAAAAAACCCTCTAGATGATTCTGTCATCCCTAAAGTCTTAGAACCCCTGTTCTAGTCCTTTCGCCTACTCAGTTTTCCCCAAGTCTTTATCTCTTTTTCCTTTGTCTCCAACTTGTCCTTTACTCCAACCAGTGGGTCCAGAGGGGATATTACTTGTCCTCATATTAGAACTTAGCACTAAGCTTCTATTTTTAACTCTATGATTATGATATACATCAATTTAAAATTATATATGTCCAGAAAAGAGGAAACCAATAAACTTCCCCAATATAATAATGTGTTGTTGTTGTTGTTGTTGTTGTTGTTGTGACAGAATCTCACTCTGTCACCCAGGCTGGAGTGTAGTGGCACGATCTCGGCTCACTGAAATCTCCACCTCCCGGGCTCAAGGGATTCTCATGTTTCAGCCTCCCCAGTAGCTGGGACTATAGGTGTGTGCCCCCGTGTCTGGCTAATTTTTGTATTTTTAGTAGAGACGGGGTTTCACCATTTTGGTCAAGCTGGTCTTGAACACCTGGCCTTAAGTGATCTACCCACCTTGGACTTCCAAAGTGCTGGGATTGCAGGTGTGCCTGGCCAAATAATGGATTTTTACAATGGATTGCAGACCCCTAAATATCTAAGGTCTAGCTTGTCGTGGAATGTTCCAAATGAACAACACTGCACTGAAATGCATTAGAAAATTAGGGCTCTCAAATTAGTCTCATCTAGGGATGCCTGTTAATATACAGAAGCTTTTAAAAAATGTTCTCCATTTGTATTTAAAGTCTTTACACAAGGCAAATTAAAGCTTAAGCAACTAATTGATCCAAAAATAAGTCTGCCTTACACTCTTAACTGACAGCTATGGGCGACAGGATTAGACGTGTACGGGACCATGGAACATAGGGAATTTTTTTTCTCCCCAAAGGGGGAAACTTGAGGGTGTATGGGGATGCTGGAAAAGATCCCTTCACGGATGGCAGGTGGCTGTCTGAACTTTTGATTCAGCGTTGCTGCAATGACTGGGTCTTTCTCTGGTCTCCCCAAGGTTCTTGCCTTCCCCACCTCACTGCAGGCAACGTTTTTCTCTCTCTGTCTCTTTTTTCTTGCCTATCTTTTCTTTACTCAGGATGACCACCTTGCCCAGAGACCACATGTTGAAACTCCTTTAATCCTCTTTGAATGGATTAAAGATGACAGAGCCCAACCAGTGGCAAGTTTAAGCCTGGCCCGTTTGATATTGGGCGCTAAGCAGAGTGGCTAAAGTCTATGTTTTGTCACACATATTTTGCTCTGACTGGAATGGAAAATGTTAATTCGGGTCCCCCATGCAGCTGGTTGTGCATCAACTTACAAAGTTGATAAGCTTTTGCCTATGGTTCTATGAAACCAAAAAAGATGATTTTCCTTTGTGTTGTGACTTGGGCCCCATGGCTATGGAGCAGCTAGCAGTGATGCTAGTGCCACTCAAGGAAAGAGAACCCTGGCAACAACAAAAAGGGTAAGAATTTCTTACCAGTCAGACTTCTGGCCTCTATCTCCGTGTGCAAACTCATTGAATGAATGGTAAAAATCACTGTTTATCTCCTCTGTAAAGTTTTGACTAATGGGAAAAAAAGATTTGTGAAGCGAGTCTTAAGCTGTAGCAAATCTGTTGTACTTTGTGCTATGAATTTGTCCTTCCGCATTGTTCTGTCATAAAATAAGGGTACCACCACAGGATAGAATGCAGGCCTAGGACCCCCATTAGCTCACTGTTCAAGCCAGCCCAGCAAACTAGTCAGTTGCAAACTTTGCTGCCCGTCCCTCTAACAACAACAACAACAACAACAACAAAACTGGATAAGGTTTCCCTCTTGTTTTATACTCTTGGGAGTTTGACCTTCTAACCACATGGTGGTACTTTCTCTGCCATCCAGGGAACAGGATTTGGGGGTTTATGTCATAGTTAGCTCTAAAAATTATCTTGAACAATTAAAAGCCATTGCAAGCTCAAACTTTACTGCTCTAGGCTCCTTCTGGGAAGAGTAATGGAAACCACCCAAATGCTGTAGCTTAGCAGCTAAGGCTTTGCAATTTTTTGATGGTGACCTAGGTTCAATCCTAGCTAAGGGAATAAGTACTTTCTGTGTGACCTTTAACCATTTATTAATTCTCTTCCCCTCCATGAGCATCTTCTGACGTCCCATCTTGAAGTTCTCTTTCTCTGAGCACCTTGGGGGTTACCTCTGGGTAAAGTGCAAAAGCCAGAAATATTTGCTATTTTTAGTTGCTTTCTGGCTAGAGTCGGGTAATAAGACATTTGGTTTGAAAAGTCAGTTTAATTCAAAGCAGATATTCAATCTATAGATACATTTTTAAAGTTTTTTTTTTTTTTTTTTCCTCTTCTTGGATCTTGGAGTTTTTTTTTGTTGTTGTTTTTTTTAAGTGTTTTCCTTTTCAGTCAACTGAATTGTTTTTCTCCATTTTGTCTTCTTACCTCTCTTGATGCACACATGAGGGGACATAAGATAACTTCTAACGTGTTGGAACTGCTTGGAAAAAACAGAGGAGATGCCATAGATCCCATTTTGGGGGGAAAAAACTGTTTTCCTCATGAAACCACAGTAATTGAAAGAAAATAGACCCCTCTCAAAATCTAAGGCTAAATATACTTTCACGGGTGGCAAATGGCAGTTATGGGGTGATATGGTTAGGCTTTGTGTCCCTACCTAAATCTCATCTTGAATTATAATCCCCATAATCCCCACGTGTCAAGGGAGAGAGCCGGTGGAAGTAATTGCATCGCGAGGGTGATTTACCCCATGCTGTTCTCATGCTAGTGAGTGAGTTCTCACAAGAACTGGTGGTTTTATAAGTGTTTGGTAGTTCCTGCTGCATTTATTGTCCTTCCTGCTGCCTTGTGTAGAAGACGCCTTGCTTCCCCTTCACCTTCTGCCATGATTAGAAGTTTCCCGAGGCCTCCCCATCCATGCTGAACTGTGAGTCAATTAAACATCTTTCCTTTATAAATTACCCAGTCTCAGGCAGTTATTTATAGCAGTGTGAAAATTGATTAATACTTGGAGGGGATACTCAGCTCTTTGCATGTTTGAGTAAGAAAAGCATGCTCTTGGCCACCTAGAAAGTGGAAATGGCCCCAATCCCCACTGAGAGATAAGACTCCCATGGGAAATGAGCTAATCACAGAATGGGCTGATGAGCTTTCGGTTGCTTTGCAATGAAATGCACGGTAAAATCATTGCTTTCTCTTGTTCCATAACATTTCTCTTTTGGGGATCCAGGATCCAGTATAAAAATGGAACCCTATTAGGTCAGTTTCTTTAGCTAGTGCAGGTGGGGCCCACAAGTTCAACCTGTAAGGTTTTCCTTGGAAGGAGAAGGAACCAAAGCCTGGAGCCAGATCAGGGCTTACCTGGATCACCTATAGGGACAAGGGAAAGTGAACCCTCAGAAGAGCCAACGTCACAATGGAGGAGATGGGGATGTACAACCATCCAAAACAACTTGTGGCTTTAGGTTTCAAGCTTGAAGACCAGAAGGGTCAATTTTTGTTTATCCAAAATCAAGTGTTTATGGGACTATTAGGTTGGTCTCAGTAGCTACATGTAGTCACCGAGCACCTGAAAGGTGGCTGGTCTCAGTTGAGATGTGCAGCAACCATAAAACACACAGTCGATTTTGAGGCTTGGTATGCTGGAAAGAATGTATCTCACTATTAAGTTTTTTATATTGATAAGATGTTGAAACAGCAATATTTTGGACGTACTGGATTACATAAAATATATTATTAAAATTTTAAAAACTGGGACTGTGAATTTTTGGGGACCTGTTTTGCCTTCCAGCTGTGCTTGCTAATTAAGTCCTAGAAACTGCATGTTTTCCTAGCCCTCTTCCTTGACGGATTCCACCCTGAAGCCAGTAACGCAATCAAGAAGCTTAAGACCGGCAAATAAAAAACTGTACAATCACTGGATTTTCTTCTGTCTTTCTGTGTATTTACATGTGTTCTGTGTGTGGCATTTACATGTGAAAGAGCTCTGATTAATCGGCTTGAAAATAATGAGCACTTTAATCAAATATTTTGTTAGGAAAATAAAAACAATAATGCCTTTTAGTTCATGTGACTTTAGTAGGCTCTGGAAGATAAAGAGTTTTAAAGATTATTGGAAAAATAAAGACATTTGGTCTAAATTAGGCAGGTCAGATATTAGATTTACTAAATACTTTAAGGTAATAAACTGCGGCTTTGACTTTTGACACTCGTTCAACTTACCTAATTTGGAGCCATTAGATTCTAGGTAAGGGCTAGGGACATGTGGAGTTAGCCAAGGCCACTGGCTATGCTGTAAAGAGTTAGACTTTATCTGCACATCTGTCTTGTGTTCTAGGCTCCACACCTAGTATATAATTAAAATCACTTAGCAAGTCTTTCACTAAAAATAAAAATCGCTAAGAGATAACATTGTAACATGTAATTGAGACTATTGAAAAAACAGTTTTACATGCAAAATGTGTGAGCAAAGTGAAATGTGCTTTTGGTAAAAGAGTATAAGGAGGCCTGGAAATATGGATTTTTTTGCTTAAAGAGTTAAAAGATTATTTTAAATTAGAAAGGCTATACCATTCAGGACATAGGCATGGGCAAGGACTTCATGTCTAAAACACCAAAAGCAATGCCAACAAAAGCCAAAATTGACAAATGGGATATAATTAAACTAAAGAGCTTCTGCACAGCAAAAGAAACTACCATCAGACTGAACAGGCAACCTACAGAATGGGAGAACATTTTTGCAAACTACTCATCTGACAAAGAGCTAATATCCGGAACCTACGAAGAACTCAAACAAATTTATAAGAAACAAACAAACAACCCCATCAAAAAGTGGGCAAAGGATATGAACAGACACTTCTCAAAAGAAGACATTTATGCAGCCAATAGACACATGAAAAAATGCTCGTCATCACTCACGATCAGACAAATGCAAATCAAAACCACAATGAGATACCATCTCACACCACTTAGAATGGCAATCATTAAAAAGTCAGGAAACAACAGGTGTTGGAAAGGATGTGGAGAAATAGGAACACTTTTACACTGTTGATGGGACTGTAAACTAGTTCAACCATTGTGGAAAACAGTGTGGCAATTCCTCAAGGATCTAGAACTAGAAATACCATTTGACCCAGGCATCCCATTACTGGGTATATACCCAAAGGATTATAAATCATGCTGCTATAAAGACACATGCACACGTATGTTTATTGCGGCACTATTCACAATAGCAAAGACTTGGAATCAACCCAAATGTCCATCAGTGACAGACTGGATTAAGAAAATGTGGCACATATACACCATGGAATACTATGCAGCCATAAAAAAGGATGAGTTTGTGTCCTTTGTAGGGACATAGATGCAGCTGGAAACCATCATTCTCAGCAAACTATCGCAAGAACAGAAAACCAAGCACCACATGTTCTCATAGGTGGGAACTGAACAATGAGATACTTGGACACAGGAAGGGGAACATCACACACCAGGGCCTATTGTGGGGTGGGGGGAGGGATGGCATTAGGAGATATTCCTAATGTAAATGATGAGTTAATGGATGCAGCACACCAACATGGCACATGTATACATATGTAACAAACCTGCACATTGTGCACATGTACCCTAGAACATAAAGTATAATTTTTAAAAAAAGAAGAAAAGAAAGGATAAAGCTGAAAATTTGAACAAGTTATGGAAGGTTTGTGAAAGATTAGTCTTGTAAAAGAAATATCTAGTGAAAATTAAAGGGGTATTATTCAATTTTTCTGTAAATTGAACATTGGGGTAAAAGCAAAACAGGATTTTCTTAGACCACTGATCTGCTTTTTAACAAAAATTCATAAAGGGTTATAAAAGGTTTATGAGAATCTCACCTTATGGTCAAACTGTGTAAGACTGGATGGATTTGTATATAAGGTTTTACTAAAAATGGGGGTTGACCTTAGTAGTACACTAATGCAAGCGTAAAATTTGGCTTTCTTGAACAAAATTTTCATGTAATATTGAAGGATAATGAAATATTTTTATCTGCCATTTGAATAAACTACAGGAAAAAGAAGGAAAAGACAAGACACAATTTTTCTGGAAAGCTAAGTCTTCCCTCTATCAATGAGTAAAGGTTTTTGCCTTTTTAAAATTTTCGAGTCATTATTTTGGATAAATGAATAATTTATGGTGACCTGGAATTATATTTTTATAATATCAAGTGTTTTAAACCTTCAACATATTTGACAGCCTTCCCCAAATCAAATTTCAGCTTCAAAATTGTCTTTTCTAACCTCTAACTTTGGGATGCTACAGAGGGCTCCCAAAGCATCCAAAAGAGAGGTAAACAGGATTATTTGACATGTTAAGTTACATGGGGAGAACTGCCAAAATAAAAAATAATGTTTAACCTTCAGGTTATATTTTAGTGAATGATGTTAATATATGTTCCAAAATTTTATGGAATTTTTAAAATTCTAATAGTCTGATTATATGCTATTAATCATAATTATGGTTATTATGTTAAGTTATTGTAGACCACAGAAATAACAAAATTTCTTTGTCAATTGTGTCTTTATGAGTGTTTAAAGTCATTTCCACAGTCAATTGCTTAATTCTGATGCAGTTGCTAAAAATGTCACAAGCACTCAGAATTCTATAATATGGTGTCTTTTAGGAAGTTCATGAAAGAATGGAAAGAACCCTGAAAAGCACTCTTGAGTACAGGTTTCTGGTAACTTTAGAATCATATCATTTAGACTGGGTAAGAATTCCTGGAACTATAATTAAAAGACTGACTGGTTTATAAACCTACTGACCCTAGTAAAACAAAAATTAAATGAATACCAAAAAAAATTGCCTGATTTTCATGCTAAATCAGCCAATACTGAAACTGTTTAGATATACAACTTGAATGAACTCCAATGTCTAAGTCAAATTACCTATGATAACTCATCAGTTATCAGTGCTATGGACCTAAATTGGAGAAACAACCGGTACTCAAGAGGACATAAGACCAATGTTAAGCACGGACTCATGGACTCATGGAAAACCAGGATAGCAGCCTTGTCCTTCCTGAGTTCTTAACATTTTCATATTAAAGGTTCTGCATTCCGTGACTCATCATGAAAAAGAGAAAATGATCCAAATTAAATATATATTGGTGTAGTGACTTCTAAATTGCTGAAATCGTTTATAACCAATGTTTGGTTTGTCAAACCTATATTCCTGGGAAGACAATCAAAGCTCTAGTTACATTTGGCTACCTCATGGGCCATTTAAACATTTATAGAGGGATTTAATTCAATTGTCACGTTCAGTGCATGTTTTCTGGTTGCACAAAAGCTTTCCCATGCAAGATGGCTGATGTTATAACAGTAGATATGTTATGCCACAGGGTATTTTCACCAGGTAAAGGAAGTTTTTTATGCCTGAGGACAATCAACTTCTTCACAATCTAGAACCTGAAGATTGCATCTTCTGAGAACATTGGAGAAAGACTGCCTTTTCCATCCACACTACAGCAAAACTTTGTGACCTTGAACTTTGAGTTTATAATTTCACAACCGAGAAGATTCCCTCCACACTCTTGGAACTGTACACCCATAGGAACTCTTATGGTAAAGCCAACCATGGAAATTTCTCCCCAGAAGAAGTTGGCATCCTTGATGTGAACAGCTTTTCCGAAGATCATGGATCAAGACTTCTCTACTATCATGAAGCTCTTTTAATAATTTTTCCCTTGCCTATGCCTCTAAGGACAATAGAAGTGAAAAGGGGATCTGTTGTGTGCACTCATGGAGTATACTTTTATTTGTGAAGGATTTTGCAGCCAGCCTTACGCATGGATAAACTTATACCTTATTAGATGGAAGATGAAGGCCCAATGTAGATGAGAAATTTTAATGGTACATACTTTACCTTATAATTAGTCAGAAACAGAACACTGGTTCACCCCTTTAACCTACCTCGTGGTCTAAAGAAAAAAATCTCCTGGAGGCCTTGATTTTTCTAGAAAGACATCATTTGTGTGGTCCTTTTTCCATGGTTTGGAGTAAAAGAGGTGATGATTAGAAAGGTATCCCTCATGACAGGCTCTATAGCAGACTCTACTGTAAAGGCTATGGTTACACAACAGACTTTAAATTCTCTTGTGAAAGTTATGCTAAATAATGGAATTGTTCTAGATTACTTACTGGCTAAATAGAAGTATGTGTGCAGCTGCAGGCACTTGTGCCCTGTGGAAAAATACATCAAATGTAGATTATAGAGATTCAGTTGCAGGGAATTAATGAAGAGACTGCTTAGTTAAATGAGTAGACTCTTTATGTAGCTCATTTTTTAATCTATTTAATTCTAGTGGTTTGGTTTATGGGGACCCTGAGCAAGGAGCATACTCCAAACTCTTGGTATTATCCTCCTGATCATCATGCTATATTCTCTCAAAAGTTTTAAGCATTTGCATGCAGCCATCTCTAGAATATCATGTGGTTTGTCTTCAACTGAAATGACAAGAGCCAAAATAAATGACTGGCCATGAGGGCACCATAACCTATGAATGACATGCTGAGACCAGAATCCCAAAATGATGGTAACTGAGAGTGGTACTAGGCCCTAAGTTTTGGTCACACTCTCACCTAAGTGAGAATCTGACCAAAAGCGGGGAGTCTTATTAAACTATTATGTGAGGCAATTGTTTTGGACTGAGCTCATGCACTGGGCCTCAACAGACCAGACCAAAGCAAAATGGAGTCACTCATGCTAAATATGACATAATCAAACTAAGACTTTAAGAAAACAGACTAGGTTTTGTTTTTCTCCTGTAAACAACATTCCAGCATAAAGAGGTACCCTCTACTCAGTCCTTGCAAAAACCACTGCTCTACCGTTTCCCAGTGGATTTCAAGACGAAATAAGTACATTTATGATAGTGAGGGTGACATCAATGACTAAAGTTTTATCAATCTCTCAAAACTGAGAAGATGACCAAAATCGGGGAATGGTTAAATCAGGTTTCGGCTAAAGCTGCCTCCTTACATATTTTAAGTTCTGTGTAAAGGTTTCTTTGTATATCGTGAACTACAACAAGTGGAGATGTAAACAGACTGCAGTTTACACTTGTGTCAATCACCAAGTTTTGGCCAATCAAATGCAGCCAACTCTTTGAACTGTGTTCAAATAAGGCAAACACCAACCTGTAACCAATCCAGCTGTTTCTGTACCTCGCTTCTGTTTTCTGTACATCACTTTCCTTTTTCTGTCCATAAATCTTCTTCCACCATGTGGCTGCACTAGAGTCTCAGAGCTTACTCTGGCTCAGGAGGCTGCCTGATATAAGAATCATTCATTGCTCAATTAAACTCCTTTAGATTTAATTTGGCTGAAGTTTTTCTTTTATTACTGCAGTTAATTTTTTTGCTTCATGCCTGGGGCTGGTGTCTGTCGTCCGAAGTGTTCAATGGTGGGGATAGGGACAGTGGGGATCCACTTCCAACCTCATTTACCTACATGCCAGTAGGTCTCAGTTTCTCTCCAAGTAAAGCCCCTTTACAGAACTTCCCTCACAACTTAGCAGCCAGCTTCCTCCCATATGAGGAATGGAAGCCAGAGTAACCAAGAGTGCTCAAGACAAAAACCACCATCTTTTTATAACCTAATCCCAGAAGTCACATTTCATCACTTCTGTCATATTCTTATTTGTTAGAAGTGAGTCAGTAACTTCAGCCCATTTTCAAGAGAAGGAGATTACAAAACAGTGTAAAAATCAGCAGGCAGGGATCAGTGTAGGGCAATTTAGAGGCTGCCTACCAAACTAGCATACAAACACGAAGTACTGTCTTGCTTTCTTCTCCAGATTCACAGAAGTCCTTACTTTTTCTCCAAAACTGAATTTTCATTTTTGGGCAATTATGATGTATATCATTTGATATTATTTAGTTGTAACGGGAAAAAATGCTAATCCTATGTATTTTTTAAAAAACATAAAAAAGGCTGTTTTGAATTTCAGGAAGAGGTAGGGATGCTAAAAGTATTATAAAGATAAAGAGAGTATGTATATAGCTATCAACATAGATGTATAGATATTAAGATGGATAGTATACTACTGTATCATTTAAGGTGTTGGCAGGAAACAGATTGTACACTTAAAAGTGTTTGACTAAAAAATACATTTTAAAAGGATCTATTTACAGAGACATTGAGAGAACTACATGATCTAACAAGGGACTAGTGACAGTAGAAAGCTATTATGGGCCCAGGGCCAGGAGAGACAAGAGGAGGAAAAAGTAGTACCTTAACTTGGAGAAAGCTGGAGTCTTGGAACACAGAATGACTTTTAGTATGTATATGAAGCACAACTGGGGATCCTATTTAAATGGAGATTCTGATTGAAGCAAGCCAGGTCTTCTGCATTTTTAACAACTCCCAGGTGCTCCTGATGCTACTGGTTCAAGGATCACACTTGAAATAGCAAGGGCCTAGAGACTCAACCACTGCAGAACCTCAAGGAAGCAGGGAAGAAACAGAAAGAATAAACCCATCAGTATCTCTTTCCTCCTCTCTCCCCACCTCCTAGAAGCGCCTCCCATCGTTTAAAATTAATCAAAAGCCGAAGGCAAAGACTAGATGATGTAGTCTATGAGAATCTTCCTGAGGCCCAGAGTGAAGCAAAAAGAGCCACATTATACATAAGGCCTTGTTAGTATAGTTTCCTCACACACATACCTGTCAGTACTCAGCTAAATCAAGAAGGCTCCACTGTGGATCACCAGCGTTCTCTCTGTTTAGCTCTCTCTTTACAGGTAACTTGTCCTATGAACTCTAGATGTTTCGGTTTCCCCAGACATTCATCTCTGTGTTTTCAACATAAGGAATCTGCTGGGCTCGAACTAGGTCCCTCTTTTCCACCCTGTCTTTTCCTTATTCCTTTTTCTTTCTTTCTTTCTTTTTTTTTTTTTTTTTCTTTTTTTTGCTTCTTTCTGAGATTTTTCATTTTGGGGTATTTCTAATATATTTCTTGCCTTTTGGATATTTCAGAAAGAATGGTGCTGTAGTTTAGATCTTTGTTCCTCCAAAGCTTATGTTTAAATTTAATTCCAATGTTGGAGGTGGAGCCTAATGGGAGGCGTTTGAGTCATGAGGCAGATTCCTCATGAATAGATTAATACCCTCCCTTGGGTGATTGGAAGTGTGTGTAACTCTTATTAGTTCTATGAGAGCTTTTTGTTAAAAAGAACCTGGCAACTTGCCTCTGTTTTTCTCTTGTTTCTTTCCTTGCCGTGTGATCTTGGCACATGCTGGCTCTCCATTGCCTTCTGCCATTAGTAGAAGCAGTCAGAGGCTCTCACCAGAAGTGGATGCAGGTGCCATGCTTCTTGTACAGTCTGCAGAACCATGAGCCAAATAAGCCTCTTTTGTTTATAAATTACCCAGCATCAGATATTCCCTTATAGCAATGCAAATGGAATCACACAAATGACAAATCCAGCCCCTCTTACTCCATCTCAGTCAGAAGCAGAGATTCCTTACATGGATTATTGTTAATTTATTGTTTAATCAGGGGCACTCTTGGTTACAGAATCATTTTTGATTGAGTCTATTGGTACTTCTCTTTTAAAGAGGATGAAGGGAGGATAAAGGACTGTCTTTTGAAATTTGAAAAACAAGATTGTATTAGTATTTCAGCTTTATTTATTTAAAAACCAGTAGTGGAGAAGTATTGTAGAACTTTGCTTCTTAGTACAGCTAAAACCTAGCTTCTTGTCACATGACCAGAAAACTTTAGGCACACAGACACATTGAAGGGTGAGTATAGCAGCACTTTATTGAGCTAAAAGGAAAAAAAGAAAAAAAAAGTCAGCAAAGTGAGATGGAGACCTGCTAACAGGCCCTCTACCTCATAGATTGATTTCCAGGTCACCACACAGACTGAAGACAGCAGGCGCCTCCCCTGCATAGGGTGTGAATTCCCTGTGGCTCCACCCACTTCCCCCCACTTCTCCACCCACTTCCTCCACCCACATCCCCTAAGTGCATGTTGCGCTCCAGTCTACTGTGGGCATGCCCAGACAAGCCCTGGCAAGCTTCCCTCAGCTGCACAAAAACATCTAATGTAAATACTTGTGGGGTAGGTCAGAGATTCTCCAGACACCCCTTATTATCTGCCTTGGCATTTGGCTGTCTCATTCACCCCTCTAAATAAGTACATCTGTCTGCTGTTAGAATAAAGATAAGGATAAGGACAAAGATCAATCTTAACTGCCTCCTGATGACGGGGGTGCTGTTTTGGGAAAATGGCAGTCAGATCTTCTTCTGACTATCTAAGGGTTTAAGGGTCTAAGGCAGGGTCTAAAGGTCTAAGGCAGGGTCTAAGGGTCTAAGGCAGTCTATCTGAGGGTCCCCGGCAAAAGGGATCATCATCTGAGGTTCTGGCTGCATGGCCATTTGGAGTTTGATGGCCTGAAGGTGAGAAGAGAAAAACTGGGTTATTAGAAAACATATATCAAAACAAATAAGGGAGGGTTATGGACAGCTCAAAAATTCCCGAGACTGTTGACTTGTTTGCACAGGGAGAGGGGGGCCAAAAGCCTGACTGGTATAAAAAGAAAAAGAAAAAAAAAAAAAAACCTTTTGCCCTGTTGCCAGCATGTCAGGATTCTGGGTTCCCTTCCCCTGAGCCCAATCCTAAACCAACCAGTCTAAGGTTTGGGAAATTAACTCTTCCCAGTTTGGAGGATGCACCTGAGAAGAGTGTCCCATAGTGTAAAAACACAATTACCTAGCTGTGAAGAGAGGACAGAGAAGGAAAAAGAAAAAAAAAGAAGTCTTCCTTTTCAGAGGAGTCCCAGGGGTTCAGTATGCATTTGAAGGGGGTACAGACTCAAGATGACCGGCTACTCATCTAGAAATAGGGAGCAGCCATCCCTGGTTTCTTTCTCTTCTTAGCAAATACCCAGGGTACATGAGGGAGGAAAAGTTAGGCATTCCTCTTTCCTCCATTCTTATATCCCTGAATTCTGGTGACTATGACAGGGTGCCACCCATGGATGTCAAAGCAGCTTTCAACCATGTTAACAGTGGGGCTTAGGGGTGGGACTATCTGCTCTTAACCACATATGCCCTATCTACCCTGCTGTCAATAGCCTTTGAATTCCCTGGAACTCATTTATGCTATGAATACTAGCATGACCTTTATCCATGAAACAGGAAGCTTAGCTCAACTGGCAGGAATTAGTCTTGCCTACCTGTGCTGTGCCTTTTAACTTTTGTTATCATCTTCCTCTGGATCCCTCAGATCCAGTTTTCTTTCTCAGGGCTTTGACCCAAAACTTGGAACTGAGTTTGGGACGAAAAAATGTGTCTCGTTGGGGAGGGGTGTTGCATGGACTCCTTATCATAAGCCAAATGCTAAGGTGAAGCTGTGGAATTCAGTCCTTCTCCAACAAGGGAAAGGATGTCTTGTGACACTCCCAGATAACTGGCAGCTATAGTTATGCTTGCTAGGATTTGGGTGCATGGGGTTTGGCTTTGGTTAACTCCGTTGGTCTTACTTTCCCAAAAAGGAGACCCCCGGGTGATGGGCACCCAATTTCTTCCCATCACCTGGCAGGATTTGCAGGACAATTGCTCAGAACTAGAACATTGATCCAGATTTTTAACAATACCCATCCCTCTTGTTCCTTCTGAACTACAGTTTGTGATCACTGGTTGGTTTACAGGAATAAGCAGTGTTAGTTTAAAATGTAGGCAAAAACTTAAAAACAACTAATGGGTCTAGAATTTAATGACAAATGTATGATAAATTTTGAAACATAATTTATCTCTCTCTAGTCCTTATTTATGTTAAAAACAAATCATTATAAGACTGCATTGTTTGCAAAACAGACTTTAGTCTTGTACTTGGTCTAATTATTTGCATAAAATGCAGCAAGAATACTGATTTCTACATATGCCTTTTTTATTTTTATTTATTCTTTTTTTTTTTTTTTTTGAGACAGAGTCTCACTCTGTTGCTCAGGCTGGAGTGCAGTGGCATGTTTGCAACCTCCACCTCCCGTCTTCAAGTGATTCTCCTGTCTCAGTCTCCCAAGTAGCTTGGATTACAGGCATGTGCCACTATGCCCAGCTAATTATTGTATTTTGAGT
The DNA here is from genome assembly GCF_007565055.1 of Rhinopithecus roxellana. Taxonomy (NCBI): domain Eukaryota; kingdom Metazoa; phylum Chordata; class Mammalia; order Primates; family Cercopithecidae; genus Rhinopithecus; species Rhinopithecus roxellana. Next base: position 5,683,290 of record NC_044555.1, read on the forward strand.
AGAGTCGGGGTTTTGCTATGTTGGCAAGGCTGGTCTCGAACTCCTGACCTTAAGCCATTCACCTGCCTGGGCCTCCCAAAGTGCTGGGATTATAGGTGTGAGCCACTGTGCCTGGCCTTACATACACCTTTTAGATTCGCTTTGATGGAACTCTGTTCCACAAGGAATCTCAGATAAGACCATTTCAAGGTGAGCCAAGCCATGGTTTTATATCCTCAAATACCAGTTAGTTGGGTAAACTCCTCTCTTCTTGAAGTCCCAAGAGCATGTGGTTCCTGGGCTTGTTGAAAAGTTACATTCTTTACTCACCACAGGTTAGGAATCCTGTACAGGGACTGTGTGGACAGGAGTATGAGGCCAGTTTTCCAAAGGGCTTTAATCAGCTCTGAAAGATGAACTTGACTCCTTAAAAGGAAGCATACTCTTCCAGTCCAAGCCCTGGTAAAACAACCAGTTTCTTCAATTGCAAAAGAATTCTTATTGCACTAATGCAAATAACTATATTCCCATAAGTTAAGAATACTCAGACAGTTTCCAAATTCTAGAGGTATATGAGGGAGGGAAAGTGAGGTATTCTTCTTTCGTTCCTCCATTCTTGTATCCATGAGTGCTAATGACCACCACAGGGTGCCACTCATGGGTGTTAAAGAAGCTTTCACTCATGTTAACAAGGGGGCCTAGGAGGTAGGAGTATCCACTCTTACCCACATATGCCCTATCTCCCCTATCCACTCTTACTATGTATGCCCTATCTCTCCCCGGGCAGAGAGAAACAAACATTCTCCAATTTTTTTCACAACTTTCTCAATTATTAAAGGCTGTAAATAGCTCAAAATAAACTTCCTTGACACTGAAAAACAAAGATTAGCAATATTTCAAGCAAAAATCAAAAATATTACTTCAGTTTTCTATTAGTTCAGTCCATTTAGTTAGCTCTTGTTTTGCTGGAGATTCATGAACATTTCAGATCTTCATGAGTCCTGTATGGTTTTCCTTTATTCCAATGTTACAATCACCAAAGTTATCAGAAACCTGTATTTGAAAGCACCTGTCAGAGTCCTATAGTTTATTATAAACCATCTTTTGAAAAGGATTAAAACAAGACAAATATTGTTTGTGAATAACAAAATGTACACGGTAGTTACAGTCAGAAACACAATTGACAAAGAAATTTGGTTGTCTCCAAGGTTTACAAAACTTAACATAACAATCTTAATTGGAATTGATAGCATACACTCAGACATTATAATTTTAGAAATCCCATACAATTTTGGAACATACATAAATATTATTCCCTAAAATATTAGGGATATCTGAGGAAGATTAAAAATCGTTTTGGCAAGCCCATGTACCTAAACATGTTAACTAATCTGGTTGCCTCTCTTCTGGATGCTCCAGGGGCCATCTGTAGCATCCAAAAGTCAGACATCAGGAGAGACAATTTTGAAACTGAAGTTTGATTTTGGGAAGCCTGTTGAATGTTAGAGGTTTAAAACATTTAATGTTATGAAATAGATTTCCAGATGACCATAAGTTATTTATTTTGTCAAAATGATGACTCGGACATTGTTTTAAAAAACAAAACCCTTTTTTAACCCTTTACACATTTTGCTAAAGAGCAGATTCGTGCCTTAAGTGTACCTTGTTGCTCTTTTATTTCAATGGTCAGTTTACAGAAAAACCATGTAATACCCTTTTGAGTTTAGTTAATATGTTCACACATGGAATTTCGTTTGCAAGATTAATTTTTACAATCCTTTCACAACTTGTTTGGACTTTTAGCTTTATCTTATCTAATTGAAAACAATCCTTTAACCCTAGGCAAAAATTTACATTTTGATGACATCTGTGTTTTACCAATAATCTTTAAGGCTGTTTTTATTTCTCAAACATTAAACTCATGTGAACTAAAAGGTACCACAACTTTTTTCTTCCCTTTAAAAAAATACTTGTTCCAAGTGCTTATCCTTCTTTAAGCCAATTAATTAGTGCTCTCTTTTTTTATAGACATCACACACACAACACATATGTAACTTCACAGACAGGTAGAAGAAAACCCAGCAGCCCTAAGATTTTTTTCATTTGCCAGTCTCCTAATTGGACTGTTGGTCTCTAAGTGGAGCCTTTTAAGAGACAGGGCTAAGAAAACATGCAGCTTTTAAGGCCGAATTAACAGACATAGGTGGAGAAAAAAAACAAACAGATTTTTAGAGGAATCCATCCACTTTTAATTCCTGGGGTTCCCTTAGGAAAACAGATTTCTTCCCAGAACAGGGTCAGTGGCACCTTCTCTGTTTTTCCCAAGGAGTCCCACGCCCCCAAGAGCTATCTTAGGTCCTCTCATGTGAGCATTGAATGGCAAGGCAAAGATGGAGAATAATAATTCAGTTGACTGAGAAAAAACCCTTTTTCCAGCAAAAGAATATTCAAGTAAAGAAAAACATAAAAGCCTTCTAAATATACCTATAACTTGGATATCCACTTTTAATTAAGCTGTGCACTCTTTAAGAAAATCCTTTTAACTCACCTATTACCTGACTTAAGCCACACCAAGCAGCCAGTATTTCTCGCTTTCAAACTTTACTAAAGGCTCAGAGAAAGAAAAATCCAAGGCAGTTCGTGGAGGGGAAGAGAATCAACAAGTAGCAAAGGTTACACAGATATCAAACCAGAAAGGACTCATTCCCTAAGCCAAGATTGAACCTGGCCACCATTGTAAAATTGCAGAAGTTAAACAAAACATTGTCCTGTGGTTACATGTTATGCTCCCAAGGACATAAAACAAGATGGAGGCCTGAAGCAAAGTTTCAGATTGGCTACAACTTAAGACCAAAGTCACAAATCTTTTTTCATAATTAAAACTTTACAGGGAATATAAACAGTGATCCTTATCATTCCTGGCGTAGTGAAATGTCTAAAAGGGGGAAAAAAAATCCTCTCACTTAAAAGTTAACTGCTGACAGGGTAGAGAAAAGGACAAAAGTTTAATGTGTGGGGTTGGAAACATGCCTGGGGAAAGAACCTCTATTCTTATGCAAATGCGTTTCTCCAACAGGGAGAGAAACTTAAGAGGGGAGTGGGGGAGCCACCAGTTTACCTGTTCATCCTCATAAAACAAGGAAAAGGCTGACATTCCCCACCCTGGGTAGCAATGTGGGAAGGGGTGGGGAGGCATAATTTCCTCTACCCTCAGAAAAAGTCCAAAGACAAAAAGGTTTAGGAGCAAAAGGGGCAAAAAAAAAATGTGGTTTTATCTTACTCACCCTTCCTCAAGCCCCACATTGGGCACCAAAAATATTGTAGAAATTTGCTCCTTAGTTCAGCTAAAACCCAGGTTTTTGTCACACTACCAGAAAAATGTAGGCACATGGACACATTGAAAGGTGAGTACAGCAGTACTTTATTGGGTGAAAGGCAAAAGAGAAAAAAAAGACTCAGCAAAGTGAGATGGAGTCCTGCTAACAGGCCCCACCACCTGATAGACTGACTGCCAGGTCACCACACGAGCTGAAGAGAGCAGTCTCCTCCTCTGCATAAGGCTCAAATTCCCTGTGGCTCTACCCACATTCCCCAGTGCACGTGTCAGGCTTCAATCTGCTGTGAGCATGCCCAGACAAGCCCTGGGCAGGTTCCCTCTCTGCACAAAAGCATTTGATGTAAACAATTGTGGGGTGGGTTGGAGATTGTCCAGGGACTCCTTTTTATCTGCCTAAGCATTTTGATGTCTCAGAAGTATATTTGTAATTGTACTCCACAGTTCCAACATTCCCATTCCAATCTTACATCCTTATCAGTTTTGTGAATTAACTCCTAAGAACATTTTTATTTTATTTTATTTTATTTTATTTTATTTTATTTTAATTTTATTGAGATGGAGTCTCACTCTGTTGCCCAGACTGTCCTACAGTGGTGCAGTCTTGGCTCACTGCAGCCTCCACCTCCTGGGTTCAAGCGATTATCCTGCTTCAGCCTCCCGAGTAGCTGAGATTACAGGCACACACCACCAGACCCTGCCATTTTTTTTGTATTTTTAGTAGAGACAGGATTTTACCACGTTGGCCAGGCTGGTCTCGAACTCCTGACCTCAGGTGATCCGCAGGCCTCGTCCTCCCAAAGTGCTGTGATTACAGGCGTGAACCACCATGCCTGGCATAAGAATATTTTATGACTTATCTTGTCCCGAGTTAAGAATTCAAGATGTCTTGTACTTATAAATAAGATAAATTTTAAAAAATGCAATTTAGAAGTAGGTAAAGAAAAATAAGTCAAACCAACAATAAGAATAATTAATGTAGTATACAGTGTCATAACATTTCAAATTCTATAGTGGTCAGAATAGTGGTCACCTTTTGTGGGATACTGATAGGAAAAGGACATGGAGGCAGCATTCTAGGGTGTTGGGAATATTTTTTTATTTTGATTTAGGTAGTAAATTTGTGAATTTAAAAATAACATAGTATAACAAAAATTAATATGTACACTTAAGATTTGTTTGCTTTACTGTATGGGTATAATATCTCAATTTAAAAGTAATCTGTAATAATTATTTGACTATAGCACACTTGTCAAAAGAGGGCCGGAGATTTACCTCTGAGGTTTTCTGACAGTCAATAAACAAAAAATGGACATCTATTTAGTTCCATAAATCACAGCGTAAAAAGGATAACAAAAAACATACTCTACCGTAATTTACCATAACCCATTTCTTCAAAACATTCTAGGTCTATAAACAATTGTGCAGAAATATCTGATTTTTATATCTGTGTTCTGGTGAGTAGGGAGAGGGAAAGAGATGATGGGTATAGATTGAGTTATATAAATAATACATAACATTAATTAACCAAACTTGCTTAATCGTATTTCTTGTACATTTTATAAGCACATTCTAAAACCACATCCTAATTCTATTGTAGGAAAAAAAGCAATATAGCTATCCTGGGAGCAAACAGGGAATACAGTCAACATTCCACAAAAATTTCTCTCCCCTTTTGAGAGTAACACCTTGAATCATGAGGTTTATGAATAGCTGTATAAGGCTCCCTGCAATTTTCTCTGATATTACAAACTGTGTTACACATTCATGAAACCTCACTTATCATTTGTAATCTAAATAGGAAAGTAAAATGTTGTTGAATAATCAGAAATGTCTTGGTTTCTATAGAATCACCTGCCCACATAGGCAGAATAAATGACTCAAAAGTTGAAAGGTATAATTGAAATAGGCTGGCCTGGAGAATTTATAGAGCTATTAAAAAAAGTATGATCCTTGGGATAAATGTGAAGATTTGTGTGTGTTTGTCAGCATTAAAAACACAATCCTCAAAGCAATACTAACCTGATATCAAGAAAAATCGATATCAAAACTGTTTCTTGCTCATTCATTTTCTCCTCAGAATTAAGATGATAAATTTGTTTTAAACTAAGCCATTTAACTAGTTTTAGACAAGGTTTATAACAGTGAGGGGCCGGTTTCCCACCGGGAAATATGGTGGAATGCAATAGGAAGAAGCAGATGAAAACCAAAAGCAAATCAGATTTCTTCTGACATTTTCCCCTTCCTTAAAATCATTCTGCTATTTTATGACCTTTGGGTGTAATGTTTCATTAATTTATAATAAATTCATAAAGCAGGAAATCCTTCTCCCAAGTCTCTAAAATAATATATAAAATAACAATGATAGTGTTGACGAAAAGAGTCAAAGAAAAGATTTTTTCTGAGCCAAATGTGAGTGACCATGACCCATGACACAGCCCTCAGGAGCTCCTGAGAACATGTGCCCCAGGTGGTCAGGGTACAGCTTGGTTTTATATATTTTAGGGAGCCATGAGACATCAATCAAATACATTTAAGAAGTACATTGGTTTGATTCAGAAAGGCAGGACACCTCAAAGCAGGGGAGCTTCCAGGCCATAGGTAAATTTAAACATTTTCTGGCTGATAATTGGTTGAGTTTATGTGAAGACCTGGGATCAATGGAAAGGAATGTTCAGGTTAAGATAAAGGATTTGGGAGATCAAGTTTTATTATGCAGAGGAAACTCTCAGATAGCAGGCTTCAGAGAGAGGACAGGTTGTAAAATGTTTCTTAGAGGTCCTACAAGGGTGACTGGCTCCTAGCCGATTATCTCCTGGATCTGGAAAGAAAGGAAGGAAAACAAAGTGGGTAGGGGATTTTCTAAAAGATGTGGATTTTTTCCCACAAGAGACTTTGCAGGGCAATTTCAAGGTATGGGAATGAAATATATTTTGGGGTTAAATGTTTTTTCCTTGTCTCATAACGTTGTGGCAGAGTCAGACTGAAAAGTAAGCCATGATATATAGGGTCAAATAAAACCCATCTGATGAGAATTTATGGTTTGTAGGGCATGACTCCCTAGACCCCTCAGGTAGGAATTTGGGTAAGATGAAAAATCAGAGCTTAGTCCTCAATAGTATTAATTATAATTTTTGAAAAATAAATAAAATAATTCACTATTTACAATTATTTTATTATAATTTTAATGATAATTGAAAGCAAGTGGGATCAGCTGCAGTTTTGCAGTTAGTAAAAAGCCACTGCTTTTAATAGAGTAACAATAATTATCAGTGCGAACATTTTCCTTCTCCTTCCAAGAGAGTATTTTTATAAAGTCACTCAGAATAATTGCAATCATTGGGATGTTTTACCTTTGAGCCCAATTTATGCCATAAAAGAGTGACTATGTAATAACATAAGGCATTGTAGTACATTACTTCAGGCTAAATTTCAATGTCCTTCCTGTGGAATGACAAACTCCACCTCCAGCTGTGACTCACCGTTTTCTTCCATTGGCATTTAGCGTCATACCTGAACCAGGCTGAATTAGTCTGGTTTGTCACGTCATTTAACCTCAAAAATTTCTGTAAAAATTACAACTTAAGTAATATCTTCAGATTCATGGGTCCAATTTTAATAGAAATTAGAAGAGTGCTTGGGTTAATTTTTATTCTTGTTCTCCTCTTTAATGAAATATATTATATTGTGCCATCAATTATAGCCAAAAAAATCTTTTTAAGAACTTAATGGATCTCAATAAGCCCTTTCCTTTGACCTCCTATTGCAGCTCTTTTTTTTTTTCCTCTGAGAGAGCTTATGCGCTTCTTTTCTTTTGAAGACAACCCAAGATATTTCTAAGTTATATTATCTACAATGGAGTTTTTTTTTTAAAAGAGGATAATAAGTTGTCTTAAATGTACATAGGCTTATTTATTTGTATATAAATATTTTTTTCTTAATACCTCACGTATAATCCCAAATAACTTTATTTGGAGTTTTGCACATGAATCAGATGGGGAATTCACCCTTACAAAGTTAGTAACAAAAATTTTTAAACCTTATGCAGATGACCAATACTCACCATGTCTTTTTAAAACAAGTATTGATGACCACAAGCACATAAACAAAAACTTTATTTCCAATAATATTTCCTATAAGAGACATTTAGATAATCCTAGGCAATTTATAGAATATAATAGCTGGGAAATATCTAGACATGTTATCTACTTAGAAGAAGTAAATGACAGATTCCTGCTCTGAGTACAACAGATTATCTATTGCCTTTGAGAAATAAGTGTCAGAAAATACTGGAGAAACTCAATATCGATTGGAAAAAAGTGTGTTTTACCCTATTACTTACCTTTAAGTTTTCATTGGAAGTGTTTGCTACTTTATCACTACTGGCCTACTATCTGATTTTCCTTCCCCTAGTTTGTCACTGTATTTACATTACTATGTCTCCATAATTATTACTAAAATGTCAATTTTATTTTTCTACTAGGATGATTAAAAGTCTTTTTTGCTTTCCCACCAGTCATTGACAGAAGTTGAAGTCCAAAGTTCGAAAACTAAATTTCTAATCATCTGGTAATCTAACTTCCAGGCTTTTTTCTCACTACTTGCCTGCAGTGGTGACCCATAGCTGCATCTATGCTAATGCTCTTCTAATACTTTTACTATTTCCTTATAAGAGTCATTATCAGGCCGGGCGCGGTGGGTCACGCCTGTAATCCCAGCACTTTGGGAGGCCGAGGCGGGTGGATCACGAGGTCAGGAGATTGAGACCATCCTGGCTAACATGGTGAAACCCCGTCTCTACTAAAAAATACAAAAAACTAGCCGGGCGAGGTGGCGGGCGCCTGTAGTCCCAGCTACTCGGGAGGCTGAGGCAGGAGAATGGCATAAACCCGGGAGCCAGAGCTTGCAGTGAGCTGAGATCCGGCCACTGCACTCCAGCCCGGGCCACAGAGCGAGGGGAAAAAAAAAAAAAAAAAAAAAAAAGAGTCATTATCTTTAAAATACTTGAACTCTGCCTCTTATGTGAGTGATTTTTTTTTTTAACTTTTCCACACTATCTCATTCTTGTAATACTTGTAACAACATATGCTGAATATTTATTTACCATCTAATCCCATATTACGAGAAATAGCTTAGCGTTAACAAATATGAGTGTCTAACATATTATCAAATTCCTAACTTTTATGTTGCCTTGGTCTTTCGTTTAAACTCTTAAATTGTTATTTATTTTCATCGTGCTGTTCTTCCATAGAAAAACTGCATCACTAGATTTCATGAGAACAAGCAACAAAACTTTTCTGGTGTTTATTCCACTTAATCGAAATGCAATGAAAAAGAAAGGCACAATTCATGTGCCATGGATGTTATATTCCAGTGGGAGAGTGGATAAAGGTATACACAACTAATGACATAATTATTTTTAATTACAATTGTGATGAATGCTATAGTGAACACAAGTGAAATATTAGTATTCTTTCAATAAGTATGTTTTCACTGAATTGCTACTATATACCAGGCATTGTTCTAAGAGAGACATTCAGATAATCCTGGGCAATTTCTAAGGATTCTAAGTGCTGGAAACATAGCCATAAAATAAAAGTTTCATCCTCATGGAGCTGTCATTCTAGGAAAAGAGACTTATAATAATTAATTAGAAAATAAATAAATAATACCCTTTTTGCAAGTGACAGATGGTATAAAGAAAACTAATCATGGTGAAAAGAGAGAATGCTTGGCTAAGGGAACATGGAGAGAGTTGACTATTTTTGATAAGGAATTCAGCAAAGGCCACTCTCAGAAGGTAACATTGGGGTAGAGACCCAAGTGATGACGAGAGAACACACTTAGCTTGGGGAAGAACATTCCAGGTGGAGGAAGCAGCAATATTTTACATAACAACATGTCCTTGCACATATTATACACGTTTTCTTATGCATATTATGTGGGCGATAAGCATCAACTGCTATGCAGATGTGCATTTCTTTAAGAGGATGACTCTACAGAATATTGTCAGGCAATGAGTGAAAAACCTTACAAGCTCTTAAGAAACAGATTTCTGCAAATGAATGAAGGATCTTTGAAGAAAGCCCTAAAATATTGTGTACCCAGGTGAATCTGAAATATTAGATCCAATTCGACTGCATGGTTGCATACCAAAAATTTCATTTCATTCAACCAACCCAGCTGTGAAAACAGCATATGAAGGAGCTACGGTCAAGAAAAAGAACTGTTCTTATCTTGATTCAGCATCTTACAAATGGCGGGATTTATTTTTTACTTTTATTTTTATTTCAGATTCAGTGGGGATATGTGCAGGTTTGTTACAAAAGTGTATTGTGTGATGCTGCACTAAGGGCTTCTATTGATCCTGTCATTCAGATAGTGAGCGTAGTACCCAATAGGAAGTTTTTCAGCCATTGCTCCCCTCCATATTTCCCTCCTTTCTGCATCCCAGTGTTTATTGTTCCTGTCTTTATGTCCATGTGTATCTAACATATAAGTGTACCTCACTTATAAATGAGAACATGCATTATTTGGTTTTCAGTTTCAGTATTAATTTGCTTAGGATAATAGCCTCCAGTTGCACATATGTTTCTGCAAAGAACATGATTTGATTCTTCTATGGCTGCATAGTATTCCATGGTGTATATGTCCCACACTTTGTTTACCTAATCCACTGTTGGTGGGCACCTAGGTTATTTTCATGTCTTTGCTATTGTGAGTGTTGCTGCTATAAATATACAAGTTCATGTGTATTTTTCTTACAACAATTTATTTTCCTTTGAGTATATACCCAGTAATGGGATTGCTGCATCAAATGGTAGTTATATTTTTAGTTGTTTGAGAAATCTCCAACTGCTTTCCACAGGTGTTAGACTAATTTACATTCCCACAGTGTATAAGCATTCCCTTTTCTCTGCAGCCTTGACAACATCTGTTATTTTTTTGATTTTTTAATAAGAACCATTCTGACTGGTGTGAGATTGTGTCTCATTGTGGTTTTGATTTGTGTTTCTCTGATGATTAGTGATGCTGAGCATCTTTTCCTACGCTTGTTGGCTACTTGTGTGTCTTCTTTTGAGAAGTGTCTGTTCACGTATTTTGTCGACTTTGGAATGAGGTTATTTGTTTTTTGCTTATTGATTCGTTGAACTCCTTGTAGATTCTTGGTATTAGTCCTTTATTGGAGGCATAGTTTGCAAATATTTCCTCCCATCCTGTAGGGTGTTTGTTTACTCTGTTGATAGTTTCTTTTGCTATGCAGAGGCTCTTTAGTTGTCTAATTAGGTCCCATTTGTCTATTTTTGGTTTTGTTGCAATTGCTTTTGGGGACTTAGTCATAAATTGTTTCCCAAGGTCAATGTTTAGAATGATGTTTCCTAGGTTTTCTCCTAGTATTCGTATAGTTTGAAGTCTTACATTTGAATACTAAATCCATTTTGAGTTAATTTTTATATATGGTGAAAAGGAGGGGTACAGTTTTACTTTTCTGCCTATGGCTAGCCAGATATCCCAGCATAATTTAGTAAATAGATAGTCCTTTCCCCATTGCTTATTTTTGTCAACTTTGTTAAAGACCAGATGGCTGTAGATGTGCAGCTTAATTTTTATGTTCCCTATTCTGTTCCACTGATCTATGTGTCTATTTTTGTACCAGTATCAAACTGTTTTGGTTACCGCAACCTGGTAGTATAGCTTGATGTTGGATAATGTGATGAACAGAAATGCAAAATTCTCAAGAAAATACTAGCAAACTGAATTCAATAGCAAACTAAAGGTATCACACATAATGATCAAATAGGATGCAATAATTGTTTGACATGCAAATCAATAAACGTGATACATCCCATCAACAGGATGAAGGGTAAAAATCACAAATGTTTAACAAACTTTTACCTCCTTTCATAATTAAAAACAACTCAACAAATTAGGTATATAAAGAATGTACCCAAACATAAAATGGCCATATATGACAAGACTGCAGATAACATCATATGTAATGGATAAAAGCTGAAAGCGTTTTCTCTAAGATCAGAACAAGACAAGAATGCCCATTATTGCCACTGCTCTTCAACATATACATCAAAAACTGTTATTAGTGAGGCTGGGCGTGGTGGCTCAAGCCTGTAATCCCAGCACTTTGGGAGGCCGAGACAGGCGGATCACGAGGTCAGGAGATTGAGACCATCCTGGCTAACATGGTGAAACCCCGTCTCTACTAAAAAATACAAAAAACTAGCCGGGCGAGGTGGCGGGCGCCTGTAGTCCCAGCTACTCGGGAGGCTGAGGCAGGAGAATGGCATAAACCCGGGAGGCAGAGCTTGCAGTGAGCTGAGATCCGGCCACTGCACTCCAGCCTGGGTGACAGAGCGAGACTCCGTCTCAAAAAAAAAAAAAAAAAAAAAAAAAAAAAAAACTGTTATTAGTAATAAGTGAATTCAGAAAAGTTGCCATATATAAAAGCAACTTGCAAAAGTCAGTTGTGTCTCTACACACTAACAATGAACTATCCAAAAAGGAAATTAAGAAAGCAATTGCATGTATAATGGCATCAAAAATTATAAAATACATAGGTATAAATTTGACCAAGGAGGTGAAAGGTCTGTGCAATAAAATCGGTAAAATATTGATGAATGTAATTAAAGAAGACACAAGTCAATGGTAACTATCTTCAGTTCCTGGATTGGAAGCATTGATATTGTTAACATGTCTATAATATCCAAAGAAGTCTACAAATTCAATGGAAACTCTGTCAAATTTTGGATTGCATTTTTCAGAGAAATAACAAAAAAAATCCTAAAATTTGTATGGAATGATGAAAGGCCCTCAAAGCCAAAGCAATCTGGAGCAATAACAAAGCAGGTGGCACCACACTACCTGATTTCAAAATATACTATAAGGCTATAGTAATCAAAACAGTGTGGTACTGATATAATATCAGAGATATGCACCAATGAAACAGAATAGAGACCTGAGAAATAAATCCACACATTTATGCTGTATTAGTCTGTTTTCATGCTGCTGATAAAGACATACCTGAGACTGGGCAATTTACAAAAGAGAGAGGTTTAACTGGACTCACAGTTCCACATGGCTGGGAAGGCCTCACAATCATGGTGGAAGGCAAGGAGGAGCAAGTCACACCTTACGTGGATGGCAGCAGGCAAAACAGGAGCTTGTGCAGGGCAACTTCGGTTTTTTAAAATTATCAGATCTCATGAGACCCATTCATCACTATCATGAGAACAGCACAGAATAGACCTGCCCCCATAATTCAGTCATCTCCCACTGGATCCCTCCCATAACACATGGGAATTATGGGAGCTACAAGATGAGAATTGGGTGCTGATACAGAGCCAAACAATATCATCCTGCCCCTGGTCCCTCCAAAATCATGTCCTCACATTTCAAAACCAATCATGCCTTCCCAACAGTCCCCCAAAGTCTTAACTCATTTCAAGGAATAACTCAAAAGTCCACATCTAAAGTCTCATCCAAGACAATGGAAGCCCCTTCCACCTATAAGCCTGTAAAATCAAAAGCAAGTTAGTTACTTCCAAGACACAATGGGGGTGCAGGCATTGGGTAAATACAGCCATTCCAAATGGGAGAAATTGGCCAAAACAAAGGGGCTACAGGCCCCATGCAAGTCTGAAATCCAGCAGGGCAGTCAAGTCTTAAAACTCCAAGATGATCTCCTTTGACTCCATGTCGCACATCCAGGTCACACTGATTCCAGAGGTGGGTTCCCATAGTCTTGAGCAGCTTTGCCCCTGTGGATTTGCAGGGTACAGCTTCCCTCCTGGCTGCCTTCACCGGCTGGCATTGAGTGTCTGTGGCTTTTCCAGGCACACAGTGTAAGCTGTCAGTGGATCTACCATTCTGGGGTCTAGAGGATGGTGGCCCTCTGCTCACAGCTTCACTAGGTGGTGCCCCAGTAGGGACGCTGTGTGGGGACTTCCACCCCATATTTCCCTTCTGCACTGCCTTAGCAGAGGTTCTCCATGAGGACCCCGCCCCTACAGCAAACTTGTGCATGAGCATCCAGGCCTTTCCATACATCTTCTGAAATCTAGGCACAGGTTCCCAAACCTCAATTATTGACTTCTGTGCACTCACAGGCTCTACACCACATGGAAGCTACCATGGCTTGAGGCTTCCACCCTCTGAAGCCATGGCTCAAACTCTACATTGGCCCCTTTCAGCCATGTCTGGAGCGGCTGAGATGCAGAGTAACAAGTCCCTAGGCTGCACAAAGCACAGGGACCCGGGACCTGGCCCACAAAACCATGTTTTCCTCCTAGGCCTCCTAGCCTGTGATGGGAGGGGCTACCGTGAAGACCTCAGCCATGCCCTGGAGACATTTCCCCTATGGTCTTGAGGATTAACATTGACCCCTCATTGCTTATGCAAATTTCTGCAGCTGGCTTGAATTTATCCTCAGAAAATGGGATTTTCTTTTCTATCACATTGGCAGGCTGTAAATTTTCTGAACTTTTATGCTCTGCTTCCCTTATAAAACTGAATGTCTTTAACAGCACCCAAGTCACCTCTTGGATCCTTTGCTCCTTACAAATTTCTTCCACCAGATACCCTAAATTATCTCTCTCAAGTTCAAAGTTTCACAAATCTCTAGGGCAGGGGCAAAATGCTGCCAGGCTCTTTGCTAAAACATAACAAGAATTACCTTTGCTCCAGTTCCAAACAAGTTCCTCATCTCCACCAGAGACCACCTCTACCTGGGCCTTGCTTCACAGTAAAATATTTTGCTCTTGGTCTGAGTTTTAGGCTAACATACTCATAGTTTATGGATCTTGTTTACATTGCAAGCAAATAGAGAAAATTTGAATGTATTTTAGTTCATACAGTGTAATCCAACCCTGAAGGGGTTACCAAACTATCTTCAAGAATACAGATAGGAGCATAAGTCGATAGGTCAGTGTCACCAAAATTCTCAAAATTATAAAAAAAAACCTCAGGTGTGAAATAAAGCCTCAAAACCAAAATCTCTCAAACGCAGAGTCAAATAATCATGAATTGAACTCAAGAAAATTGGACTAAAGTGTAGCAATTTTGGAAGAATAGAGATTCAAAAAGAAGTAATTTCTATTTTATCTGCTCTCTGACTATTGAATGATAATAGGTGTCAATGGTCTTGTTAAAGTTTTCTGTTAGAGAATTGTGGTTCAATTTCATTCCAGAGCATGAGATAGTGGTAAAAAATAGAGAGGAGATTATCCTAAGTGTGAGAAGCAGAAAAAAGATGACCTGTGCTTACATTCCATCAATACAGAAATAATTTTATAATGCAGGCTTAACTTTCACAAGTTAGGAAAATGAAAATCAATTATTGTTAAGTAGTAAAGGACTTAGACTACCCTGAGATGATCAGAAGAAAAGTAGATGGGAGAGAAAAAATATCCTGGAAAAAAAAAAGAATCCACAATCAGTGACCATTGTGGCAGAATTTCAGGATCGTTATAAAAGCCATGAGAAATACACCCTGAAAGAAGTTGAAAGGACAGCAAAACCTTGCTTAATCTGCAAAGCCAGAAGGAGCATGTGTATGCGAGTTAATCGCAGGTCAGAATTATAGAATTTTAAAAAATAAAACCATATCACTGCTTTCTTTTTTAAATCTTTGATTTTAAGTTCAGGGGTACATGTGCAGTTCTGTTATGTAGGTAAACTCATGTCATGGGGTTTCTTGTACTGATTATTTCATCACCCAGGTATTAAGCCAAGTATTCACTGGTTATTTTTTTCTGATCTTTCCGCTCCTCCCACACCCCCACTCTCCAGTACACCCCAGTGTCTGTTGTTCCCCTTTGCGTGTTCTCATCATTTAGCTCTCACTTAAAAGTAATTTAAGGCCGGGCTTGGTGGCTCACGCCTTTAATCCCAACACTTTGGGAGGTCGAGGTGGGTGGATCACGAAGTCAGGAGTTCGAGACCAGCCTAATCAACATGGTGAAACCCTGTCTCTACTAAAAATACAAAAATTAGCTGGGTGTGGTAGCATGTGCCTGTAATGCCAGCTACTCAGGAGGCTGAGGCAGGAGAATCATTTGAATCCAGGAGGCAGAGGTTGCAGTGAGCTGAGATCACACCACTACACTCCAGCCTGGGTGACAGAGCGAGGCTCTGTCTCAAAAAAAAGTAATTTAAAAAAGAATAAGAATGAGTTCACAGGTAGATTCCCTTAAAAAATAATTGGGATCAATATAAAATTGGGGTATCTGTTACTCACATGGAATTATCTAAAATGCTCATATGTCCATGCAAACAATGCTATTAGATGAGTTAAATATTGCCATGTAAATATGGCTGCATTTAGAATGATCTTCTATGAAGATAGGAGATGATATGCAAAGAGGTATGTATTTTGCTTGCCAAGTAACTGTTTGGGAAATATTCCCCCTTATTCTCAGTCCCTCTAGAATTTTCATCCCTCACCTTCATGTTCTGTTCAACAAGTCTTTAGGAAGTTCCAAACTTTCCCACATTTTCCTGTCTTCTGAGCCCTCCAAACTGTTTCAAATTCTGCCTGTTGCCCCGTTCCAAAGTTGCTTCCACACTTTTAGGTAACTTTTCAGCAATGTCCCACTCTACTGTTACCAATATACTGTATTATTCTGTCTTCATGCTGCTGCTAAAGACATACCTGAGACTGGGCAATTTACAAAAGAAAGAGGTTTAATTGGACTCACAGTTCACATGGCTGGGGATGCCTCACAATGGTGATGGAAGGCAAGGAGGAGCAAGTCACATCTTATATGGATGGTGGCCAATGTTGAGAAGATTATTTCCTATGTTGTCTTTCAGGAATTTTATAGTTTGAAGTCTCACAAACTATTAAATATTCAATCCATTTTTTTTTTTTTTTTTTTTGAGACGGAATTTTGCTCTTGTTGCCCAGGCTGGAGTGCAATGGCACGACCTCGGCTCACCGCAACCTCTGCCTCCCAGGTTCAAACAATTCTCCTGCCTCAGTCTCCTGAGTAGCTGGGATTACAGGCATGTGCCACCATGCTGGCTAATTTTTTTTTTGTATTTTTAGTAGAGACAGGGTTTCTCCATGTTGGTCAGGCTGGTCTCGAACTCCTGACTTCAGGTGATCCCCTCACCTTGGCCTCCCAAAGTGCTGAGATTACAGGCGTGAGCCACCAAGCCCGGCCTCAATCCATTTTGAGTTAATTTTTTTATATGGTGAAAGGTAGGGGTCCAGCTTCAGTGTTCTGCATATGGCTAGCCAGTTATCCCAGCATCATTTATTGAATAGGGAGTCCTTTACCCATTGTTTGTTTTGTCAGGCTTGTCAGATCAGATGGTTGTAGGTGTATGGCTTTATTTCTGAGTTTTCTATTCTGTTCCATTGGTCTATGTGGCTTTGTACACCAGTACCAAGCTGTTTTGGTTACTATAGCTTTATATTATTGTTAGAAGTCATGCAGTGTGATGCCACCAGCTTTCTTCTTTTTGCTTAGGATTGCTTTGACTATTCAGGCTCTTTTCTGCTTCCATTTGAATTTTAGAATCTTTTCTATTTCTGTGAAAAATGGCATTGGTCATTTGATAGAAATAGCATTAAATCTATAATATTTATATATATAAAAAGTATGGCCATTTTAACAATATTGATTTTTCCTATCCATGAGCATGAAATGGTTCTCCATTTCTTGTGTCATTTCTGGTTTCTTTCAGCTGTGTTTTTTTTAATTTCTCCTTGAGATCTCTGCAGCAATATGTATGGAGTTAGAGGCCATAGTCCTAAACAAATTAACACAGGAACAGAAAGCCAAATACCACGTGTTTTCACTTGTAAATGGGAGTTAAGCATTGAGTTAAGTACTGTTACTGAGTAACATGGACATAAATATGGGAGCAATAGACACTGTGGACTACTAGAGGATGGAAGGTGTGGGGTAGATTAAAAAACTATGCCTAATACCAGAGTGATGGGATTTATACTCCAAACCTCAGCATTATGCAATATTTTCATGTAACAAATCTGTGTATATACCCCCTATATCTAAAATAAAAGTTGAAATTAAAAAAGAATAAACTCTACAAAATGCTTTGTACTCATGTGTGCTCCAATTGTATTGTGGAAACTTCAAAGCTGTCTTACTCAATTTAGTTTGTCTTTTAAAATGTACCTGTTTTCGGCCGGGCGCGGTGGCTCAAGCCTGTAATCCCAGCACTTTGGGAGGCCGAGACGGACGGATCACGAGGTCAGCAGATAGAGACCATCCTGGCTAACACGGTGAAACCCCGTCTCTACTAAAAAATACAAAAAACTAGCCGGGTGAGGTGGCGGGCGCCTGTAGTCCCCGCTACTCTGGAGGCTGAGGCAGGAGAATGGCGTAAACCCGGGAGGCGGAGCTTGCAGTGAGCTGAGATCCGGCCACTGCACTCCAGCCCGGGCAACAGAGTGAGACTCCCTCTCAAAAATAAAAAATAAAAAAGTACCTGTTTTCAATCCATGGGTAATGATTCAGATGTATTTTAAGCATATAACTTATTTTTAGTTTAGATCTACTTTCATTGAGATAAAAATGTTGGTAGTTTATAAGTAAATTATTTCAATCTGCCAGGCACACTGAAATTTTATCATACAGTAGAGATGTTTGCCTCCTTTGCTGCAATTGTTTTTAGGAGATTTTTAGAAAGACAGAGTATAAGTGTTAAACACAAATTATGCCTGAAAAAACAAAAACAAAAACAACTGTTCAATTCCTCTAGGCCCAGAGACTATTGCAGAAAAGGTGGGCTCATGAGATTGTAAGCACCAATTTTGAGGAATACAAAAGGAATTCTCTGACTTAAAGGAATCATTCAATGTATATATTATTATTTTATTTTATATATTATTTTTGCCATTCTGAATCCTTTGTGAAATAAAGCAGAATACACAAAAATAAAACATGATAGTTAATGATAGTAATTAACATACGTTGAATATTTATTATGGTTCTTTGGACAGGGTACATGTCTAAGTTTTTCCAAGATTTTACTAAGAAACCCATGGAATTGTGTCCATTTGTTATCCCCGTTTTATAGATAAAGAAACTGATACTCGTAATTTGCCTCAAATCACATATTTGTTAAATTGCAGAACCAGAATTTGCATCAAGATATCAAGATCTGACTCCACAACTGAATATTTAACTACTAAAATATAGTCTAAAGATATAAAAAAAGACACACAAATTGTCTATCTGTATTTTTAATAATATTTAAAGTCTATGCCTACAACAAATTTATAAGATACATACTTTTATTAATATTTGTATTGCTCATTAAAAATTAATATAATATTTTCTCTAAAAATGTAAAAAGGGTATTTTCTTTTCCTTTTTTTTTTTTTTTTTTTTTTTTGAGACGGAGTTTCACTCTTGTCATCCAGGCTGGAGTGCAATGGTGCAATCTCGGCTCACGGCAACCTCCGCCTCCCAGGTTCAAACGATTCTCCTGCCTCAGCCTCCCGAGTAGTTGGGATTACAGGAATGCACCACCATGCCTGGCTAATTTTTTGAATTTTTAGTAGAGATGGGGTTTCTCCATGTTGGTCAGAGTGGTCTGGAAGTCCTGACCTCAGGTGATCCGCCCACCTCGGCCTCCCAAAGTGCTGGGATGACAGGCGTGAGCCACTGCGACAGCCAGTATTTTCTTTTAGATGCAAATTGAAGCAGTTCAGTGATAGTCTTTTCCTCTGTCCTCACATCCTAGACATTCTTCAGATCCAAGTGTGAGTGATGATTCCCCCGGAAACTTTTCCATAAATGGCAACCTTTAATGATTTTCCTCTTTTATAAACTAATAAACTTAGAGTTGTGCCGTACAGATTTATATTTAACTGTTCTCTGATAAAATTATTTTTATTCAGTATATATCCCCAAATAATAACTAAGCTTCTTAAAAGTAAAATCAATGTCTTCTTTTATTTTGCACTGTGTACAATGCTTAGAAGAATTTTGAATCCAATAAATAGCTATTGATCAGATTGCTTGATATTGTAAGTTATTCAGAGGAGTGATAAAAACTGATGGCTCTTGAAGACAAAATTTAATGAACTACCTAAACATTGCATTATACTTTCACATAACACTTTCCCAGATATTCCTAGAGTAATTTTGGTGATATTTTAATTTTGTTAAAAATGTTATTTTGAATTAAGAAGCTTTCTCAATGCACAAAGAATATTTTAGAGCCTTTCATCATAAATTGGAAATTCATGAACTTCTGATATTCATGATCCAGATTTAGCCATTCTACTTGCCAAATGAAGTAATTTTCACAATAGCAGGTAAACTATTTTGACTGGAACCAAATAAAAAATATTGATTTGAAGATTTTTAAAGAAAATTTTCAAAGCAGTGTGTGAACAGTACTGGAAACTGACAAGAGTCATTTTTCAAGCTTATACTAAGGAACAAGTACCATTTCCTAGATCATAGTGAGGTGCTAAACAAAAGCTGTATGCATTGTATATCATTTTCATTTTGAAATAAGTGAAATGAATAAAATTAGTGTAAAATATCAAACCTGATTTTTTTTTTTTTCAAGACGGAGTCTTGCTCTGTCGCCCATGCTGGAGTGTAGTAGTGTGATCTCAGCTCACTGCAAGCTCTGCCTCCCAGGTTCACGCCATTCTCCTGCCTCAGCCTCCCAAGTAGCTGGGACCACAGGTGTCTGCCACCACGCCCAGCTATTTGTTTTGTACTTTTAGTAGAGACGGGGTTTCACCATGTTAGCCAGGATGGTCTCCATCTCCTGACCTCATGATCTGCCCGCCTTGGCCTCCCCAAGTGCCAGGATTACACGAACCTAATTTTTAATATTATAATTAAAACTTTAAATACAAAGGAATGAGTTGAGACAAAATTAAAGCCTCACATTTAATAACCATTTTTGATGCCTTTATTATATCTGAAGTATAGGTGTCAAGAAGCATGGTCAAGTATTTAAGCAGGTTTCACTTAACCACGCAATGAGAAATGACAGACCTCACTGAACTTGATAGTCAAATTATCTTTTGAAAATTCCCAGTGTCTGCCTCCAATTATTATGTGCAGAAAATCATACTGAAGTTATTGGCAAGTGACTGAAATATCACTTATCCTAAATAAAATAAAATAAATAACTGTTTATGTATTTAATACTAAAGTCTTAGATAAATAATTATTATGAGACTCTACTTTCCATTTATCATCAAATTAGGCATTTTAATATGAAAATATTTGAAACATATTAAGTGGAACATTGTGGTTCTTTAAAAATCACCAATGGGAAAATCATAACTAATATCTCATTTCAAATAAAATAAGCTGAGAAATATTTTTTTAGAATTACAGAACAGAATCAAATGTGCAAAATTCTTATGTTCTAACCTTAAATTTGAAAACATCTAATCTTTCTTAAGTGATTTACAATGGCTGATGTAACATCTGAGTATTTATTAAGTGTTTGACTGAATACCTTTAATGTTGTTTTTTCCTATCTCGAAGGCATTTTGTTTTTCCTTGTTTGCTAGGGGAGAAATTGCAGGCAACAGTTCCTTTGCTTACACTGAAAATCTACACGGTCATTCACTAGGTGGAAGCCAACTGATTACATATGAATTTGTCCTGCCAAGATGTAGAGTTAATCATTTTTTTGGAGACAAATGAGGAAACTAAGCGTTCGGTAGCTAATGGGGATGTCAGGGATTTTGTAAATAGTATGCTATACTCATTTATCTTTCTTAATCTTTCAAAAGAATGGAACACAATAAAAGTCTGACTCTACAGCAGAGAAAGTCACAGAACCTATATAAATCTGGTGCAGGAGAGAATAACGGAAAAAAATAGTCACAATCATAAAACTAACATGAGTAACAACTAACACTTATTGAGCACCTACTATATGCCAGGCACTATGATTTGAATTTTTCATGCATTTCTTCATATACTTTTCACAGAACCCTGTAAGATAGCCACTGTTTATATTTTCATGGAGATAGATTACTTGCTCAAAGACACACAATTAGCTGCTGAATGTGTACTACTGCCCAAATTGTAAATCTTAAGTTTCTAATGACTAAGATTTATAATCAGAAAACAGCAAAGTGCCTGCAATGCAGTAGGGACTTAAAAATATTAAGTGAGTTGATTAAATGTTACCTTTATGAATTAGTACATTAAAAAAGAAAAAAAATCTTAGACAATTGAGTGTTTTCTTATATGCAGATTCTCTATGTAATTTAAACTTGCTAAACTTGGGTAACGTAACAGAAAACAGGAAAGTCAGAATGTGTTTGTTTCTGGGTTCACTTGTCCAAAAATATTTTAAAGACCATCCGTGTTAAGCCCTGTATTACACAGTAGTGATATGATCAGTATAAATCAGAAAAAGTCCCTCCCTTCTCAGAGTTCATAGTGGAGCTCATCTACCACAGGTCTCTGTTAAACACTGGCTCCAAAATAAAGTGAAATCTACAAAACCCGTTTCCAGGGAAACTATTATCAAAGCAGAGTCTGTTTCTTTTGCTCCAAACACCCTTCATTTCTTTTCATCCTGGTAATACCTACCCATCCATTCACCCTTAAAGAATGTGCTTAAATGTTAATTTGTGTAAATAGAATTGCTAATGATAATCACTTCCTTCTCAGTAAGATCATTTCATAATATATATCAGCTGTGTTATAGCACACATTACTGTGATTACTCAATTACCTCTTTGAAGGCAACAGTCATATTTACCGCTTTGCATAGTGCCTTAGGTTTAGTAGGTGCTTTTCTGAGGTTAGAAACAGATAGTGTTTCTGAGATGAGGATTCCTGTGCAAGTGATTTATTAAGAAAGTGCTCTTGACTCAGGGGAAACTGGTAAGGGAGCCGGGGGCAACAGGATAGGCAAGGGGTGGAATTCTAATAAAGATGTGATCTCAGGGAAATTCCTACAGATGATAAGATTTCAGTCTGATCCTATAGGGTAACCCTGGAGTGAAAGCTAAGTCTGAGTTTTCTTGTCTCCAGAAAAGAAAGCTGGGTTTCTATGTCCTGCCCATCAAACAGAGGATGGAAATTCCTAGGCATTTCTAGTTATGTGTATGTGTATGTGTAGTGTATGTGCTGTTTTGTGTGTGTGTGTGTGTGTACATGCAAGCACTGCAAAAGAGCCATGAGTAGCCCAAGGGCAGTGTTGTGAAAAAGATCCAAAGTTGCTGACTGTTAGACGCAAAAGCACACCAAAAGGGAGCTTAGGTGCACATGTGCACAGTAAAAAGGAATCTGAGGGATCTGGCACGGTAACGATAATATCTACTACAGAGCTCAATATTCATTTTATAAGATAAAGAATCAATCCATTCATGACTCAGGCTAAGGCAGCATATCTGGGATAAGTCACATGAAGAATCAATGGGTTCAGAGAAAAACAAAAAACTAAACAATACCATTTAGACTATTGACATTATCTCTTAACTTGCTGCTTCCTTATTTAATTTCAATGACACAATAAATCAGCTTTCTCCAGTGTTCACTGCTGGCTAGAACAGGTACTACAAAGGAGAAGGTACATAAGTAGGAATGGTATTTGGCACAAGCAGTTCCTGAAGTAGTCTAGAGAGCTGAGAGTCACAATCTGGGTCCATGACCAAACTTTCTCAGATTCTTATTTTTGCAGAAGAGATAAAATTAATATTCTGAATATAAGTTGAATTTAGAACAAATCATTTTTTTCTGTTTTCTATTGTATTCTACAGTTCTCAGATTTCCTTTAGCCCTGGAACTCCTTATCCAAAGAGATGTACACACAAATTGAAAACATCCATTTGAGCCAAACGGGTTTTACTCCCCAGGGTCTTGGCATAACCATGGGAAAAGTGTGCATAAAATGTTATATTCACAATTTAATACAAAGTCTCTTATGTCCTTCAACTTCTTTCTATAACAAATGAAACTCCAAAAATTACACCTCTTTCCCAACACACAACAAAACTACATAACAGTAGTTTATCAGCCAGGAGTTTGACCGTGAGTAAACAGTGACAGTTTAGAATATGACAGATCTCTCCAGGCATGGTGGCTCATGCCATAATCCCAGCAATTTGGGAGGCTGAGGCAGAGGGATCACGAGGTCAGGAGTTCGAGACCAGTCTGACCAACATGGTGAAACCACGTCTACTAAAAATACAAAAATTAGCTGGGCGTGGTGGGATGCACCTGTAATCCCAGCTACTCAGGAGGCTGAGGCAGGAGAATCGCTTGAATCCGGGAGGCGGGGGTTGCAGTGAACCGAGATCGCACCACTGCACTTCAGCCTGGGTGGCAGAATGAGACTCTGTCTCGAAATAAATAAATAAATAAATAAGTAAATAAGACAGATCTGGCTCTGAATTTTGTCTCTGCTATTTATTAGAAGGATCATCTTATACAATTCATTACACTTCAGCTTTAGTTTCCTTATGTATAAAATAAAAATAATCAATAATCTAACTTGCAATGTTGTATGAGCATTAAGACAATCTGTATGAATGCCTACCTTCAGTGCTTGACAAAAGGGAAATCGCCCATAGATGGCAGCACTTTACCAGAACTCGAATCTTTAACCATTTTTATTTTAAGCAGGAGAAAAGTTATTCTTCAAGCCATAATAATATTGGCATAAAGGTGTACACAGTTTGCCACTCTACATGGTGTTGATCAAACTTTCCGGTTCATCTGAGTGTGTCAGTTCAAGGGCTCACAAAGTAGATGCCAAGATGGAATAAGGAGTATAAGAGATGTATTGGGGCGTGACAAAGACTGCCTCCTTGGCCAAACTTTAGACAGCCTTCTCCGAGCCCTCTTTTCAACTAGGCCCTGTCTTTGACCTGCCTAGCCCAGGTTTAGCAAGAGTCCTGCTAAGGCAGTGTAGTAAGAATGCCTTGATATCCAATTACCCTGGCCTGACTTCAGCAAGAATCTTGTTAAGTTGGTTTAGCAAAAATGACCCTACCCTTGATGTTTCCTCTTTGTAACTTTTCATCCTCTGATGCCCTTCATTCTGCTCATTGGCCAATGACAATAATGTTGTTCTGACCCCTTCTGTGAATGGAGAGGAGGGAACGTAGGAAGAGGGGATAGGAAGGAAGAGCCTCAGAGCACAGTGCAGCTCTGAGAAAGTCTTGGCAATAGAATGGAGAGCCCTAGCATAAAGATTGCCCATAGTAGACACTGCATTGGGAAGAAATGGCCAGACCCAAATTCCTTTTCCATGCTCAGTTATTGGCTGGGGACTTCCTGGGGAGAGTGTATTCTTGGCTCAAATGCCTACACTGAATCCCAAATCTTAAAGGCACTGCAGCTGGAGGCTGTTAGCTAACTGCACTCCCCATATCAGGTTCTTTCTCCAATGGAGCTCTGAGCAGTTGCCACACTTAGGTGCTCATGTTCTGTGTTTAGAGATGACAGTGTAATAGAATTGAAAGCAATGTGTTTTGAGTCTGGACTTACTAGTTGTGAGACCATAAGAAAGTAGCTGAAACCCTTTGAGCTCAGAGAAAATATATGGCAGTGACTCTTCCAGGATAATCTTGAGAGCTGTGATCATTCACTATAGTCCCAAGGCATGGATTCCAACAATGGAGCTCTTTCCAAAGCTTTATTTTCTTCTTTCTCCATTTCTAGAGCCTAATTGTTTTACCTGCCCCAAAAACCTTGATATGCCCATTTTGAAAGCAATTGTTTCTTTTCCTTCTTCTTCAATTTCCCTAAATTCAGTTTATACTAATATTAATGCCCAATAACTTGCATCAGTCAGGATGGGTTGGGCTATGCTGCAGTGACAAACATTCTAAATATCTCAGGGGCTCAGTCATTCCACATACCCAGCAGCTGACACTCTGCTATATATACATTGAGGCAGGAAGAAAAAAAAATGATATGGTGAACCACACATTCACTCTTAAAATCTGTGCTACAAAATGGCACACATTGTTTGGCTGAGGAAAATCATGTTATTAAACCTAATGTCAACAGAACAAAATGCATAATCCTCTTATAAGACTTTTCAGTAATCAAATCTACTATGTAGTCCCCTAGTTTTCATAACTTCAAACTGCAATCTGAATGTCATTTTTTCCTTACAACATGTATTCTGATATCAGTACTTCGATTTGTACAGTCAACAGAAACTAAGAAATTAACTGCATATGTCTCTCTTAAGAACTCCTTCTGAAACTCCTTACTTGAGCTCTGACATTTGTTTGCCTTCTTATGACTGCAGCACCTTAGCAAATATATTCTAAAGATATCATCGGGCTTTGTATGAAATACATTAATCATTCATGCAGTTTTGATTGGCTTCTCTTCTTTATACAGTATATACCTGCCAAACAAGGTCACTGTTGTAAGATTTCTTACAAAGTGTCTTACTGACAATCGATTTTTCTCCTTCTAATATCTTATTGTGATACATTAGCCTATGGGCTTTTTTTGGTCATTATTTAGAAGAGAAAAAGTGGCACTTATCTGTCCTAATTCTTAAACAATCAGCCATTGTAAGAGGAAATTCAGAAGGGAAAAATTACAATGATGTATTGTTTCCCTAGTCATAAATGTGAAATAAGTCAATAAGCCCAATGAGTTAGCTCAGAATATTCAGTGGTCCCAGGAATTATTGCCATTTGGTACTGGTACCATTTTTTAGGTAGAAATGTAGTAAAATTTGCAATCTATAAAAATGTCAGGTTGTATCTCTTCCTGAACTATCCTCTTCCCATTTTTCATTAGACTGATTTTGTAATTCCACAGTAATCTTGAGTAGGAAACACTTATAGAAGTAATAGATGGTTTTAAAAACTCCAAAGACCAGTTTATAGAATATGATGCACATTTTAAATTAATGTGTTTTGGAAAAAATGTGTAAAAGCAAAAAATGTTGTTATACAAATCAGATATGTAACTTTTAAAGAAGATACTTGAAAAATGTACATGATGATTCCTTGTTTTTTAATACTAGTTGTTATCTCTTGGTATTTTGTAATTGGAAGCCTGCCTTTCCAATTCTGACTCTTGCTTTGTGTCTTCTTACAACTATAACTACAGTTCCTAAACTGTGTATCAAGGCACTGTGTGACACTAAAAACTGTTTTAAAATTTCAAAACAGATTGACTTCTTGATTTGGTTCTCTGCTTGATTATTACTGGTGTATAGAAATGCTATTGATTTTTATATGTTGATTTTATATATACTGAGACTTTATTGAATTCATTTATCAAATCTAGGAGTCTTTTAGAGGCATATTTAGGGATTTCTAGACATAAAGTCATATTGTCAGCAAAGAGGGATAATTTGACTTCCTGTTTTCTCATTTGGATGCCTTTTCTTTCTTTCTATTGCCTGATTACTCTGGCTAACACTTCCAGTACTATGTTGAATGCGAGTGGTGAGAGTTTGCATCCTTGACCTGTTCCAAATCTTGGGGGAATGCTTTCAGATTCCCCCATTCAGTGTGGTGTTGGTCATGGGCACAATGAAAGAAGTAATCAATGGTGTGAACAGATAATCTACACAATTGGAGAAAATATTTGTAAATTATGCATCCAACAAAGGACTTAATATCCAGACTCTAAAAGGTACTCAAACAACTCGACAAAATATCTACAGATAACCCCATTAAAAAGCAAACAAAGGACATGAACGAGCATTTTGCAAAAGAAGACGTACAAATGGCCAAGAAGCATATGAAAACAAAATGCTCAGCATCACTCATCATCAGAGAAACGCAAATCAAAACCACAATGAGACTCCATCTTACACAGTCAGAATGGCTATTAAAAGGCAAAAATAACAGATGTTGGTGAGGATGTGCAGAAATCAGAGCACTTATATACACTGTTAGTGGGAATGCAATTACTATAACCTCTATGGAAAACAATATGGAGATTTCCCAAAGAACTAAAAATAGATCTACCATTCAATTCAGCAATCCCACTACTGAGTATGTACTCAGAGGAAAAAAACATCATTATGTCAAAAAGATTCCTGCACCTGTATGTTTATTACAGCACTATTCCCAATATCAGAAATATGAAATCAACCTAAGTGCCCACTGATGGATAATTGGATACAGAAAATGTGATATGTATACACAAATAAATACTACTGAGCCATTAAAAAAAAAATGAAATCATGTCTTTTGCAGCAACATGAATGGAACCGGAGGACATAATCTGATGTGATGTAACTCAGAAAGTCAAATACTGCCTGTTTTCACTCATAAGTGGAAGTCAAATGATGTCTGTACATGGACATAGAGACTGGATTGATAGGCAATGGAGATTTGGGAGGGTGAGAAGTTGGGGGTGGTGGTGTGTGGAGTGAAAAATTACTTAGTGGGTACAATGTTTACTATCCAGGTGATGACTACAGTAAAAGCCCAGACTTTGCTACTATACAATTTATATATGTAGCAAAATGGCACTTGTACTTTCGAAATCTATGAAAACTAAAAATAAATTCAAAAGGAATCTACTAATATCCATCAGACACAGTATAAACGACTAGGAAAGGTAGTTCCCAGTTTCACCATTAGATCACATGAAATTCCTTTTTGATTACATTGTATCTTTGTGAAACTGGGTTTTAGCAATTTCCAGGATAAAAAGAAAGTACTGCACTAAAATCAATATAGTACAAGAAATGAGAGTGATCGTCTACAAACTGATTCCAAGGTTTGAGAGTGTGTACAGTGCTCGACAGGTACACACATCTTGTGGCTAGTTAAAAAAGAAATAAAAGTTCTATTTTTCTTTTAATCTATGTGTATTACATTTTTTTTCCCAAATGACTACTAAATTAGTGAAAAATGCCTATTGAGTTGTCACGGCATAACTCAATAAACAAAACTATAACATACGAATTTTGGTCTGGGGGCCCCACATAAAATTTTACTGAAACCCTAAGGTCATTTTGCTTTGAGAACACTTAAGACCCTCTGAACTATATGTATTATCTCCAGTGAAATATTTGAATATAACAAGGAATGTTACAAGAGCAAAACTGTTTTTAAATTATTCAAAATAATAGATGATATGAATTTATAAATATATATAAAATAGTGTTGTGCAGGATACTGTATGCCCTCCATGAATCCAAAAGGGAAAATGTTTGTTGCATCTGAACCCCAACTAATAACTTAACCATACATACTTTTCTATGGTGGTTAATAAAAATATTCAGACATGTTCATTAATTCTAGTTTATTAACTCTCCATTGATCTAGTTGTTTAAAATATGTTATTTTGATCAGCATAGTAGTCATTGATGGTTGCTTTCCCTGGAATCTACCCACTTACCATCATACACACACACACACACACACACACGAGCACATCACACATACACACACGTATACAAGGCAACCATGTTATCTTACCTCTTTGCTCCAGATTCGGGTCTACCCAAACCAGTCAACATAATTCCATTCCCCTTAGGCCAATGTGTGGTTAAGAATGATCATGTGATGTGAATGAGTTGGACTGGGCGTGGTGGCTCACGCTGTAATCCCAGCACTTTGGGAGGCTGAGGCGGGTAGATTATGAGGTCAGGAGATCGAGACCATCCTGGCTAACATGGTGAAATCCCATCTCTACCAAAAATACAAAAAGTTAGCCGGGCGTGGTGGCACACATCTGTAGTCCCAGCTACTTGGGAGGCTGAGGCAGGAGAACTGGTTGAACCCGGGAGGCCAAGGTTGCAGTGAGGCAAGATGGCACCACTGCACTCCAGTCTGGGCGACAGAGCGAGACTCCATCTCAAAATAAATAAATAAATAAATAAACAAATAAAAATGTTGCTTAGCACTGTTTTATGGTTGGAAGAAGAGATGCTCTCACTTGCACACTGAAGGAAAACTAGGCAGCCTGTGTCACAGGTTGTGTTAGCAGCCATCTTAAAAGAGCTAGGGGAGCAAGCCTCAGGAATAGGTTAACTGTATGAAAGGCAAAAAAGAGTTACTCTATCAAAATAAAAAGTAAGTTTTGGTGACACTTTTACTTTGCTGAACCAATTCTAACTTGAAGCTATCTACATGTACACCAACCTACAACACAAACATGTTTGGAATTTTCAGAAAATTGAGCCAATAAGCGTTATCTTTGTTAAAATTTTCTGTTACTTGCAACCAAATCATTTTTACTGGTACAGATGTCTTACTCTTTTTATAGCCACAAGTAATAACACCTCAGAAAGTAATGCTAAAACTCAAATAAAATATTTTTGTTGTTGTGGGAAAACAATTTGTTGCCATTCAAATAACAATAATAATAAGTGAGGTTAATTCTGTATGAGGTTAATTCTGCATTTCCATGAAAAGAAATCACACTATTTAATGTCATGTAACTACTATATATGTATGTGTGTTTGTGCCTGCATGAGTATATAAATACATTGATGTACTAAAAAAACAGAGACTAACTTTTGTTGAGTTTCTATCAGGTGTGAACCAGGATTATCTTATTTAAAATATGTTTTCACATATTATGGTTTATTAAATAAATACCCTCAAACTGCACAATTCCTCTTTGGTAAAGAAAAATCTTTTTAAACTAATTAAATATTTTCAATCTAAAATTTCCCCATTATAGGTGCATGCTAGAAAAATAGTGATGGTCATTTAAATCAGTGGTTCTCAACCATGGCTGCACATGCCCATGACCATTGTTGGTTATATGAATTTTGCTTCTGTATTGAGGTCTATGCATTATTAACAATGCTCCAGATTATTCTAAATGTGCGGTTAGGATAGGGGAACTCCATTTTACGTAATCTTCCTCAGAGAGTCTTTGTTCCCAGTACTTACTTTTGTTTCTTTAACCTCTCTGCCAAGTTTCTCACCTACAAATAATAAGCCAGCAGCTTTATCCTGTTTTAATTCAGAGCATAGACAACAGTCAAGCTGCAGCTACATATTGGACTCTGTCAAGAATCAAAGCTAAAATATCAACACCTTCCTTCAATAAATCACCAATTGTCAGCATCTCCTTTGGATTTTCTGGCTTTTAAGAGTCAATGCTTAACAAACATCATTTTGCTTCCTTAGCTGAATTGAAAGGCCTCAGTAAGAAATCTGTTAGGAGGCCTGAGAATGAACTTGGGCATAGACTTTAATTCAAGTAATTTTCCTTGCTGTCTGTGAAGTAACAGTGATGGGATGATTGCCTCCTCCCATGTTTTCTTCTAAGCTCTCAAAATGCTAAGCATTACTAATCAATAGCAGGTAAATTAGATTCAATAATGAAAACTGTTGGTGTTTATTTTCAAACACATTACTGCAGAAGTCTTGTTCCAAATGTGACATCTGTGTTTCACTAAAAGGTAAGAAAACCATGACTATTTATAGCTTAAATCATTGCTATGTTGTTTTGTTTTCATCTCAATAACACTTTCTCACTAATTTTCCCAAATTACAGGACTCTCCAGAAGTGAAATAAATTTCAGAGTTCTAAGTATTGTATTTCATTACAATACAGGATAAACAAAAACCTTCAAAATAATTTGATTCCTAATTTTTTGAGGTTTAAGAGAGTTTTGCTGGACACGGTGGAAACAGGATATACTCTTTTTTTTTTTTTTTTGTGATCTGAATCACGCACAATAGTACCAGCTGCTTCCGTTTTCTTAGGCTGAACAATACCTTTACACGCTGCCATTAGAGAACAGCACTCTCAGGCATATTAAAGTCATTTGTAAATTGTTGAAGGCAAAGATCACAGTTGGGTGTACAATTCCCAAAATGTATTGTTATTAGAAGTCAGGCTTATTAAGTCACTTCCTGTTATTTAAATGAGATTCCAGAGTCTTATATATGAGTATTGTGAAAATATAACATAAAATACAGAACTATATCCTTCCTGGTTCCTTAAATAATTGTGTTGTGTGTGTGTGTGTGTGTGTGTGTGTGTGTGTGTATTTAAAAGTCTACATTTTATTTGCATTTCAGAATTCTGGCTAAAAGGCTTATTTTCTATATACAGAGAGAGACTTTTATACAACCAATATCTATAACTCTCTAAACTCATTTAGTTCTCTATGAAATCACCAAATCCTACTTAATATATACTTAAAATATATTTAATATAAAATATATTTTATATTAAATCCTACTTAAAATCCTACTTAATATAACATAAAATTCTACTAGATTCAATTTAGAACTTACCCCTATTATTTTGTGGCATCAGTGTAGCCACCTAAGGTAAATGATGAAGAGAAGAAAAAATAAGCATCCCCTCATCATTTTCTACCTCCTGAAAGGTGTTATCTGATTTGAAGAAGAAAAACATGTCTTGGGGAAATAACTATAGACAAATAGAAAAATCTACACTTGAAAGATTCAAAGTTAAAATGGTATCTATAACGAGAAAGCTTGTTCTTTCCATCTGACAGAATTCTGCTTTTTTCATCAGCATTCAGTTTTAATACATTTTTCAGTAATGCAAACAACAGTAAACAAATGAAAAAGCAAAGAAAACGTATCACTTAGAACCAGATGTCCGATTTAATTATCATGTACTCAGAGGAGTCAAAAGCCAATTTCACTCAATAAAGAAAAAGCAGATATATAACTTTTACAACCAATGATGCTTTCACTGAGGGGAAAAAAAAGAGGTTGTTAATGTGATTATGCATGTGAAAGTTACTATTGTCTTTAACACAAGCTTGCAATATTTTCAACATTCAGATAAAATACCATAAAAAAAGGCTTTTTCTTTCAATAAGCAAATTCAGGAGAACCTTTAATACAGCAAAATCTAAAAGTGGTTACAAGTTACACATCCTGTCAAGGATTTGGAAGACTGTCTATTAGGCTTCAGGTATTTGTGTTAGGGGCTTTAGGAAAAACATGTAATAACTGCAATGTACGGAGGGTTTTAAATTTGAAAATGTATTACCAATATTGTTAAGCTATCCAATTAAGAAGAGTCACACATAATGTTTAATTTGGTATCAAAGGAATCGTGGAAATTTTGAGGTAAGGTAGATCAACATGCTTCATTTTACAGATAAAGAAACTCACTTCAAAGAGGTCAAATGACTCACAAAATATAGGCAGTTAGCAGAATAATCAGGAAAAGAAAGCAAATCATTTAATTGAGTTACATTTTTTGCATTACAGCACACTTCACTGGGAAGAATCTGAAATGTCACTCATTATTACCATCTACAGAATGAAATATGTATCAAACACAAACATAAATTTATTTTAAATACAAACATACATTTATTTTTAAAATTTAGTTTGTCTCATTAGATAAACTGTATTAAATACAGGGAAGTATAAAAGTGCAAAAAACATACCTAGTTTGAAAAGGAGGAAATGCTGTCATTTGTAAAACATCGATGAACCTGGGGGACATTATGTTAAGTAAAATAACTAGGCACAGAAAGATAAACAATGCATGTCACTTACATGTGGAATCTAAAAAGTCAAACTCATGGAAGCAAAGAGTAGAATGGTGGTCACCAGGAACTGGCAGCAATTAGGGAAGAGGGGCATTGGGATGATGTTAGTTAAAGGATACAAAATTTCACTTAGATATGAGAGATAACTTCAAGAGATCCATTATACAACATGGTGACTGGTTAATAACAATGTATTGTATACTTGAAAATAGCTAAGAGAGTAGATTTTAAGTGTTCTCACCATAAAAAATGTTCAGTATGTGAGTTAATAGATACGTTAATTAGCTTGATTTAGATGTTACACTATTGTCCATTAAGGCACTATACTATAATCAATGTATTCCATTTGGTTCATTTAGATAATTTTTAAATATTATTTTTAGACTAAGTTACAATGAATATTTTTATTTTGTAATCATCTATGTGTAAGACTGTGTCATTAGAATAAATTTCTAATATTTTTTCACTTAATATCTTCATATTTCACTTAGTATCTTCATGTGAAAGACACTGAAGCTTAGAAAATTTTATGAATTCTGTGAAAGAGCTTTAGCAGAAATATTTTGCTAAAATCAAACAATTTACACAAATATATGGGCAATGAAGTTTTATTAAGTACAGTCATGAATGCAGTGGAGAGGAGAGGAAAGTACCGACTAAAGCAATCCCGCTGACCTCCACGAATACTTCAAAATGTCTTTTTTTGTTTTCATCGGAGAGTTCTGGATTAGTGAGCTTTAGAGTTTTAATAAAGAGCTTCAGAATGATTGTCAAGTACTTCAAGTGTTCTTGAGTGCACTTAGTGTTTGCAAGAATTTTCATTTCATAAATTACTTTTTGTAGTAATTTAAGAAACTAAATGCTTTTCTTTAAGCACCTGAATTTATGATACAATCTCTATTGAAAATTTGTGAACTTGTATTGTCTTCCTGTCTTAACTTTGGGTCACTCTTCTGAGAAGCAAGTTCAAGTTTTTTATACATTTTTCCTTTTCTCTAGAAACAGCAGGCTCTTAGAGAGGAATGCCTGCTTTCGTTAAAGCTGTAACACAGCTATGGGGATTGGAGGTTTCCCTGTGGACACAATCATCTTACAAGCTACAAAATACTGGTGTTTACACTGACAATAATGTATCAGTCCTGTTCAATGACATAACTGTCCTTCCCTTTGCTGCCAACACATCAGGCCCCAAGCCTCCCTTACTGTAGTGATCAATAATGCACTCCTGTCATGATCAGTAGTGCCCCAGCAGCAATTTAAAACCTGCTGGTATTTGTACCTCAGATCTTGCCTGGCTGCCTGGCTGCCTGACTGCCTGGCTAATGCCTTTGCCTCAGATTTTTCTGGTTTAATGAGAAGTTTGTTTGACAAAGAACCTGCCAACTTTAGCTCAGGCTGCTTTACCAGTCTCACTTCAAATTGCATATTCCTTGGTATATAGCACCATCTGTATCATGGTTCCTGGCCTGTTTGCATTTGGCCAAGTCTGGGCCTAGGTCAGGGAATTTCTGTCAATCATTCAATGCCACGAGATAGAGGAGTTCACATGTTAAACTTCACAATGCATCTAGCTGGAAAAGAGATTTATAGCCTTTGGCTCCAGAACCCTAGAGCAACTATCCCAATCAATATTATAGTCTAAAATTTTGACCTAAAGTTATTGTTTCAAGGTTTTGTGCCCAGCCCACAGCTTCTCTTTACTTCAGTTGGGCTCTCTTACACATTTTTTTAAAAAAATCAAAGGACCAATTAATGAGTTTTTACCACCAATATATATAACTAGTTCCTACCTCTCCAAAACTTCAACTCTCTCTCTCATACAAACATGCACACATACACAGTTGCACTATTAATTAAACTACATTCACATCATGTATTAATGTGCCTTTCTTCCAAGCTAAACGGTGAACTCCTAATAGATGGAAAATGAGTCTTATGCATGTATGTTCCCTGCCTTCTTGGGTATCGCACAGGACCTGGAACAAACTCATTTCTTGATGACTCTCTTTGAATGATTAAATCCATATATACATATGTTAATTCCTTTGAAATCTGTATTACTAAGGTAAAAGAGATGTTCAATAATTATTTCCAAGCTCAAACATGTGTTCAAAGACTAAAGTAGGAGGAAGACAAGCATCAACAAATTTGGAGCTCCTTTAAACAGGACTTCAATGGCAAATAAGCATGTTCTTTCTGTTGACAGTTACGAAGTGAAGAAAGGTCTTGACTGGTCAGTTTCATGTAGATCTGAATATACACATATGGGTTGAATTTTCCCAAGTGAATATAGCCATGAAAGTGTTAAATCGTATTTATTAATGAATTCATATAAAGGAGACTTATGCTCTTAATCATCCTGATATTAGGAAGATAAAAATTTGAAATTATGAGAAATGGATGAAAGTTTCAATCGGGTATAATGGAAAGTAATGCTAGAGCAGCAATGAGGTCTGAAATCATGCATTTACAGCCTATGACTTGAAATCTTGATATGTTTGAGACATAACAACAGCTTATAAAAACTCTTGAATACTTTCTGTACTTCTTGTCTCTTTTTTAAGCCTATAAAAGTGTAAACTTGTTAAGTTTCGGAATATGGATCTTTTAATAATGAACACACACTCATAGTGGGTATCCAAAAATACATTATTGATTGTTTTATATATAGATTGGAGAAATGAAAGTAATGAGAGTAGACATGCTAGAATATCCATGAGGTAGTAACTGGATAAGACTTATCCTCTTATCATGAATTGCTGTAACAATGGACACATTCTTTGAGACAGCTGTTTCCAGGCACTGAGCAAAGCTTAAAAAAAAAAAAAAAAAAAAAAACCTTCGATACTTAAGAGAGGGAAACACATGGGGTGAGTCATTTTTCAACCTGGTTTCTGTCTGGGGATAGTTTTCAGGATGTGATACCGGGAGGTGAAGCCTAAGTAGAGAAACAAGGGAGAAACAATACAAATGGTGATTGACTTCTTACTGGAAACAACGGCTGCCAAAATTAGGAATGTCTGCTCTTCAAAAGACACTATTACAACAATAAAAAGATCGATCAAAAACTAGAAAAAATTTTGCAAATCACAAATTTGAGAAAGGCTTATATCCAGAATATATTTTTCAAAATCAGTAATATGAAAAATAATTTTGAACAGGCACTTGTTAAAGTTATTCATGATACTCACTAAAGAATGGTAAGAAATACTTTATTTAGGACTACTGCAATAGGTATACGGATTACTGCAATGGTGTTTTGCGGTAGAGGGAGAGAGACTGGGCTCAGCTCTGAATACAAGGAAAAGTGGGAATTGATACACAGGGAGCAGAGAGGCGGATCAGTAAATGGAAAATTATTAAGGGGAAGCAACTGGTAAGGGGGTGATTCTGGCTAAACAGACCTAGCTATATTTTTGCTGAAGACAGGCCAGGGTAATCGGACCTTGGGGGGGCTGATGAGAGACAAGGATTTGGTTTGATATCGAGGATGTAGGATTCTGGCTAAATAAATTTAGCAGGATTCTTCCCCAAATTGGGCAATGAAAAGATGGACATGGAAGTCTAAAAGTTGAGGCTTAATTAGGAAGATAATGCATAGAAGCCCGATTAAAGTTTGGTCAAGGAGAAACTCCTTGTCATACTTCACCAGAGAAGTTGTACAGATGGCAAATTAGTACATGAAAATATGCTGAATATTATTGATCATTAGGGAAATCAAAACTAAAATGATGAGGTACCACTGCTCACCTATTAGAATGGCAAAATAATTTCTGGTAAGTTCTGGTAAGGCTATGAAGCAACTGGAAATACGTTACTGGTGTGAATGCTAAATAGTATAGCCACTTTGGAAAACAGTTTATTGGTTTCTTATAAAGTTAAGTGTTCATCAATCAGAAACTTCACACAAGTGAAATAAAAATGTTAAGTTTACAAAAAAATCTGCTCATGAATGTTCATAGTGGCTTTATTCATAATCACCAAAATTTGAAATAACACAAATATTTTTCCAATGTGGAATGAACAAAAATAATGTGGTATATTCACACAATAAAATACTACTCAGCAATAAAAACGAATGAATTATTGATACATCCATTGACTTAATAGATCTCAAATTTGTTATGCTAAA
This sequence comes from Rhinopithecus roxellana, assembly GCF_007565055.1. NCBI lineage: Eukaryota > Metazoa > Chordata > Mammalia > Primates > Cercopithecidae > Rhinopithecus > Rhinopithecus roxellana. The sequence continues at coordinate 5,720,168 of NC_044555.1, forward strand.
TGAAAGAAGCCAAATTTAAAGGATACGTAAAGCATGATTTCATTTATATGCTCATCTGGAAAAGGCAAACTTATATGGACAGAAAATAGATCCATAGCTACTACTGGCTGGGAGTGGGAGGACAGGTTGAACTGAAAGGGCCACATGGAAATATGCTTTGGGTGATGGCTGCATTCTATATAGTGATTAAGGAGATATATGACTTTATGTGTTTCTGAAAACTAGTAAAATTGTATACCTAAAGGGTAAATTTTACTGTTTGTAATTTGTACCTTAAAAAATGAAAAATGTAGGGTGTATAATAGCCCTTTTCAGATAAAAACTGAAGAAATTTGCTGAGAGCAGATCTGGCCTCTGAAAGAAGATAAAGAAGATTGTTTGCTACAAAGAAAAATGATACTGGAGAGAAACAGAAATCAGTAACAAAATGAAATGAGACAGAAAAGGCAAATATGTGGGTAAATATAAATGCTTTTGATTTTTGTTTTTTAGTTTCCATAGTTTTTAAAAAAACTAATATTTGAAGGATAAATAAAAATATAGTTGTGTGTTACTTAGCAATGAGATGCATTCTAATAAATGTTTTTGGTTTTTGTTATTTTTAACTTTTATCTTAGGTTCACAGGTACATTTGCAGGTTTGCTATATTGGTAAACTCATGTCATGGGGGTTTGTTGTATAAATTATTTTGTCACCCAGGTACTAGTCCTAGTATACTTATTTTTATTATATTTATTATAAATATTATATATTAGCCGGGCGCGGTGGCTCAAGCCTGTAATCCCAGCACTTTGGGAGGCTGAGACGGGTGGATCACGAGGTCAGGAGATTGAGACCATCCTGGCTAACACGATGAAACCCCGTCTCTACTAAAAATACAAAAACTAGCCGGGCGAGGTGGCGGCGCCTGTAGTCCCAGCTACTCGGGAGGCTGAGGCAGGAGAATGGCGTAAACCCGGGAGGCGGAGCTTGCAGTGAGCTGAGATCCGGCCACTGCACTCCAGTCCGGGCGACAGAGTGAGACTCCGCCTCAAAAATAAATAAATAAATAAATAAATATTATATATTATTTCATATATATGATATATAATAAATATCATTATAAATAAAAATATTTATTTTTCCGATCCTCTCCCTCCTCCCACCCCCCACCCTCAAGTAGGCCCTAGTGTCTGTTCTTCCCCTCTTTGTGTCCATGAGTTCTCATAATTTAGTTCCCACTTATAAGCGAGAACATGTGGTATTTGCTTTGTGTGTCTGCGTTAGTTTGGTAAAGATAATGGCCTCCAGCTCCATCTGTGTTGCTGTAAAGGACATTGTCCCATTCTTTTTTATGAATGCAAAGTGTTCCGTGGTGCATATGTACCACATTTTCTTTAACCAATAATCCATTGGTGGACATTAGGTTGATTCAATGTCTTTGCTATTGTGGATAGCGGTACAATGAACATACACATGCATGTGTCTTTATGACAGAAGGATGTGTATTCCTTTGGATATATACACAGTAATGGGATGGCTAAGTCAAATGGAAGTCTTCTTTGTAGGCCATTGAGGAATCTCCACACTGCTTTCCACAATGGTTGAACTAATTCACACTTCTACAAACAGTGTGAGAGTGTTCTCTTTTATCTGCAACCTTGCCAGCATCTGTTATTTTTTGTTGACATTTTAGTAATAGCCATTTTAACTGGTGTGAGATGGTATCTCATTGTGGTTTTGATTTGCATTTCTCTAAGATCAGGGATATTGAGCTTCTTTTCATGTATTTGTTGGCTGCATTAATGTCTTCTTTTTAAAAAGTGTCGCTGGGCGCGGTGGCTCACGCCTGTAATCCCAGCACTTTTGGAAGCTGAGGCAGGCGGATCACGAGGTCAAGAGTTCGAGACTAGCCTGGCCAACATGGTGAAACCCCGCCTATACTAAAAATACAAAAATTAGCCAGGCATGGTGGCGGGCACCTGTAATCCCAGCTACTCAGGAGGTTGAGGCAGGAGAATAGCTTGAAACCGGAAAGAGGAGGTTGCTGTGAGCCAAAATCGCACTCACGGCACTCCGGCCTGGGCAACAAGAGAGAAACTCTGTCTCAATAACAACAATAATAATGATAATACACAAATAAATAAAAATAAAAATAAATTAAAAGTGTCTGTTCATAGCCTTTCAATAGGATTGTTTTTTTCTTGTAAATTTGTTTAAATTCCGTGTGGATGCTGGATATTAGGCCTTTGTCAGATGCATAGTTTGCAAATATTTTCTGCCATTCTGTATATTGTCTGTTTGCTTGGCTGATACTTTCTTTTGGCATACAGAAGCTGTTTCACTTAATTAGATACCATTTGTCAACTTTTGCTTTTGTTGCAATTGCTTTTGGAGACTTTATCATGAAATCTTTGCCAGTTTCTATGTCCAGAATGATATTGCCTAGGTTGTCTTCCAGAGTTTATATAGTTTTGAGTTTTACATTTAAGACTTTAATTCATCTTGAGGTGATTTTTGCATATGGTGTAAGGAAGGAGTCTAGTTTCAACCTTCTGCATATGACTAGCCAGTTATCGCAGCATCATTTACTGAATAGGGAATCTTTTCCCCATTGCTTTTCTTTACTGGTTTGTTGAAGATCAGGTAGTTGTAGATGTGTGGCTTTACTTGTGGGTCACCTATTTTTTTCCATTGATCTATGTGCCTATTTTTGTACCACTACCATGCTGTTTTGGTGACTTACAGCCCTGTAGTGTAGTTTGAAGTCAGGTAGCATCATGCCTCCAGATTTGTTCTCTTTGCTTAGGATTGATTGCTTGGCTATTCAGATCCCTTTGTTGGTTCCATATAA